>NC_073305.1:191643872-191943872 GCF_027595985.1 Sorex araneus | reverse complement strand
TTTTATGTTCAAAAAGCTTTGGTTTTGTGTTGTTGGGAAGCAGAGTGATGGAAGGCACAGCTCTGGACTCGAGGTGGCTTTCGAGGTAGAGGGTGGGGGTGAGAAGCAGGCTTTCCTGTGCGTCTTCTCGGCCCCATCTCTCCAGCACCTGGGCTCACAAGCTTCCTGTCCTGCTGGGGCTGAGTTGGGCCCTGGCAGAGCTGGCCCAAGTCATGCCGGCGCTTGTCCTTGTCATGCATGATGTCAGGGGTGTGTGGAGGTCTTCAGTGGCTGGAGGGGAGGATTTCAGTGAGGAGTTCTGACTTTGTGTGCAGCCTTGGAGCACATCATGGCATGATTTGGAGGCGGATGGGTGTGCTGTGACCAGACCTCTACTTTTTACAGGTAATGACTTGGTTAAATGTATGGGATGGGCTGTTGGGGAGTGAGCGGGAAGGCTTTATTATTCAGGACCAGGTGGGCTGGTGGTGCATAGGGAGTATGACAGGGGACAGCAGGCTTCTCCCTTCAGCGTGTGCCGGCAGACCACGCCGTCCCTGGAGTGGGTAATGTCCCAGCCTGACCCTGGAAGGCTGTTCGGCAAGGAGCACTGAGAATGTCGGGGCCAGTGCTGGAGACGCTGTGGCTCTGCACGTGACAATAGGTGGGGTGGGGATATTTGGCGACTCTCAGGGTTTTGCTGAGAGATAATGATGCTGTGTCCCTTGTGCCATCCGTTGCAAAGCAGCTTATGCGTGTGCGTGTGCTTCTCTTGACTCCGGTGTGTGGTCGTTGTAGCTGTGGGCAGAGAGGCTTGTGCCAGCGCATGGCCTTGTCCCTTGCCAACCTTGTGCTGTGTGGACCAGGGTGCAGCGGCGTGGGGCCAGGGCCTAGAGCACCGAGCAGAGGAGAGCAGCTTTCTCATCTCACGAGAAGGGAAGGTTCCAGCCCTGCTGATAGCTGTTGGCCAAGTGAAAACTCTCTGGGGGTCTCACTGCATGGCTGCTGTGTGCTGCTGCTGTCCCCTCGCCAGCCCTGCATGGCAGGAGTACTTGGCTCCCCGGGAGCACCTCACCTGCTGGCGGACAGGCTCGAGTTGTACTCATTCAGGAAACATTTATTAAACACCTGCTCTGTGTGGTGCATTTAGGTATTTCCGGAAACATGGAAATGAATCAGTCATGAGTCGTGTTCATCCTTCAGCATTTGTTTCCAATAGAGCCGCCCCCTCTGTTTCATTCACACACGCACACTCCTTCTCACCTAGCTCTTAAACTGTGTAGCTCCAGGAAGGAGTATTGGGGTGAGGGGTTGCACTTTGTGGAGCTGTGGTGGGAGTTGGGGTACACTGAGCACCAGCTATTCTATTAATAGCCTCTTGAGCTCTTCCCATGCACAGGAGAAGCAGGGTCCCTCGAGTGAGAGGCAGGCCTGGTTGCAGGTGGTGGTGCCTTGCCCCCACTGTTTTCTCGGGTATCAGAGTTGCCGCAGTGGGTGGGCAGGCCCCTTCTCTGGTGGGGCTGTGCTGGTTTGGCTCTGCTGCCTTCTTCCCGGAATGCACTGCCTTTCCCTGGGACATACGGTTCTGTCCAGTTCGCTTTGCTTTCCTGTCCTCAGCCTGGGCTCTTGGCTTTCTGAGGCGGCAGGGCATCCACCTGAGACTACAGTCCCTGTCTGAGACGCAAAGGACCCAGCTCTGTGCTGCTGGGACAGTTCCTGTCTGATGTGATTTGGGAGGTTCGGTTGCAGGAAGAGGCTGGAGGAGGTTGGGAAGGAGGCAGAGATTCTGGCATCATCACTGGGTCTTCCTACTGCACTGTGGTTCCTTTCGCTGTGGACCAGTAGACTGATGTCCCACAGGCCATTCTTCTTGGAAGGCCTCCTGGTCCTGGCCACAGAAACCCTGTGGGCTTCATGGCTTGGGACTCTGCTGCCAGCACCCCCTCAAAACAGCTGGAGACCATGGCTTGAGCATCTTCAGCTGGGCCCTGCCCTGCCGGCCGCAGGGGCCAGTCTTTGCCACTTCTGTCCCTGTAGTTGCAGGCTTTGTTGTGCTCACCACCTGGACTTGGTACGGGCGGACGCAGCTTGGGCAGAGGGTCTGTGCAGGGCGCAGAGTGAGGTGGCTCTCACGCCTTGCTCGATTCTTCCCAGAAAGCCAAATGTGCTCACGTGCCCCGGCTCTCGGCTGTCCACATGGCCAGCAGTGCCCAGCCTTTGGGAGTGGCCCCTGGGGGTTTCTTCCCGTTGGTTGGGTGCCTATGATCAGGGCACCCAGACCTCTGCTCTTCGTAAGTCTTTTTATGGTCTAGGAACTTTTGTGTGTGTGTGGGAGGGGTGAAGAATGGAGTTGAGTCATGCTCAGTGGTGCTCAGGGCTCACTCCTGGCTCTGTGCTCAGGGATTACTTCTGGTGGTGTTCCAGAAGCCATATGTGGTGCCAGAGGTTGAGTCCTGGCCAGCTATGTGCAAGGCAAGTGCCCTACCCTGTCCTATCTGTACTCTCTCCAGCCCCTCTTCTGGAAACTTTACAAGTGCAAGTAATCTTCAGCAGAAGTGGTGCAGATTGCTGGCACGTTCCCCGTTGAATACTTCACATAATCATAGTGCAACATCAAAACAAGGAGTATAGGGACGAGATCACCCTGCCACCCCCCTGACCACTCCCGCTTGTCCTGTACCAGGACCTGTGTCACGTGCTCACCTCATTTCTTTTTTTTTTCAAGCTTTTTGGGTCTCACCCGGTGATGCTCAGGGGTTACTCCTGGCTCTGCACTCAGGAATTAACTCCTGGCGGTGCTCAGGGGACCATATGGGATGCTGGGAATCGAACCCGGGTTGACCACATGCAAAGCAAACGCCCTCCCCGCTGTGCTTTCGCTCCAGCCCCACCTCTTGTTTTCTTCCTTTGGGATGGACGGTGGTGTGCCTCTGGCTCTCTGAGCCCGGCACGTCTGAAGTGTGCTGAGCAGGAATTTTGCAGCGGGCATCTCCATCACCAGGACAAGGGTCTCCGGTCTTGGACAGAACTGTCAGAGCCCCCCTGTGTCGGGACCAGCCAGAATTTTTTTTTGGGGGGGGTTCATACCTGGCGATGCTCAGGGGTTACTCCTGGCTCTGCACTCAGGAATTACTCCTGGCGGTGCTCGGAGGACCATATGGGATGCTGGGAATCGAACCCAGGTTGGCCTGCGTGCAAGGCAAATGCCCTGCTGTGCTATCGCTCCAGTCCCGGGACTGGCCAGCATGTCCAGTCTCCCTTTTGGCAGCCTTGACAACTTGCTCTTCCACTTTGGGATCTGGCATTCTTCTTTGTGCTGAACAAATATCTAGGGATAATACTGTGGGGATGTGCAAATACTTCCGCTTCCACTTGAACTCACACATCTCAAAATGTTCACCAGGGAGCGTTTGCCAGGGGAATTCCGGCTGTGTGCCTCCCTGGATGAGAAGAGCTGTCTCCTCCACAGCTCTGCACTCATTCATTTGACACTGCACCGCAGAGAGCGGGGGTGGATGGGGGTGGGGACTTGTGTGTATTTCATTTGGTGGCCGCAGCCCAGTGCTGTTTGACCTCGGCGGTTCTCAGATGAGTCAGTGCTGTCCACTTAGAGGAATTGAGCTTCGGCGGTTGGGAGCTCCTGTGGGTTAGTTCTGGTGCTCTGATGGTTTGCTTTTGCCTCGTTCTGGTATTTTTATTCTTTCTGTCACTAGAAGGATGTTTTGAACTTAAGCTTTTTTCTATTACAGTCCAGTTCTTTGCCCAGGAGCCCTCTTGTCAGAGAGGAATATTTCACCCCAGTGTGTGGATGCTCCCTTTGCTGGCAGCTTTTGGCCTTGGAGGGCACAGTGGGGAGTTGTGTGCTGGTCTGTGCATGCTTGCCCATGTCTGCCCGGAGCTGCTCAGAGTCCTCTCCAGTGCCCACCCCTACTCCTGCGGTGTCACCTTCTCACCCGTCAGTCCCGGGACATGGAGGAGCCTGACCGTTGTCCCACAGCTGGTTACGTACTTTCTAACACGTAAGAAATGGACGTGCCTCCACCCCACGTCCATTCATGGTGTTGCTCCTCAGTGCTCCCTCACCCCCGTTGTCCAGTTATTCATGGTGTTGCCCACTGACCCAGCACTGCCCCTCCTGTGTTAGTCTGCACTCCTCTCAGTGTTCCCACTGCTCTGTCTTGCTGTGGTGTTGCCCCTCGGTGCCCTCTCCCATGCCCTGTGTCCTGTCACAGTGCTACTCCTCGGTGTTCGTGCAACCCCTGTGTCCCGTCTCAGCACTGCCCCTTGGTGCTTCCCTGCTGTGTCAGGCCACGGTGCTGCCCCTCGGTGTTCCCCTCACTCTGTCCAGCCACTGGGGGTGCCCTTGACTCCCGGCCAGCCCCTCGTCCTCCATCCCAGTGCCCCCGCACCCTGCTTTCACATGCTGCCCCTCTGCATGGCCTTGTGTTTTTCCTCTGGTGCTAGCTGGGGCCCGTCTTCCTCTGACTCACATCATCACCCACAGTCAGTGCCTGGGCCGTGGTCTTCTCTGTTAGGACAGCTAATGAGCCAGCTCATGCATCACTGCTCTCGGCCTGGAGGCCGGCACTCTGGACCAAGAAGGGTCCAGGTGTACAGCCAGAAGTGCAGGGAATCCAGATTTGCCACCTGGACAGTGGAGTCACTTATCTTCAGGATGGTCACATCTGGGCTGAGGTGCCAGTGAGGAAGGTGCCATAAGGTGATGGACAGGGAAGGAGACAGAGGGTAGAGTCAGGGTGCAGCTGACATGGGGGATGTAGACACCTGGGTGACAAGCACAGTGGGGGTACAGCAGACAGGATGCTGGCCCCGTGAGCTTCTGTCCCTATATTTCTTCTCTGCTCTTGATTTTTAATTTCCCTTTTTTCCAAGGACTTGTCCTATGAGTTATATTTTGAAATTCCTCTCTGCTTTATGTTCAGTTTTCTCCTCTAGTTTTCCTGCCTTCATTTGTACACAGGACACAAGGGAAAGGGGGAGAGAAACGAAACTCAAGGACACAATGAGCTTTGTTTGGATAGGAAACACTTCTGGGTTCCGCTGAGAGGCTCTGGCATTGCGCAGTATGGTCTGTGTGTGTGAATCCTGGACTCTGCTCAGCGCTGGTGTGAGGGGGTGGTGGGCCTGGTAGAGAAACAGAATACACTGAGGGGTGGATTCCAAGAAGTCCTCAGCATCCCGAGAGCCTGAAGTGATGCGGTGAACTTTTTAGGGGCCTGTAAGAGAGACTTGAGGAGCCAAAACATTGCCCTCATGCAAATGGAGAATGGGGTCTGAGTGACTTCTGTGGGGGGACATGTAGGCAGCGTGGTTCGAACGAATCCATCTGCAGGGCTCCCGAAGGAAGCGTCATCCTGGCTGCAGGACCAGAGGCAGAGCGCTCACAGGGATGAACGCAGACACTGATGCTCTTGAACTCCTGAGGCCTGGTGGGACTGACGTGAGTCCTGGATCCTGATGAGGGACCCCGGGACTGGCAGCCATGAGCTGGGTCACAGTGTGCCAGCCCATCGCTGGCTGGTATATTGTGTGCAGCTCAGCACCAACCTGCAGGCTGGCAGTGGGAAAGGGTCAGCAATATGTGGGTCCTTGAGTTTTGATCCTTGACCTTGGGTAAATTGTGCCGAGCCTGTGAGTAAAGCCTTTGAGGAAAGGTGTGGTCCTGCAGGCAGAAATGCTCTCTTCTGAGCCCAGAGGGCACCATGTCTTGGGCTGGAGTGTGTGTGTGGGGGGGCATGGTCTCATGGCCTTCACCACCCTTCCATGTTGGGCCTCGGTGACTTTATGCCTTGCCCCATTGTCCCCTTGATTGTCCTCTTCCCCTGATGTGAGACAACAAGGTGGCCATCGGCTAACAGGGCTCCATGGCAGTGTTCTGCAGGGGCCCAAATGGATTCAAAGGAATGATCAGTGTATCCCATAAGAGATGAATCTTAATTCCTAAATTACATATTTAGCAGATGGTCCAAAATAGCTCTTGTAATGGCAACATTCAATTAGTGAGCTTAAAAAATGTGTATTATTGCAACACTCTTGGGGGGTTTTATTTAGAGATTTCTTAATATAGTGCTACAAAAACATAGAAATCTCTCAAACAGTTTAACCCCGCTGCAGAGCGCTGTTCCCTAAGAGAGCCACTGGGGAGAGACTCGATTCCTCCCCTTAGACTGTGGGGGGTGGGGTTTGAACCCACAGAGCCTGGGGCCCCAGGCCTGTCCTTGACGGCAGGAGGTTGGCTCAGGTGTGTCCATCCCCATCCGCTGCCCATGACCTCAGGAGTAGTGCCCGCTGCCCACAGTGGAGTGACAGAGAAGACTGCGGACTGGGAATATGGCCTGTGGGCTGGCACTTAGGGTCCAGAGCAGAGACACAGCTCTGCAGAGTCCAGCCCGGGGAGGTGACCCGTCCTCTCCCCCATGGGGCTGCTCTCTCTGGCTTCTGCTCTCCTGTTGGGGGACACGCTCCTGGCGCTGGCACCTCTCTTACTTCCACTCTTAAAAAGGGGAGAGGCCACACCCCCAGCCCACCAGGCCCTGGAGCCCCTAGAAGCGGGCCTTCCTGGTAATCAAGTGTTTACAGAGGAGGCCTTTGTTCAGGCCCTTCCTCAGGCTCTGTATGTTCAAACAAAGAGCTCTTTAGACCTAAACACAGATGTTCGCTTGAAAATGAAAAATCAAATTAAGCGGAACCAGCCTTTGAAAGTTAATGCCTTATAGCAAGTAAAACAAAGGGGAAAACACTGTGTTGTAAATTTCACTTAAATAACTTTTATTTTAAATAAAGTTTTAAACTAAAAAAGTATCCTTTGAAAGCGGCTCATCTTCCTCTGTCTTCCAATGGAACATCTGTGCTTATTCTGGCGCGATGAATGACATGAATTAAACCGAAACGTTGGAGTGCTCTTTTTACCATAATTACACCTTGCTCATTTCAGAGACACAATGCAGGCATGAAATGCCAATTAAGCCTGCTATGTTAATGAGACGAGCCTGAATAGTGGATTAGAGCGGCCACGAATCCCACCGGAACTGGCTTGATAGAACCCCTTGAGTTGGTTCTGTTTTAATAGAAATGTTATCATATGGAACGAGACTTTACAGCTTTGCTCTTGTTTAAGATGATCCATTTTGGAGCTTTTGGTCAGCAGGTTTTAAAATAGGTACAATCTGAGCCTTTGGATGGTGCTCTGACAGGTGGGGTGGACCGTTTCTCCCTGGCCTCTCCCTGGTCTCTGCCTGCGCCGAGGGTTTGTGGTCACTAGTGAGAGCACCCAGGTGCCCCTTGGCTCTGGGCAGCAACCTGGGAGTCAAGCAAGGCACACCGGCCTCATGTCTTCTGTCATCAGCTTGGCCCACAATGCTCTCCTGGGTGCCGGGGTGCTGCAGAGGAGGCCTAGCTTGTTGGAGAGCCTGGTGCCACCCGTTTGCCTTCCTGCTGAGGCCGTGTGGCAGGTTGTGATGTTCAGAGCGAGCATAGGTGTCCCCCGTAGGATGGCTGGGGACTGGAGATGTGGGAGTGGGGCGACCCCGTGCATGGAGCTGGCCCAGGCCCCCTCGTGGCAAGCCACCTGGAAAGGCCATCTGCAGATGACAGGGGCTGTTGTTGGGGAGTTCGAGTCGGAGGGGACAGGTCAGTGCAGACCCCCAAATCCTTGAGTGCGGGTGTGCTGCTTTCCCCCGGCTCCTCTCTGGTGCTCCCGCTCGGTCTCCTCATCTCAGATTCAATTTGCTCCTGCCTCTCTGGAGCGTGGGGCGGGAGAGCTCTCCAGGGAGACCCTCTTGTTCTTTCTAGGTTATGGTGCCGAGTGTCTCCCAGGTCCCCAGGTCTGCTCCTCAGCTGTGTGGGACCCACAGTGGTCCTCACAGGACCTCTTTCTGGTTGGCTACTCGCTCTGCTGCTGGGAGGGAGAGGTGCTAACAATTTTCTGTCGGGCGGGAGGCCACCCTGGCTGTCCTGCCCCGTGCTGCTGAGGGCGGCTGCCTGTCCCACAGAGGTATCTGGCTCAGCTCTTGCAACCAGCTCCTGACCCTTTTCTCGCTTCCCCCAGAGAGCCAGAGGCAGCCTGGGAGGGCATAGCAAGTAGGCGAGACAGGCTGGACAGTCCCCCGTGCCCTGTGGCCTGGCCTAGGGGCGCGGGGTGCACCTGAACAGACAGCTCAGGCATCCTCCTCCAGATGCAGTGCTGGGTGCCCATCAGGGACAGCTGAGACTCCTGGCTTCTGGGGACAGTCCATGGCAGTGCTGCCACCTGGGACACAGGTGCCCTGCCTCAGGTGGCACAGGCTTTAACTGTCCACCTGGGTCTGGACTTTCATGGGTATCACCCTCTGCTTTGGCCTTTATTGGTGGTCATTTACTTTCTGTGGCCTTCCCGTCACGTGCGACCTCAGGCTGTCTCTGAGCTGGCCAGACCTTGGGTGATGGCAGTGTGTGACTGTGGTGTGACTGCAGCAGAGGCCTCAGCACTGGCGTCCTTATGGCACTCGTCTGTCCCCTGGTTTTAATCACATCCTCATGCTCTGAGGACGCATGGCTATACAGTGTCTGTCCTGAGAGGCAGCAGGACTGGGAGGACTGCAGTTCTCAGTGTGACTTCTTGACTGCAGGGTGAGCGGGCCTTGCCCTGCCCAGGAGAGAATGTGGGGGGCACACTCCTGCCACTGGCACACCTAGGCCTCCACGTGGGGACGGGGGACGAATGCCTGTGTGGAGCGGGCTCACCTGCGCTGGATAATTAAAGTGGGATTTGCAAAGCATTAGGGATGTCACGATGAGACACGGGCAGATACAGCCATTATGTTTTCAGGTTAAGAATTTAATAAGGAGTAAATTCATTCATACTGACGCGCGGGCTGGGAGCACTCCCTGTATAGATGCGTGCTGTGCCCTCCTTGCTACTGGGTGCAGTCACCTCCCTGGGAGAGCACACGGCTGGCTGATACTGAGGCGAGCAGCGTGGCCGCCCCGTCATGTGGGTCTGGAACCAAGAACAGCAGCATCCGGGGTCACCGGGACGGACTCTCCTCTGAGAGCCAGCGTGCAGCGGCTCTGCCTGTCCTGGCTGCTGGTCGTGGACTCATGGTCCCTGCATCACAAGCATGCCGGGTGCGTTGTGGGCCTGGGGGCCGTGAGCAGTGCTTATCTGAAGCCGCCGTAGCTCCAGCTCTTCCCATCTGGCCGCTAGGGGGCGTGTTGCTGCCTGCAGATCAGGTTCTCTGCTGGGCTTTTCTCTGAGGGGGCGGGGGCGGGGGCGGGGGCTCGGGCTAGCTTCCTCCTACAGGAGTTTTTAGCTTATGATTGAACCTAGGGTGCACAGCCCAGAGCGTGCTCCAGCCAGCTGCGCTCCCTGGAACAGAGCACCTTCACTGTCTCCTCCTCCTCTCACTGGCCGCCCCTTTCATGTCCAGTCTCGGTCCTTTCTGCTCACTCCCTGGAGATTCTATGGGGGCACTTTCTACTCCAGGTTTCCACGGGGGTCTCTGCCTTTGGTGCCATACCTGGGAAGGTGGTATTTTCCCCTCCCTTCCTCCCTCCCTCCCTCCCACCCTTCCTTCCCACTTCTTACTCCTAGAGTGCTCTCAGACAGGAACACGTCCTTTTGGTCTCTGCCCTCCAGCGTGGCCCAGACCCACCTTGCTGGATCCCTCCTCAGTGCAGGAACGTGCTCCTGGGTGGGTCCTCTGGGGAGAGAGCCACCAGGGGCTGAGGACAAGGTGGCAGAGTCTGTGTGGGCGGGGGCAGGGGGAGTGCTGCTCCCGAGATCTTCACTGCCCTTCCCCGGGCCTGGGTTTTCTGAGCAGGGTGAGCAACCCTGAGAACGGACACATTTGGCAGGGGACAGACTGGGGTTGTGGCCTCCCCTCATCCTTTTGCAGCAGTGGTCTCTTGTTCCCACGTTACAGAAGAGGGGTCTGTGCCCCAGACAGGGACCCGCCCAGCAGCGTCAAGGCTGCAGGCGAGGCCTCCTGCACTCCTTGTGGCTTGCGCCCTCCTGCTCTGTCTGTAAATATTTACCGAGCGTGTGCCAGGCTGTGCCGGCTGGCCTCCGAGGTGCCTGTGCGCGGTGTTGGCCACGGCCCTTGGTAGGCTGGTAGAGGAGAGTTCCCAGCCCGCCTGGCAGGGACTTGCAGCCTCTCTGGGCTTGCTAGAGAGAAGGAGTGTTCGAGGTGTTGCTTAAAATCCCCCTAATTGGAAGGAGAGTCTTTCCAGTCCCTGACGACAAAGGGTTATAAATCTTTTCTGATCATAGGGCGTGGATTGTAGAGGTAGGAAGGAGCCGTTGCAGAACTGGCAGTACAGCCCCCTTCTTTTTGCTGATGGGAAAGTGGTTAATTAGGTGATTTTTCTCTTCTTCTGACACGTGCAAATGAGACTCCGTTAATAACTGAGCTGTTACATAAATGATAAAATTTTAACACCAGTGTCAACTTGTCAAGCTTGTCTGGGGAACGAAGGTGAGCTGGAGGGGGACACTGCAGGCTCCTACCCCCTCGCTCTCCCAGACAGGGTCCCCCCCAGAGTCCTGGAGGCTTGACTGCATGCCGAGAGCTACTTACAGCTCTTTCCACGCCCCTGGGGGCAGTGTTAATCTAAACAGATGAGCTTCATAAGATGAAGGGTGATCTGTAGCCAAGACCCATGGCTCAGCTAGCTGAGCTTTCCAGTTCTCAGTCTCTGATAAGTTCCTGTGTTTCAAAGGACTGTCCCTGCAGGTGGCCACAGTCCAGGATGGGACCTGGCTCTGAGGTGTGGGTAGAGGGGCACAGTCCCAGCTGAGACGTGCTCTCTGTGGGCGGGACAAGATCTCTGTGCCCAAGACGGCCCAGGAGGACAGTGTCCTTCTCTGTTTCATCAGCTCCGCCCATGTTGGTCACCACAGTCAGATCCCTGTGATTGGTGTGAGTGGCAGAGCCCTCGCTCGCCCCCACCAGGAGGACAGCATGGGGCATCTCCACTCCAGCTCTCGCACTGCGGGGATTCCACTTCGGCTAGGGGCACCAGTGTCCAAGGTGGAGGCTGTCCCCTGCCTCGATGTCAGGGCTCCTCGGGGAGGGGGGCTGGGCGGGTCCCACCAGAGGTGTTCATGGGGCTCTTTGGAGCTGTCCGGTGGGCTCCGGGGCTTTTGCTAGCTCAGCCCTACATGTTCTCTTCTCTCTGCAACTGCTGCCTGGCCTCTGGGTGGCGGCTTGTTAGTGCAGTAAAAATGAGTAGTTATCTCTCTTGCACATCTAAAATGAGATTTTTTAAAATAAAAAAATGCTTGAACATTTGCAGCTGGAAGAGAGAAGAGATGAGAAGTATTACTTATCTCTCTGGCACAAAAGAAGGCAGTGAGGGCGGGCTGCATTGCTGCTGAATGCTGATGAAGCCACGGCCGCGTGGCCTCCGCGGCGGGGAAGAGCTCCCGTTCCCCAGCCGGGGGAGCGTCTTCAAGGGGAAGGTCACCTTGGCGGCCACCCTCGAGTTTGCTGAGTCCCAGTCTGTTGCTCTGATGGGGTAAGGCGCCCAGGAGCATGCCTCAGTGCCCGCTGAGGTGTGGCCTGGGGCTCTCTAGGACATGGGCGTGAGCGGTCACCTCTTCGAGGGCAGTGGCCCTGATGTAGTGGTCTCTGCTTGCATTCGCACTGCTGTGCAGCTGCTCCATACGCTTCATTGCTTCCCTCCAGCAATGAATCTGCCTTGTGGGACGGGTTCAGTGCCCAGAGCCCTGGTGGGGATGGAGGCGTGGACAGTGTTGCTTTGACATTTTTCTTTGGTGTGTTGTTTTTCTAAACGGCCAATCAGGCAGGATGCACACACACGCACCCAGATGCGCAGAGAGGCGTTCTGCCTGGACTCAGCGTCTCATTCTCGGTGAGGTTGTGGAGTTGCTCTGTGGGTCCCCGCAGCAGAGTGGGGGCCAGGCATGCAGCTCTGTGCAGGGTCCCACCTCCCTCTTGTAGCCCCATGCCCTCCAGTATCTCCTTGCTTCTCAGAAGTCTTTTGTAGGAGCTGATTTTCCAACAGGAAGATGGCTGGGGCAGCAGCAGGGTGTCAGCACTGGCCTTCCTCAAATGGAAGGTCTGGTGCACCCTAAGCACTGGCCATGTGCTCAGCCTGACATGACAGAGGCCAGCCATGTGCACAGGGGCCACCGCAAGCACACTGAGCTCTTTGGAAGGTCCCAAGTTTCACTCCTCTGAAGGGTCTTCAGACTCAGGGGAAGCACTGCTGCCTCACTGTCTTTAGTCCACGAGGATAGGGCTGTGGGGGTGCAGGAATGGATGGGCTTAGGGAGAACAGAGCCCAGGGGATGAGGGGAGAGAAGCAGGCAGGGCTGGGGGCGGGGTGGACAGAGGGGCCGGGTGGAGTGGAGGAGGATGAGAGAGCAGGAGTCATGGTGGATGGGATGGGATGGGAGGGAGGAGGAGGGAGTGGGAGCCCCGTGAATGGTGGACAGTGGGGAAGAGGAGGAGGAGGAGGAGGACGGAGTGGGAGCCCCATGGATGGTGGACAGGGGGGAGGAGGAGGAAGGAGTGGTAGCCCCATGGATGGTGGACAGGGGGGAGGAGGAGGGAGTGGGAGCCCTGTGGATGGTGGACGGGGGGAGGAGGAGGAGGGAGTGGGAGCCCCGTGGATGGTGGACAGGGGGGAGGAGGGAGTGGGAGCCCTGTGGATGGTGGACAGGGGGGAGGAGGGAGTGGGAGCCCTGTGGATGGTGAACGGGGGAGGAGGAGGGAGTGGGCCCTGGGATGGTGGCATGGGGAGGAGGAGGGAGTGGGAGCCTTGTGGATGGTAGACGGGGGGAGGAGGAGGGAGTGGGCCCTGGGATGGTGGCATGGGGGAGGAGGAGGGAGTGGGCCCCGGGATGGTGGACAGGGGGGAGGAGAAGGGTGGGCCCCAGGATGGTGGACAGGAGGCAGCTGTGGAGGTGCTATGATCAGCTGCCAGTGCGGATTCCCTTTGTGGGTTGTCTCTCCTGTTCCTCTGCCTGGGGTCGGGTGATGCATCTGCTCTGTCAGGGGGCCTGTGGCAGCTGGACAAGGGCCTCAGGGCGTCCGATGACGCGGGTGTCATAAAAGACTGATGATGGGATTGGCCAATTTCCCTCAGTAGTTGAGGAGTCCTCGTTTTCTTGGTGAGGATATGGACTCAGGAGAAAATGCCGTTTTCCAGATTCCCGTAGCTGGTTCTTTGCTGTGACCTTAAGTGGCCAGTCCCCCTGGCTCGTCCCCTTGTTTGTCAGGCTCCTTGGAGGGACCTGTGCTGACTTGCATGTCTGAACCCTCACAAGGCCACGTCCGGGTGCCTGTGGCTTTGGCAAAGCCAGTCGCCACGATGGCAGAGTAGCCAGGCCTGCATGGCCACAGGGATTGCTGTGTCTGCACTGTTTCGGGGTCCCACACCTGGAAGGAAGGAGTGGGGCAGCAAAAGATGTCAGCATTCCATTTGAATGACTTTTCAAAATTTGAGATTACAAAAGAATTGCATTTTCATTTAGAACATCTGACAACGTAGGAGAAAAGAACAGCAGATGAAAACAAAGGTTTTCCATAATTCTCTGCCCAATGAAAACCACTGGAAATGTGTTAGCGTCAATGCTTCTTCTGTTGACCTCAGACACTCACAGTAACGAGTTATCTCACCGCCAGAAGTGGGTTTAGTTGAAAACAGCACAAAGTAGTTAAATAGTGAGGAGGAAGTGAGTTCTTACAGTGATGTGGGTTCCTATACCAGAGGGAAGAAGTAAAAGCTGTTCCTGCAGTAGTGGAGGGACAGGTCACTTTCTCTCTGACTGAGCCTCCAGCTGTGCTTGCCCACAGCACCTCCCCTCACAGTTCTAAGGGAGGTCATGTGTGTGCCCGATAGCCCCTCAGGCTCCCAACACTGGCACCTGCACAATCAGTCCCATACAGTACTGTGTATAAACCATGTGGTCCTGATGTGGCTTTTAAGAAAAAATAGACTACTGGGGTCAGAGAGATAGAACAGTAGGTAAGGCACCTGCCTTGCATGTGGCCGACCCAGGTTCTATCTCTAGCACCCCATACAGCCCCTTGAACCCACCATGAGTGATTCCTGAGTGCAGAGCCAGGAATAAGCCCTGAGTACCTCCGGGTGTGGTCCCAAAACAGAAACAAAAACAAAAAAAAAAGAAATACAAAGTGTACTATTTTGTTTGAGTCTTATTTTGTGTTATCATTTTGAAAATAATTTAATTTCACATTTAATATTCCCTTAAAACATAACTTTTTTGATGACTCATCGGAATGGGGAGGGGTAATATAAACAATATGTTGGTTAATATGTATCCTTCCCCCAGGTCAGTTTTTCTCTTCTCTCTCTCTCTCACTGATTAGGGAAAAAAGTCCACATTCTTTGGTTGTTTTTTTTGGTTTTTTGAGCCATACCTGGCTGTGCCCAGGGCTTACTCCCAGCTTTGCACTCAGGGATTAATCCTGACTAGACTCAGGAAGTGGGGATTGAACCCAGGTTAGCTATATATCAGGCAAAGCACCTTGCCCTCTATATTTTCTCTCTGGCTTTCCCCTGGCCCCCCAAGTAGTAATTTTAAAAGAAGGCAACAATTTTGAACATGGAGGTTGGGCTAAGTGCTTTTCTAGATGTTGTTTTGTTTAATGTTCAGAAGACCCCTTTGTATAAAAATAAAAAGAAAGGGCGCGGGCGAGGGAGGGACGCCTCACCGCACCGAGCCAGGCACAGGGCCTAGGGCAGCAGCTGTCTCTCCCGCCACCTGAGTTCAGTAGCCTCCGGCCACTTCCCCCACCCCGGGGAGGTTGATGGCGAAGATGTGGCAGGCGAAGGAAGGAACGAAGCCATGATGGTTGGTCTCACTTGCAGTTTATTCCAATCTTCTCTCTATACACTCTCCCCGACCTATACACTTTCCGCGCGCCCCATACACTTTTCCCGCCTCTATCCACTTTCCACCCCCTCACCTTCTCTCCGAACCCCTTTTATTGATCATGGCCCTTCCAAAGGGCGCAACACATTGACGTCACCAAAAGCACCAAAAGATCTTACAGGAAGAACATTGAGGCAACATAATTCTCTTGTATCTGCAGGCCTTAATCTAGGCCCCCCAGAAAGAAGATACAAAACCAAAAGGAAGCCTTCTTTGGGCTGAAAGCACTCGGATTTACATCCCAAAGGCCAGGCTGGGCTGCAGCCTGGAATCTACAATGTCAAATCAAGCCTGGCTAGCACCTTAGATCTGCGGGGGGTCAAAGATCAGCTAGGTTTCTGTGACAAAAGGTTTCTGTGACAAAACTCCAGAAGGCAGCTGGAAAAGGGGAAATATTCCAAAACCCTTGACCTTCCAGAGAAGAGTCTTGTGTTCCCCCAGTCCCCAGAGGTAGTTTTCTTTTTTATTTTAATTTGTATTTTTTTTTCAAATTGAATCGCCGTGAGATACAGTGACAAAAATTTCATGTTTGAGTTTCAGTCATATAGTGATCAAACACCCATCCCTCCACCAGTGTGCATTCTCCACCACCAGTGTCCCCAGTATTCCCCTCCCCCACCGCCCCCGACACACACACTTTCCAACCCTCCCCTGCCGCTATGGCAGACAATTTTCCCCATATAGTCTCTCTACTTTTGAGTATTATGGTGTGCAATATAGATACTGAGAGATTATCACGTTTGGTCCTTTATCTACTTTTAGCACACATCTCCCATTTCGAGCAATCCTTCCAACAATCATTGACTTCGTGATCCCTTCTCTATCCCAGCTACCTTCTCTTCCAGCTCATGAGGCAGGCTTCTAACTAGGGGGCAGTATTCCAGGCCCTTGTGTCTACTGTCCTTGGTAGTCAGTCTCATGTTATTTTATATTCCACAAATGAGTGCAGTCATTCTGTGTCTGTCCCTCTCTTCTGACTCATTTCACTTAGTGTAATATACTCCATGACCAATCACTTGTTAGCAAATTTCATGACTTCATCTTTCTTAATAGCTGCATAGTATTCCATAGTGTAGATGTACCAAAGTTTCTTTAACCAGTCGTCTGTTCTCAGGCACTCGGGTTGTTTCCAGATTCTGGCTATTGTGAACAGTGCTGCAATGAACACAGGTGCAGATGTTATTTCTACTGTGCTTTTTTGCACCTCAGAGGTAGTTTTCTGTCCGTCTCCAGTAGAAGACACAGGCCCTAGAGCATACTGGCCAGGGCAGGAATTGTGAGTCCAGAGTAGCTGCAGGGACCAGAGAGTAAGGAAGCATTCTTACTCTCTGGGATGGGGCATGCCAAGGGAATAGAAGCCGGATTCAAGCCTTCGGAGCAACAACTTGAAAGTCAATCACGTTAAACTGACGTAAAGCAACATAGGTGTCTTCATGGTGATAGAAACAGTCTACTGAGTAAGTAACTCAGCAGAAACAAGGCACGATTCTCCCTCGCAGAAACTTCCAAGTATTCATGATGTTCACTTCAGGAAATAGTGCTTGGTCCCCGGCCCCTTCCTTGGGCTGTGCAGGACTTAGTGACCGTCTTCTAAAGAGAAGGGTGCAGGGGGATTGTTCAAGACGTGGATGCCTGGCAAGCTCCCATGCCCTGTGCTGAGGGTGGCACCGTTGATGGCATGTGGCCAGATTAGATGTGACCCAGGACACACACTTATCTGCTTCTTTACAGAACCGTATCTGCTATCTTCTTGTAAGAGTGACACTGGGCGGTACCTGCGGGACAGTTTGGTGACTAGAACTGCTCATGACTGTGAAGTCATGACAAAGAAGGGGGACAGCTGAGTAGAGGAGCGTGAGGAGCGCTGTAGGCTGGTGGGTCTTAGGTGGGGTCCCTGGAAGCGCCAGCGGAGCCCAAAAGAGCTCCAGCTGAGTTGATGTCTTTGACAGGGAACCCCGGTGAGGAGAGAGATGTTTGTGTTACTTGAAGCCCAGTGAAGGTGCATCATACTTGGGAGGTTCCTGGCATTCTACAGTGATTCCAAAATGAAAATTTTTTCAAGAGAAAACCATGAGGTTGAGATTGTTGCAGTGAAGGGCTCCGTCTACTCCTGTCAGCAGCTTCCTCAGGATGCTCCTTGTTCCTGGCTTTACTGGGCTCTCTGTCACCTGAGAGGGTTGTCTGGCCCTGTGGCAAGCAGGGCCTGGTAGCCATGTCTTCCGTTCCCCGGACATCAAGGCCTGTGCTGTGGCTGAGGCCTCGTGGGGACCAGTTATGCCCAGACCCTCTCCAGGGCTGTGTCCTACACTTTGCCGTGGGCTTCAGTGCAGTTTGGCTGCCACACAGCCCAGTGAGGCCAATCGTGAGTGATTGGCCATTGTCCTGGCGGGCAGGTCTGGCCGCTCCTTATGAATGCTTCCTGGAGACTTGGATGCCCTCCACTGCAGGCTCCTAGCTTGTCCCCTTGTTCTGAGGGCACCAGTTGCTTTACCTCTGTCTCCCAGCAGCCTGGCCGTTGCTTGAGCACGTGCTAGTGGAAATGGTCTCACAATGACAAGCTCCTCTTGAGGTGTCACCTGCCCCTGGCACCTTTCCTTCGTTTCCTCTGTGAGCCCACTGTGGGTGCATCCGAGCTGCAGTGTGGACTTGGGGTCCTTGTCTCGCCTTGCCCGGCCTTGCTTTCTCTGGGTCCACTGCCGGGCCTTCCTGAGGGATGTGGGCATGTCTGGCTCTGTCCTCCTCACTTCAGGACGTGCGTGCTCCTGCCTCTTGTTGGACCCTGGAGAAATGGCCTGTTCTACAGAGGGAGCCCTTCGATCCAGCATCTCTCACCGGCTCAGTCCTTGGGCTCTCACTGTGGCTTTCATAGGCTTTTTCCTCGTGAAGTCGTTTTGAGGTGTCATCTGTGGGACATACTCGTGGTGTGGCAACTGCCACCTGACATCCTAAAGCAGATGCTCCAGCTCCAGCAGCTGTGAGCATGCGCACATTTAGTCTTGATGATTCTTTGAACTGAGTTTCCGTCTTACCTGCTGCTGAGTATGGAGTGGTAACATACCCCATCAGTGTGGCCACACCGTTCCCTGTGCTTCAGCTGCCAGCCACACGTTGGAGAGGAAACTTCTGAGATGTCTCCATGTACTTGATGCCCACAATTTTACCGCAGATTGGACTCAGGATATATTCCCACTGTAAGTCTGGGAAGAGCTAGACATACTGCTTGTTTTGTTCATATTCTTTGTCTATTTCTCCTTTTCAAAGTTAATTTTAGAACAAGTTTAGTGGCTTGAGGAAATCCTTTGTCTGAAAATAGAATTTCCCAGTTTGACATTTCCTTTTATTTGGCGATAGTTTTTTATCGAACATTAATTAATTTTAATTATTATTATTATTATCATTATTTTTGTCTCTGGCCATACCTGCAGTGCTCAGGAGCTATTCCCGGCTGTGTGCTCAGGAAAGATCCCTGGTGCCAGAACTTGAGACAGGATGGACTGCATGCAAGGCAGGCACTGTAACCCCTGTACTGTCTTCCCTGGTCCTCCAACATGACCATTTACCTCATCAGCTATAACGGTGTGTCCCTGTGTGCGTTTGTTTTGGTTCTGGCATATGTGGAAAGTCTCTTCCTTCCTTAAGTCTTTAAACATTTTTCTCATGTTTTATTTTCTGTGCTTTTTGTTTAATTTCTGAAATCTTTGATCCTTGAGATCAGGATTCTTGATAACAACTCTAAAGTCAGGATTTCACATGATTATTTTCCCCCAGTTTTTCCCCAGTGTCTTAGCCCATTTTGTGTCAGCAATTTTTTTGTGCCAGTGTTAATGCCACGTAGGTTGAAGGCAGCAGGGGATCTCTCACTGCGGGTCGGTCTGGTGTATGCTGCCACCATCGCTGGATCCTGGAGCTCTGTTGTGTCTTTAGCACCCATGTCTGATGCTTTTGTTACATGGAAAACAACCCCCTCACGTCTTGCTTCTGTTCTGTGAATTCCAAGTTGAGTTTGTCTAGTACCCCAGAAGTATGATTCTGGCATCAAGTGTGTGGGCTGCTTCGGGTCGATGGGCTGTCGACTGGCGAATACTCTCTGGAAAGTGCATGCTTGTGGCTTTGACTTTTTTGTTTTCCTTAGTATTCAAATCATCCTTATAGAGGCTTTCCCACAGCTTTCCCTAAAGTGTTTTTCTTTTATTGTGATCTTTTCTTCTGTTTCATTTTCTGGTATTTTACGTTTGGTGCCACGTGAGACAGGAAGGTGCTGGTGGTGGGGACAGGCCGTGCTGTGGGGTAGCCGCGTCGCGCCTTGCCGTGACGTCACCAGATTGCCTCCTTTCGAAGCTTCGACAGATTTCTTTGAAACAGAGCCTTAAAGGTTCCACACTTCTGGGCTGCTGTGGCCATTCAAGAGTGCTGTGGTGGTATGCTTTGGGGGCCTGGGACGTGCCCGCTGCCACCTTTCTCCGCCTTTACCCTGGGTGCTGCGGCCTCTGTCCCCTGCTCTGCGTGTGGCTGCTCTTCCTGTTGAGGAAGTTTGGCTTTCTCTGTTCCGGGTGTGCGTGGCACCCCTGCCCCTGCCTGACTGAGCACTTCTGTGCCCACTCAGCAGGAGGTCCCTGTGCGATCCCTTGCGTGGAAAAGTCAGGGCTGCTGTTCACCTGCCAGCTGGGCTCTCTCCCCCAAGGAAGCTGCAGGCACAGTGCTATTGCTGGCACTGTGTCCATGCAAGGTTGTGGCAAGTGGACTCCATCCCCCTCAGGCTGTTCTGGAGTCCCAGGGCCTTCTAAGCAGGTTTTGTGAGCTCCACTGGTGCAGCTCTGCAGGCTCCCTGCTCCCTGCTCTGTCCCTTCCTCCCTGCCCCCGCTGTCCCTTGAGCCTGCCCTGGCATTGCTTCCGGCCTGTTCCAGGGTAGTGGGACAAACACTCACTGTCCACGGGGCCTGTGGTGTGGGTTTGAGTTCTGTACCCCACTTCTTGCTGGATACATATCCTCCCAGCCTGGAGTGCTCTTTCCTCTCTGACTACTCTGTCCTTCCAGGATATGGGGTGCTGGGATGTCTGTGGTCTCCAAGCAGCCACCTGGCAGCTGGTCAACTTTGCAAGGAAAGAACTGGGATGCCGTGGATACCTTGTGGGGAGGGGAGATGCATCTTGAAGAATACCAGAGGGTAGTGGGGCGGGTCCTGCAGACCCTGGTTGGGCAGCTTTTCATCCTGTAGGGCCACCCCTTCCCAGAGGCTGTTGTAGTCAGGGCTCCAGAGGAAGTGAGTGGAGCTCTGGATCTTTGTTCAGCAAAATGCTCCCTAAGCGGTTCGTGTCACTGTCATGTAAATGGAGCTCTTTCTGCTGCTCTGATGAAGTTCAGGCTCTGCTCAGCCAGCTTCCCTGTTCTGTGGCCATGTAGCTTTGGGATGCTAATTGCAGCTGCAGATGGCCACTTTCAGATCTACTCCCTATGAAGAATTTGTGTCAAAGCGTTTTCTTTGTTCCCAGCCATTTCCTCCTCTTGCATGCCTCTGTGAAGGATAGTGGGCGGTGGGGGGTGTCCCTGAAGGCCCCAGGCCTGTGCCCTCAAAGGACCTCTGGGGAGGGAGGAGAGCTCAGGAAAGGAGCTAGCAAGGGTGGCAGCCAAATGTAGTGCTTGGGCTTGCTGGGCTGTGCTCTGTGCCTCTGCTCTGTGGTTCCTGGGGGGCTGTGTGCACGCAGACCCGAGTGTGCTTGTGTCTCTGCTCTGTGGTTCCTCGGGGGCTATGTGCACGCAGACCCAAGCGTGCTTGAGCCTCCACTTTGCTGTTCCTCGGGGGCTGTGTGCACGCAGGCCGCTGGCCAGGTGCCCTTCCTCTTCAGACTCACGGCTGCAGGGTGCCTGTCCATGTAAGTGGTAGCCAGCAGGCAGACTGCTGCCCTTGTTTGTGGTCTTACTTCTACCATGCCTGCAGTTTACTTCTGGGACTCACGTCGGGTGGGGATACTTTGGGGACATTTTATTGTAACTCTTCTCCATGAACTTAGGTAAGAAACTGCGAGACGTCTGTAGTATGTTAAGCCGAATATCTCTGTCACTTTCGAAGGCCCAATTAACACAGAGTACATTTTCTACCCTGATGGAATGAATTAGGAATCAGATGTTCCCTCAGGAGGTGCCAGGAGAACCTGCTCATTAGAGAGAGAGAGTCCCTGTGTTTATTGCATTTTCACCCTGTTTCTTCCTTTGAATCACACAGCATGAGGCAGGATAGCCGCTAGAGACCCTAGCACCACACCCCTTTCTGTGGTATCACTAAAGCCCCTGAGCTCACAGAGCTGCTGACACTGGCAGGGCCATTTCCACCCACTGACTTGGCAGCTTCTCTGTGGCTTCTGCCATGCTGAGGAGATTTCTGTAGTCAGCCTCACTGGCGTCTGGAGGGATCAGACCAGGGGTTGCTCTTTTCTTTTCCTGCCCATCTTCACCCAGTGACAGGAAGAGGTGTGATGAGTAGATTTGGAAAGTTGGAGAAGCAAGCAGATGGTGCAAGATGTGGAGGTCAGCCTGTAGTGTGCTGTACCCTGCCCGAAGGGAGGGGAATCCACTTCTGCTTCCAGGAAGGCCCCCGGGATGTCAGGCAGGACATTAACCTCACCTGGAAGGTTGTCTGAGCAAGCAGAGGGTCTGAAGTAGAGGTGTGCCAGCTGAGATGGCAGAGATCAGGCAAGGAGGCCCCCGGGACCTCACCTTTCTTGGTTATATTGTGTGTAATTTTATGTCACATCATTCTTTTTTTTAAAAAAAATTATTTTTATAAAGTTATTCACAATAATAACACCAATCCCACCACCATTACACCCTCCCACCACCATATTTGGAATGTTTCCAGCCCAACCCAAGCCCTACCCTAAATAATTTTAGGACCTAAGTAATTTATTTTTTATTGCCTGTTATGAATAACCCACTAAAAATGACCCAAAAAAGTTTCCTTAAAGGAAAGTGTGTGAAGATTGTTGTATTTCACCTTGGAGCCATTAAGCCCTAGTATAAGAGATTACTAACATGTTGTTAAAGGTTGAGCATTGTTGCACTTGCATATATATATATTTTTCTATCTCCCTGAGATTAGTTGCCTCCTACTTTATACCCCATTAAATGTTGTGTGCTACTCTTGGTACAACAGTGATGTAGAATATGAGATGTTGCGTGGCCGTGAATGTGGCTATGTGCTCCGGGAATTCTAAAATTTTAAATCCAGTTATAGAACTGAGGGTAATTTAATTTTTTTTAATGGGTGGTCACTTTGGGGTCTGGAGACATCTCTGTGGCATGTCGCTCTGTGTTGCTGTCTTCTGAGAGATTTACTTGTGAGTCTCTGAATCATAGCCATTAATGAGCGTATATTAAGCTCATGCACCAGAGGCAGTGCATGGGCGCGACTGCCAGGTTACCAGAAGCACAGGGAGTGGGGGAAGGTCGCCCATTTCCAGGTCCGTGTGAGCCTGGAGGTTTCAGTCACAAGTCCTGCACACCTGGATTTTTCAGCAGATTCACTCATGGATGAAGCCCATCTGAGCCTGTGGAGATCAGCTCTGAGCATGGTGGCGATTGAGTTCTGGAGGTTTTCAGCTGCCAGGGCTCTGTTAGGGCAAGGAGAGAATCTCACCCACCCTCCTCTAGGTTGCCCCTGATGAGACAACCTGGTGCAGAGTCTGGAGGCATCATTCTTATGTTGGATTTCTCTGAGTGTCAGGTGCACTCAGAACATCAGGATATCCCCTCCCACCTTCTAATGTTTAGTTTGGTTTGTTTTTTCACAAGACATTTCAGTGATCATAACAGATATCCCAGAGCTGGAAGTAATCTGGGTAGCACATCTTTGGCTGAGGTGATGGCCCCCTCGTGTGAATGAAGACGCCAGACCTTTTTCTCATTTGAAGCCGTGTCAATATGTGCCCAAAGAGCCACCGTAAGTGCTCACAGGACCAAGTGCTGGTCACCTCCAGGGCAGAAGCTCCACCCCTGGAGGGCCATGTTAAAGTAGGGTCATGAGACTCAGATTGTCCGAGCCCAGAATGAGAATGCAGAGTGCTCAGATCAGGTGCTTGAAGTGCTCGGGTGGCAGAGTGAATGCAACTGAAGATCAAGGAAGAGCACGGGACCCATTTTAGGCATTTGTGTCCAAGGTTTGATTTAGGCCTAAACATGTGGGTAACTCACCTGTGGTGTCTGCTATGTGTGGAAGATTCCTCTGAGTCTGAAGATAGAAAATGGGAATAGCTAGAAGGGACAGAAGCTTCACCCCAGGGGGTGTCTGCACTATACTGCCATGTTCAGAGGTGACATTGTGTTGAGTTTTCTTGCACTCCAGGAAAGCACCAAATAAGGAGTTGTAATCTAACCTCCCCACTGTCGTGTGTGTGTGTGTGTGTGTGTGTGTGTGTGTGTGTGTGTGTTTAGGTTTTGGGTTCGGGGCCACACCAACAATGTTCAGGCTCACTCAGGAATTGCTCCTGGAGGTGCTTGGGGGACCATTTGGAATGCTGGGGATCAAACATGGGTAGGCCGTGTGCAAGGCTCTGGCCCTCCAGACTAGGCTTGTTCTAATTGTATTGATCTTTCAACTGAATTTCAAGCAACTCTCAGGGAGCATTTGTGAAAGATCTCCCTGGGTCCAAGGGGTTTTACCCTGGGCTGGGGAGCCTTATGGCACTTGCTAGAACTGATGAGAACTGAGAAAGTTGATCCATTAGGTGCATCTGGTCTCAGTAAGAAAGAGCATCCACTGTGTAAGTTCTGATGAAATTAACCCCTGGGATCATGCACACCACCCCCAGACTACAGAGGCCACAGCACTGACGCCTGTAGCCAACATGGCAGCACCCTTATGAGCATGGGGATAGAAACCGGCCAATGTCCATCGTGTATGTTAAGAATTCAGTGGCAGAATTTCTGCAAAGTTCACCATAATAAAACTACTCACAACTGCTTGTAAGGAGGAGCTGAAGTAGATTTTCTTTTGAAAATACTTTGAGATGCACAATACTGAAAACACAGTAAACAGAACAACCATAAAGCAAAAGCAAAAGCAGTGAGAAATCAAATGAAAAGAATAAGTGAAAATGTTTGTTTGAAAAAAAAAGATCTCAAGTGGCAAATTTTCCATCTTTTTTTTTTTTTTCCTTTTTGGGTCACACCCGGCAGTGCACAGGGGTTCCTCCTGGCTCTGCACTCAGAAATTGCTCCTGGAGGTTCTCAGGGGACCATATGGGATGCTGGGTATCGAACCCAGGTCAGCAAGGCAAATGCCCTCCCTGCTGTGCTATTGTTCTAGCCCCCCAATTTTCCATTTTGAGTTATCACTGTCATCTCCTTGCTCATTGACTTGCTCGAGTGGGCACCAGTAACGTCTCCATTGTGAGACTTGTTACTGTTTTTGGCATATCGAATACACCACTCGTAGCTTGCCAGGGTTTGCTGTGCAGGCGAGATACTCTCGGTAGCTTGCCAGGCTCTCTGAGTGGGGCGGAGGAATCGAACCCGGGTCAGCCCGCGTGCAAGGCAAACGCCCTACCTGCTGTGCTGTCGCTCCAGCCTGCATCTTGAGGTAGGAGAGCAAAATTAGCTCACCGCAGGCAGTGGAGAGAAATGAGAAAGTGTGTCCATGAGTCCTGAAGAAAGGACGGAGCTACAGTGCAGACTTCACCTGCCACCCGCCCTGGCTTGCTCTAGCACTGCATGGTGCCCTGGAGGTGGCCATGGAGGCCCAGCTAACCCTTGGCCCTGCAGGGCTTGGGCCACATTCCTGGAGCCCCCAGGCCTCCTAAACACTGCTGGGGCAGGGGGGAAGCCTAGGAACACAGAATAGACTAAGATAAAAACAACAAAAAGTTCTTTGGAAAGTACTTTTGTTATTCAACACAATTTCAGCTAGGCTAACTAAACTAACAGGGAAGTCTCATGTTAACAAAATCAGAATGGAAATTGGGTTGATTATTCTCAACCTTGAAGGATTTGGAGAAGAGGCTTGAACCCAGGCCCCACTGCATTTCAGCCCTGGGGTGGTAAAAGAATTTGCCTGGAGCAAGACAGTTTAGACTGAGAAAAGTTTGTTTATGGAAAGAAAGTCCACTGTCTGATGCAGCAGAGGTCTCCCCAGAGAAAAACCCAGGTAGCATTCTGAGAGGACACTTCAGCTGGGTGATTCAAAGAGGAAACTGCTTTCTATAGATTACTTAGCCCTGGGAGTGGGCAAAAGCGCGAATATGCACCTAGTTTGGGGAAAAATAAGTTATATGTAAATATTCTAAGCCAGTTGCACAACGTTAAGTACAGATTATAATTTGAGTCAACTATGAAATGTTTTGAGCCAATCATATAAAGATAATAAAATAAAATGAGCTTACCCCGGGAGGGGAGTGGTGTGGCCATTCCTCATTCACGGGACTCAAGGCAGAGGGATACAGTGTCTGCTTTACTGGGCCAAACTGATCAGCAGGGGTGCGAAGGCCTGTTCTTGGAACTGTGGCAGAATTTAGCAATGGGGGTAGGGTGGGGGCTCTAGAGCCTCAAGGGCACAGTTCAGCCAGGAGGTTCTCAGCCTGCCAAGCCTTTGATTTTTTTTTTTTTTTTTTTTTTTTTTTTTTTTTTTTTGCTTTTTGGGTCACACCCGGCGATGCCCAGGGGTTACTCCTGGTTCTACACTCAGGATCAGGAATTATTCCTAGCGGTGCTCAGGGGACCATATAGGATCCTGGGATTCGAACCCGGGTCGGCCTTGTGCAAGGCAAACGCCCTACCCGCTGTGCTATCGCTCCAGCCCCTGCCGAGCCTTTGAAATGGGGGTTTAAGCTGGGCATTTTTTGCAGGGGTCTTTGCTCGGTCACTATTGTTAGGGTCTGGAGTCATAATTTCCCCTTCTCTGAACCGCACAAAGAGTTCAGCCAGCAATGTAATACACAAGCGGAGTTTATTAAGCCAGCTGCTGGGGTCAGGCTTCTAGGCACGCAGACTCAAGCAAGACTGAGCCAGGGGAAAGCTACTAGTTTAATAGATATTGCTTACATCATAGCGCCTGCTTACAAATTCAAACAAAAATGTAAGTGAAAATGGCAAGTTTCATAATTCAGAAGAAAACATAATTTCAAATCACTTGTGTCACTTGTCATCCCGTTGATCTTCAATTTGCTCAAGCGGGCGCCAGTAATGCTCCATTCGTCCCTGTCGAGTGCTAGTGTAACCCAATGATATCTGCTCACTTCAGGAACAGGAAGAGCCTCAAACCGTTCATTCAGGGTTTTGACGAAGAAGTCTGACCATCTCATTGGTGGGTGGCCACGTGGTCTTTTGACATCCCGTGGAATCTAGTTGGTAACAGCTCTAGTCCAGAGGTTGTCTATGAATCACATTACGTGTCTGACCCATCTGATTTTTGATGCCTTAGCAAATGAGACAGCGTCCCTGACTCTTGACCGTCTATGGAGGTTGGAACTCCGGATTCCTTCTCTCACTTGAGTGAAATGTGATACTCTAAGCATAGCTCTCTCGATTCCTCTTTGGGATACCCAAATAGCGTTCTCATCCTGTTTTCCTAGGGCCCAGGTCTCTGAGGCATATGTTAGTGCAGGAAGAATGGTGGAGTCAAAAAGATGTGCCCGGAGCCGGAGGTTCTTCCTCCTCTTAGCTACTTCTTTGATGCTCTTGAAGGTGGTCCATGCTGCTCTCTTCCTCCTGCTCAGTTCTGACACCAAGTCATTCCTCATGTTGAGTTCTCGACCCAGGTACACATAGCTGCTGCATTCGGAGATGTTCGTTCCATTGAGAGCAAATGAAATGTCAGGGACTAGTTTTTCATGAACATTATTTTGCTGAGATTCAGCTGCAGTCTGACTTTTCCACACTCTCGGTTAAAGTCGGCCAGCATTTGTGCCGCTTGGCTAATGTTTGGTGTTATGAGAACGATGTCATCAGCGAAGCGGAAGTGGTGTAGTTGGAGACTCTCAAGCTTATTCGCCAACATGGTTTGGCAGAGTCTCAGGCAACCACAAGCTAACGTCCAAGCTCGCAAAGCTGTGCAGAGAAGTGATAAAGGAAGACCTCAAAGAGAGAAGAGCAGCAGTGTTGGCTGATGTGGCAGAAGCTAGGGAAAGTATTTGCAATTCTTGCCTGTCCTTTGCCAACTACAGGAGCAAGATGACTGCTCTCTGACGTCCTGATGGATCTATCACATCTTCCAGGAGGGCAATGGAGAGGATTATTCACAACTCCTACTCAGATCTCTTTGACAGCCACGTCCACCTACCCACATACCAAATTCTGCAGGATGGTTATGTCTTTCCCAACATCCTGCCTTCTGAAATCCGACATGCCATTTCGTCGGTAAAGACTCGTACAGCACCCGGTCCAGAGAAGGTCAGGCCCGAACACCTGAAGAATCTGCCGCCAGTACTTGTCAGTACACCAGCTTGGCTCTTCACACGCTACCTGTCTGAATGCAAGGTTCTGTCCCCGTGGAAAACCAGCAGGACCGTTCTGTTGTACAAGAAGGGAGACATCCACGACATTGGCAACTATCACCCAATCTGCCTGTTGTCCATTGTCCACAAGTTGTTCACTCGAGTCATCCTGAATAGAATAGGCAGAACACCAGACAAGGACAATCATGCGAGCAAGTCAGGTTCTGAAAAGGATTCAGCACGACCAACCATATTCACACAGTGATCAAGTTCACTGAAGTTTCATGAGAGTTCAAGATGCCACTCTGTCTAACGTTCATTGATTTAAAGAAAGCCTTCAATTCTATTGAGACTGAAGCGGTCATCGAAGCCCTAGCCAAACAGAGCGTTCAAACTCAGTACATCAAGATCCTCCACGAGCTATATTACGGACTCACCACCAGGATCTCACCTTTCTACAAGGAAGTGATCATTGATGTAAAAACGGGTGCGGCAGGATGATACCATTTCACCGAAAATCTTCAGTGCCACCCTTGAGAGTCATGCGACAACTAGAATGGGAAGGAATGGGAGTGAAGATAGACGGCCGGCAACATAATTTCAAATAGTAGAAACAAATAGTTACAGATAGGTCATCTATACATGTTTTCAAAACATTCTGGAGGCTGCCCACCACCCCGCCTGTGTCACTTCTATAGATAGCGGATAGTGGTTATGAAACTATTTGCCAAGGCCAAATTTTTCAGCCCAGTTGTCCTTCCCTTGCAGTTGGTGGCGGGGAGAAGCGGGGTTTTAAGAAAAACAAAAAGGTTTGGGGCCGGAGCGTTAGCACAGCAGGTAGGGCGTTTGCCTTGCACACGGCCGACCCGGGTTCGATTCCCAGCATCCCATATGGTCCCCTGAGCATCACCAGGAGTAATTCCTGAGTGCAGAGCCAGGACTAACCCCTGTGCATTGCCAGGTGTGACCCAAAAAGCTAAATAAATAAATAAAGTGGTGCCAAGTCTCCAGAGTAAAAGAAGAAAAAAGGAAAAGGTTTAAAAAAAAAAAGAAAAACAAAAACAAAAAGGTTTAAGTAAAACAAGACATGAGGGGCTGGAGCAATAGCACAGCGGGTAGGGCGTTTGCCTTGCACACAGCCAACCCGGGTTCAATTTCCAACATCCCATATGGTCCCCTGAGCACTGCCAGGGGTAATTCCTGAGTGCAGAGCCAGGAGTGACCCCTGTGCATCTCTGGGTGTGACCTAAAAAGCAAAAAAAAAAAGACATGAAGCAGGAACCAGGCATGATGGAGTTGCCCCTGCCCCGCTCCGTGTCCAACACTATGCCTAACAGACCTGCTTGTGCAGAATTATGTAATTCCTTTTATAAAAGCCAGGAGAAAAAGGGGGGTAACAGGTATTAGTGTCAGAATTCTAGTGGTTGGTGGGAATATAGCGTCACTGGCGCCAGCTGTGAAGACTGGCAGCTCCTTAAAAGGTTAAGCCTGAGTCACCGCATGACTGAGCAGCTCCCTCCCTGTATAGACTCAAGAGAGTCAAACGCTTATGTTTTTGCAGAAACCCATATTTGAGTGCTCATAGGAAGTATTCACAGTCCTTAAGAGATGGAAAGAACCTAAATGTCCACTGGCTGGTGGATTGATAAACAGGTATTGGCTTATGCCTCCATTCGAGCATTATCTGTGTCTATGGGAAAAAGAGACAATTCCCTACTATGCAGAAGGGCCACAGAGGCCCACAGCAAGAGAAGCCTGTCCTGGACACGGGTCGGGGATTGTGCTGTGCCTGGCCACATCTGCCTGTGCTCGGGGCTCATATCGGCTCTCACCTGCAAGGCTCCAGGGATGTGGGTGCTGTGCCCCAAAGCCCAGCTGTCAGTTGCCCCTCACTCATCTATGTCCTTTGGACGGAGCCCCGTGGACAAGGAGTCCGTCAGTCAGAGTCCATGAGGATTTGCTGTGCCCCCACTTCTGTGGTGACTGGCTGTCAGGGCTGCCGGGGACAGATTACCTGGGTAGTGGACTGACTGGGGATATGGATTAATGGAGAGGACAGGGTCAGGACTGAGACTCCTGAGTCTGAACTTCTGAGTTTATTTTGTTGTTGTTTATTTTTTGGGTTACCCACCAGGAATGCTCAGGGCTTATTACTGGCTCTGTACTAAGGATAGTGCTCAGGGGACCAACGGGGGATTCTGGGGATGGAACCCAGTTGGGCCACAGGCAAAGCCAGCATCCTACGTGCTATACTTTGGTTCTGGCTTCATGCCTTTACTTCTGCAGCCTGCCCTGGTCCTCTCCTGAGTCCCACTCTCCCCACCTGGTCTCCACAGCGTGGCCTGTGGCAGTATGAAGCAAATCACTCTTCTAACCAAGTGCTGAGAAGTGTCTGGGGACAGGCAGACAGGCGGCAGCTGCTGCTGCTGTGGAGTTCTGAGCCCATGAGCTGGTACCTCGCCCTGGTCTCAGTGGGAAGACACTGGCCCAAGTTCCATTGCCTCTGATGAATGATGGCAGTGGGGGGTTCAAGGCCTTCATGATCCCCACTGAAAGGCAGGGGGCAGTGTGGCCTCTGCTCTCCATGCCCATTTTCTGGCCCCACTCTGTTCCCACATGGCCATGTGACACCCCTGCTGTTCTGTGCACAAGTGAGATGGTGTTTGGTTGGCTTCTTAGCCGGTGACTCGTAACATGTTGGTTGCTAATCTGGCCCTGACTCGGATTGTTGGATAACATTGGGTTGTACTTGCTCCTCCCAGAGGGAGCTTAGGTTTATTGAGTTACTCCCACAACAGTGCCCGAGGCATACCCAGTTTCATTCAAGCACTAATAATCCTATATTGCTTTTCTCTTTCCTTTATGTCACTTGCATAGTTTAGCATGTCCTTTTTGTATAGACACAGGAAGACAGTTCATGCTGTGCTTTGTAACATGGGAGTTAATTGACTCCAAATCATGTTTACACCTGGGCTTCTGTCATGTTTACTTGATTTAAGCCTCAGTTGCCCTTGGTTCCTGGCACTCCAAAAGCAGGGTCCCGACGAAGGGACCGAATGGACCCAGGGCAAGCTGTAAGCTACCATGGCATGGAAAGGAGACAAGCTAAAAAACATAAGTAAAATAAGTTAAGAGCATGGGTATGGAACAAACTCTGTCATGTCCCAAAAAGAAGTAACTGACTAAGGACCCTGATGGGGTTAGGAAAGACTAACCTGGCTTGAGGACTGTGGTCTGGGATGTACAGCGATATGTGCCAGGGAGGGATACCTTTAAGCTTAATATATCTCTTACTGTGTTCATACAAAATGACTAGAAATATTATAAGAAGTAAATTTACTGTGATTATTTAAATGGATTACTAGCTGAGGAAAGGATAAAGCAATACACCTTGGATGAAATCTCACCCTTGAGGGATCTCCTAGTAATCTAGAGTGCTGAGCCCCCAGGTGGGATTTTGTCCCTGAGTTAATCTCCTAGAACTTCCCCTGCAGGTGTGGCTTTACCTCTGTTTGTTGTTATGACGGTGTTCAACCTCACCCCTGTGTGCCCCACCCTTCATGATTTCTGTACAACTATGCTGTAAGGGCTAAGAGGGGACACGAGGCGAGAACTAAGATGAGGACAAGGAAACTGTGATGACTGAGACTATAACCAAAACTAGACTGCCATTGTGCTGTAAGGGGAGAGATCGGACTACAATGGCAAAGAGAAAGAAGTAAACTGAACTACCGACCAGCCTGGGGCCCTGCTTCTCCATTCCCCTGTTCCCTGGTCTTTTATCCATCTGTCACCATGGGCCGGCCAGGGGAAAGGCTCTCGGCCACCGAACACTCGAGTCCCTTGCGCACTTTGTTTTGAAACTCGTGTTGGATCCTCCCCATCTACCCCTCAGGATGGTCCACCAGCATGGAGACGTGCTTGTCACCTGTACCCTGCTAGGCCATCCTCAAGGCTCATAGGGAACACTATTCTGCTCCAGAATGTCCAGCAGCCTTCGCTAGGAAGGTATGCTGGACACTTGGAAGGTGACTGGCAAAAGTTACCCAGATTAGAACAACAGCACCTGCGCTATGTCAGGGTCCTGATGGTTTGTTAAAATGCTCCTTCCAGGAGTCCTGAGAAGCCCGTGTTTGTTAATTTCCTTCCTTCCTGTCCTGCTGCTGAGCCAGGTCTATGCCAGGCTGCTGCCATGGCCGGAGGGAGCAGGAGCCAGATCTTGGTGGACCTGGGGTCCCCTGGCTGCTCAGCCCATCCTGGAGCCCCTCCTGGGCCCTGTGGGAGACAGTGAAGTGTTCAGTATTATAGACTCAGCACCACAAAAATGCTTCACAAAGTCATAATTTTGTCTTGAATAAGGAGCCTTTATTAGCTAGCCAGCGATTGCTCTCTCACGCCCAGCCCAGATGAGAGAGGCAGCCCTGAGTGAAAAGCAAGGGTCTTCTAAAGACCCTTCCAAACCTCTTTCTTGGAATTTCACTAAGCAAGCAGATTTACGGAAGCAAACAAAGTAGTTAGCTAAACAGTCCATTGGTTAATGCAGAAACCAAAAATAAAGTAGGCAATATTTAAACAGAAACCAAAAATAAAATAGTCAAACAATCAGTAAAATAGTAAAGTAGTCAGTCAGTAAAGTAATAAAACAATCAGTTGATGATACAGGAACTAAAACGGTCATCTACACTCTTTATTGATCCATTTGGGTCTCACAGCTTGTTTAAAGGGACAAGTGGAAACCAGGGAAGGGCCCACCTGAGCACCTCCGGCCGCCTCTGTGAGCAGGGAAGGCCCTGTAGCTCCGACAGGCAGTGCCCTGCTTTTAAAGGTCACTACTGTCTCTGCCAGCTCTTAAAGTTCAGGAGGAAATAAACTGCTTCCAGCTGGCATTTCTCAAGTGGAGTGTCAACTCTCCAAGCCCCCGAGCCCTGGGTGAGAAGAGGTGAGATTAATAAGTGAGTTGACATAGCGAAGGGCCAGCAGATGCTTTCCTGACTCGCACCATTCACTAAAACATAATCAAAGAGAGCCTAATAATTTAAAAAGTCCTGTTCTCTCCTTTCACTTTCCTTACTTTGTTCTGGGAAATAAGGCCTCGAGGTGGAGGTCCAACAGTGGAGTTGTGGTGCATGGAGGGCATGTCACCTCCATGGCGGGGCTGTCCTTCCCCTAGGCAAACCCCTAATGCTCGCATCCCATCCTGTGCTTTCCTGATGGCAGCTCCGCCCAGTCCCCTGATGCATAGATCTCCACCCTGGGTGGGGACAGAGGATCGATGGTGTGGACACAGGCAGCTGGGCTGTCAGCGTGGCCCTCCAGTGTATGGGCGGGGGTGGGGACCCTCTGCATTAAAGTGGCTAATTGGGCATGCCTGGAGAGTGACGTGGGTGCCATCAGGGCATTCTGTCTCTTCCCTGTGTGTTCAGTTTCACAGGGTCTTGCTCCTCATGCCTTGCCGGCTTCTTTTCTCCTGGCCAGGCCCCTCCACACCTGCCAGCACACCCGCTCCCTCTTACTTTCTCTCATTTTCTGGAGATGACTCCTCCTGTCTGCTGACCTCATCTGAGTTTGACGTTTGGTTTTGTGCCACTGGAGAGTGGGTAGGGATGGGAAGAAAGAATGTCCAGCAAGTCCGTGGGTGAGTGTCGGAGCTGCTTCCGTCATCTGCCTCTGGCCACGCCCCTGTCGTCTTTGGGAGAGGGAGCCATAAAGTGGTTCGGGACCCCATTGTGAGTGGGACCGGCAGAAGCTCCAGGCACACCCACTGTGGACAGTTATGGTCTTGGCCAAGGAGACACACCAGGTACCTGCAGTCTGCTCAGGGTGTGACAGTGGCACCAGAACCACACAAAGCCCTTTCCGTTGGAGCCACAGACTCCCCCAGGGCTGCTGCTGCTGTCCCACAGGGCGTGGCCGGTCGCTCAGCTTAAAACCCTGGCAGCTGAGTCCCCCCCTGTGGCAACCTGGTTGGGGCGAGGCCAGGGGACCCTGAGGGGCACCGCCAGGCAGATGTTCCTCACACCAGCATGATGACCTTTTCAGACAGCACAACTGCTCAGGGGGCCAGAGCCGTAGTCCAACGGGGAGGCATTTACCTGGCACACCGCCAACCTGGGTTTAATCCCTGACATCCCATATTGCCGCCCCCCCCCCCAAGTGATCCCTGAGTGCAGAGCCAGGAGTAACCCCTGAGCATCGTTGGGTGTGACCCAAAAAGTGAAGGAAAAAAAAAAGAGGTTTGTGCAGCAGCTTCCAAATGCCCCCCTAACAGCCCATCCAGACTTCGTGGTCAGTACTTGATCCTGTCTCCAGGACTCGTTTCTGGGCTTGTCCTTCTAGATGGTAAGGCTGGCTGTCCTTGCAGCAGCCGCCCGTGTCTGCAAGAGGGCTGCAGAGTAAGCTCTTCTGCCTTTGCAGGCCCCACACCCACAGGCTTCACTCACGCCCATGATGGGATACCTTCCCCACAGCCCCACTGTGCCCTGCTAGTCTTGACCCTCCACAGGGAAACGGGGACTAGAAGCCCCTCTCACTGAAGGTGGCTCAGAGACAGTGTCCTGCCTTCAGGCTTCCCACCCATATCCCAAAGTGGAGCTGTCAGCTGAGGCTGGTGTGCTATCTGCCTTGCCCACATCTCTTGGGGTGTCCTGGGGTGGGGAACTGATTTTACTGCACCTGGTACTTCAGCGCTGGGTGTCCTCAAGCCTGCCACATTGGGCTCCCTGGCCCTGAAATTCAGAGGCAGCCGTACTCATGCAGTTAGATGTTGGTAGCTGATCAGTTAAATGGGATTATTCATTACGGGTGGATTGAACTGAAATTGCACAGGGTAATTTTCCTCCTCACATTTCAAGGTCAGATGAGAGTATTTACTATGTGGCCTGTGTTTATCGAGGAATGCAAATTGGATCTGGTGATTCAAATTGCTGTGACACTAAAACAGCACTCCTGGGGGTGGATGGTGGGGCCCTCCCCCCCCATCATGGCCCTCAATGGTGACCGTTGAAGAGCCATTGCTTTTCTCATTCTCCAGTTTTGACTCTGTATTTGGATTTTTTTTTTTCCTGCAGAGAAATTTGTAATGATAATTGGAGGTGTTTGAGACCGGAGTTGGATGTCATAGATGGAGGCAGGAGCACACCACCCTAAGCCGGGCCCAGCTGTCCCGCCTCCTCCTCCTGCCCCATCTTGGGGTTCTCCTTTCTTCTCACAGAGCTCACTGCCCCAGGCATGACTACTGCAGCTGCCCTCTCCCGTGCCATGGCATGTGTAGACAGGGTTTCTTATGTACACACAGATCCATTCCATATAGATGGGCTCTGGTGTAGACAGAATCTCCAGAGTCTGAATTGTGTCTTTGTGTCTTTTCTGATGACTCCCGCCTCAGATGTGGTGACACCGTGTCCCCTCCATCTGGTGGGCTTCATGATACCCGGAGGGACCATCAGGCACAAAGCACAGCAGGTGCTGGCACGGCACACTGGCAAGAGCTCCACCCTCAACCCCGGTCCTGCTCCATGTCCTCCTTCCCTCTTTGGTCCCATGTGAAGCATTTGGAATTGGGAGTTCCACTCACCTCCCAGGGGTCAGTTGGCGGGCGTGTCACTCTGCTGCTGGGCTCACCGGGGTGCCTCGGAAACACCCCCTGGTGCCACTTCTCACTTTCACTTTTTAGATTTTGCGGGATGGCTGTCACCAGCGTTTTGGATCTCTGGCTAGGCTGCCCCTCTCCAGGGTGACACTGAACCGCTGGTTTCTCTCTCTGGCAGCAGTGGCTTCCCTGTCCATGGCCCACGCTGTCCCTATGGAGAGAGCCTGGGATCCCCACAGCCTCTGCTGGCTGCTGCTGGCCCCTTGCCAGGGCGCATGTAACCTGGCATGTTTCCTGTGGCCGCAGAGCATGGCAACAGGGCGGGATGTCACCTTAGCTGAGAATTTTGCCAGTTCACCCGTCAGGCTTCTCAGTGCCTCATGAGCGATGCTTCTAGAGGGCAGTCTCACCTCAGGCCCCACTGTCCTGCTAGGGACCAGGCTGTGCCCACGACCCCACTCTGGCCTTCTCCGGTCTGCGTCACTGTGTGCTGCTTCCAGAAGCTGGTTTTCCCTGCATGCTCCTTAGGGGGCCCGTGACCCACCCTGCACACGCCCCCTGCATCATCCTATAGCTGTCTGACCTCTCCCTTGAGGGTGAGGAGCCACCAGCTCCTGTGAACACGGGGCACTGGGGTTCGCACTGTGCAGATGCTGGGACTGGGAGTGAGACACCGGCAGTGCCCTCTGGGCCGGGTAGGAAGGGCGGGCTTGAATCATGCTGGAGGGGGTGGGCAGAACGCACTCCAGCACCTTCTTCTGCAGCCGCTGAGAGCTCACCAGCCATGGAGGTCCTGGTGTAGCTGTCTCTGCTGCATCAGGGGTGCCTCTGTGGGTGCCTTCAGCCTGGAACATGGGGGCGTAACAGGGGACCTGGGGGCTGTCTGGCTCCTTCTGGGGCACCCTCCCTCTCCCAAGGCCTCCTGTACATGCACCGTGCAGCCCAGGGGTCCGGACCCCTGCTGGCCTGGTGGGCAATGTACCAGTGTCGCTAGGCAAGAGCTGCCACCACCTGCTGCCCAGGCCACCTGTCCGTCCCGCTGTCCTTCCTTTGCACTAACCCTTAACTCCAGCGCATGAAAGGAGCCCCAGCAAGCAGCCCTTTGTCAGTCCTGGTTGGAGGCCCACCACTCCCCAAGGCGGCTCTGCATTCTCACTAGCATGTGTCACCCATAGATAGGATTTCCTGTGCAGCCTGCAGGGGTCGTGTTCTCTGCGCTCCCCCCATGCGTGTGAGCCCCTTGTACTCAGCACTGGCCACCCGTGTGCTGGGGCCTCTCCCCTCCTGCTGGCTCCTCCCTTCCCTGCAGCCCTGCTCTTGGGCTGGTGGTCCCTTGTCATCAGCAGCCTCTGACCACTATTTTGTCCAGGTTGCACTCAGTCTTGTCCCTAGTCATGGTGGCACCTGAGTATATCCTGAAGCCGGGCCTGACCTGCCAGCAGTCGGCTACTGCTCATTGTCCCCTGCATGGCCTGGACTTCTGCAGCTCAACCAAGCATTGTCCTGTGTGAGTAGTGTCTGCCTCCAGGCTGGCCCTTCCTGGCCAGGACAGGCAGCGAATGCCAGGTGGGATCTACTGCCACCTGGTCACACGCCTGAGAGACATGGAAGCAGCTGTGCCCAGTCCTGGTAGAGGGAGAGGGTCGCTGGCCTCATGGCTTGGCCCCTAGCACTTGGATCCATTTGTCTATAAAATGGAGGCGCTTAAATTTTGTCTGTGCTCCTTTTTTTTTTTTCTTTTTGGGTCACACCCCGCGATGCACAGGGGTCACTCCTGGATTTGCACTTAGGAATGACTCCTGGCGGTGCTCAGAGGATCATATGGGATGCTGGGAATTGAACCCAGGTCCACTGCGTGCAAGGCAAACACCCTCTCCACTATGCTATTGCTCCAGCCCCATGACTGTGTTCCTTGAGTCCCTGGGAAGGAAGTGCCAGATGAGGGCTTTGTGGCAGTGTGCGTCTGAGCTGTTGCCTCCACAGTCAGGGCCCTGCAGCCAGGGTCGCACTCTAGAAGCTGCCCAGAAACAAGTCCTTCCTAGCCGTGTCACTGGGAGTGTCGGCCAGCAGTGGCTGGGGACAGGAGGCTTGGTCCTGTGGTCCTGTGGTCCCCCCTTGGTGTGTGGTGTGGCCAGGCTCGTGCCTGTCCTCCATGGAGGGGGCAGTGCTGGGAGCGAGAGGGTGTGTTTGTCGCATGTCCCTTGTCCTGCCCCCCACCCCACGCCACACCCATGGGTCAGGCTTGGCAGTGACCAACTGCTTCTTCCAGGAATGTCAGGTCCCCATGCTCATGCTCTATCCCGGGCCTCCATGCCTGGCCAGGCAGGCTGGAGGGGGAGAAGATGGGCAGAGAGCGGGTAGAGAGCGCAACTTGCAGGGGCAGGGCAAAGTGGCACAGAGCCCATTCGACTGCCCCCGCTGTCTCTCTGCCCTGTGTCCTCCACTGCCCCTTGAAGTCGGTATTCTTAGCCGGGGCATCTTCTAAGAAGAGCACATGAAAGTGACACAGCCTGTCACTGTCCACAGATGGATTCTTGAAGCTCAGATCTTGTTTGCTTCAGCAGCACTGCACTCAGAAAGGCCCCAATCAATAAACATGCCCGGCTTTTCCTCTAAGAACTAAGGACTTCATTGTGAGCTTTCAAAGGTTCATGGAAATGCCAGTGGCTGCAGAGTCAAGTTAAGCATGGAGCTGGAGGTTTAAATTTTTATGAGCTTTCTCTCCTTCACAGGAAGTGCTGAGGTTCCTAGAGAGATTAGGTTCAGCAGAGACATCTCTGGAGCGAGGAGCTGGCCGGGCACAGAAATCCCGGTCTGGTCTATGCCCCGCACTCTTCCCATTGACATGCCTGGGGCAGAGCCTTTCTGCTACAGGCAAAGTTTGAGGGTTGTTGGGTGGAGTCCTGGGAAGGCAGGACTCTCCCCCATGGCCTTGGGACTCAGAGCCCCCGGGTCCTGTGTAGCTCCCTTGGCTTCTTTGCTCTCCCTTCCTCCACTGAGTGTTTACTCTCCTTGTCGCTACAGAGTATCCTGAGGTGGGACCTTCTGACCCCTTCTTGTCGGTCCTGACCGCTAAGATGCTTAGGGGTACTCCTGACTCTGCAGTGCTCCAGGGACGGTATGTGATGCCTGGGATTGAACAGGTGCTGGCCGTGTGCAGGAAGCACCTTACATGTGTTGTCCCTCCGGCCCCGACTACACACTGACTTCTTCACAGTTACCTGTCACGTGTGCAGTGACACCCTGTGCTCTCTCCCCACCCTGTCCTCCCGTCTGTCTTAGTGCTCATGGATGGCCTCCTAGCCCCAGGCGTGGCCAGGACCGTGTGCAGATGCCTCACTGGCTTCTCTGCCCTGTGCCAGCCAAGCCCCAGAGTGCCCTGTTACGTGTTAGTCTGTGCCTGCTGGTGTTGATTCCTAGGTGGCCCTTGGTGGTCAGTGTCCCCCATCTGGGTCCCTCTGACATAAATTGCCAGAATAGCCGCACAGGGCAGCCTGCACAGGCTTCTGTGCTTGATGTGTCCACGCTCCCTTGCCACACAAGGGGGGTGGGGAGCCCTGTGCTGTCCCAGGGTGATGGGGGCTGGGGAGCCCTGTGCTGTCTCAGGGTGATGGGGGTGGGGAGCACTGTGCTGTCCTGGGGTAATGGGGGTGGGGAGCCCTGTGCTGTCCCAGGGTGATGGGGGTGGGGAGCACTGTGCTGTCCTGGGGTGATGGGGGTGGGGAGCACTGTGCTGTCCTGGGGTGATGGGGGCGTAGGGAGCACTGTGCTGTCCCAGGATGATGACTATGAGCTCATGCTGGTCACCCTCCTGCATCCCCACCAGAGCCATTTCCCAAGCCTCACGTGTTACCTCTCAGTCAGAAGGCAGCGCATCCCCCTTCTGCTTCCCTGCGTGTCTGCCTGTTGGGTGGAGCCCCTGGGCCGAGGCTCCATCACCTTTGCGTGCTCCGCAGTTCGGCTGAGTCAGCGTCAGGGCCTCTGCTCACTCAGACAGTAGAGACAGTGGGGACCCTCAGAAGGCTGGGGGCCGCCTCCCACGCATGCTGCATCTGTGAAACCAAGCACAGCACCGAGCCAGCACCTGTCCGGGTGTCCCGCTTCCAGAGTCACCTCACTGTCCTCAAGTCCCTGCTGCAGGTCGCCCCTCAGCAGCACCTTGGGAGCATTGTCTGGTGTTTGCGCTGTTTGGACTTGCCTGGGGCAGTTCCCAAGGAGCTTAGTATCTGCTCATGCCTGCGACAGCCTTGGCTCCTGCCATCCTCCCCTGGGTGTGACAGCGGTCCGTGGGGCCTCACTTGTTGCTGTCCTTCACACACTCATCCTGGACCCTGGGCTCTGCCCTGGAGGCGGCTCCGAAAGTGCTCGACCTATGCAGAAGGGAGAAGTGCCTGCGCGGATGGGAGGCTCAGACAGCTCTGGGGGCAGTTGCAGGTGGTGACAGGGACACTGGGGAGTCAGGACAGTGTGTTGGGGAGGGTGGAGGGGGGCGCTGTGCAGAGCCCACTGAAGTGCCCCTGCTGGCCGCGGCGGCGCTGCCAGACCGTCCCCACGCACACTGCACATCTGGTGAAGCGCGGGCGTGGAGATGAGCTCATTCAGAACTGCCGTCTCCCCAGACGCAGCGGGCTGGCAATCTTTCCCATTGTGTGTGGAGTTGTGCTCCCTCCCACTGCCGCCGTGTTCTGGGATCACCCTGGGTGTCTGTGTGAAATCCAGAAACTCCTGAAAGGCTTTAAGTAGCTATTCAGAAGTGAGGAAATGACAGGAGCCCCTGCACGTGCGGCTCTATATTGGGGCCTGCGTAGAGGCATTCTGGCCTGGGGAGCAGGGGGGGTGCTCTCCTGGGACCCGGCTCATAGCTCTGCCCTCTGGCCCTTTCTTTGCAGTGCCCGGGAGCTCGAGAAGGCCCGGCAGCAGCTCCAGGATGAGGTCCGCCAGGCCAGCAGGCAGCTGCTAGAGGAGCGGAAGAAGCGGGAGACACAGGAGGCGCTGGCCCGGAGGCTGCAGAAGCGGGTGCTACTGCTGACGAAGGTACCAGCTGGGCACGGGGGCAGGGAGGACTCGCTTTCCAGGTCAGCAGCTCTCCCTCCAGCCTGCCTTGTCCTGCCTAGCCCTGTGCTCCTGGACCCATGTGTGACAAGATCCCACCTGGCCAAGTGCTCTGCCCAGCTCTGGCCGCTCATAGTCTCATTTCCAGTCACTGCCCTGTGTGCCCTGCCCCCACCCTGCGGGGAGTCTCGGCAGCCCCGCCAGACTCTGCGTGTTGCTCTTGGCTTGCAGGAGCATATGGCAACGCCATGAAGAGTTCCGCAGGCTCCTTTGGCAGGACCTTGGAAACTGTGGTGTGGGTTACCTTTAGGGGGCCTCTGCACACTGCAGTGTCCACCCATAGGGAGGGGGCTGGGGGCTCCACATGTCACCTGAGCCTTCCCTGCATGGGTCTAGCAGTGCTGGGCGAACGCCTCCGTGTTTCCGCCTTCCCCGCAGGGCTGGTATTCTCATTATTCTGGGCCTAGAACGCTGCTGATGTCTGACCGAAAAGCAGTTTGCTGGAGCATGAGTGAAGGTTTTTGTCTGAGAAAGCAGACTTTAGAATGTGGCTGTAGAGACAGAGCTTACAAGAGCAGGAGGGGGAAAGCCTGACTGTCCCCAGATGCTCTCCAGCTGCCGGCCCCTGTGAGTGGCCTACTCAGTCACCTACCTTAGGGAGAGACCCCCCCCCCATACACCCCCACTTCAAAGCTGTGTCTGACAAATGCTATCTCAGCTACTCTTCGAGGAGCTCCAGGTGCCTCACCTTAGTGACCTCCTAGAAGGAGTTTCAAAAAAATGCGAGAGAAGCTTCCTTGTCGTGCCCCCAGGCTGTGCCATGCTCCAAGGAACAACTCACCTTTTCCTGGGCAGCAGCAGGCCCACTGCCAGGGACTTCCCAGGTGAGGTGTGGCCAGCCTCTGCCTGCAGGCCCTGAAGGCCTGGCTTTGAAGCTGCCCCGGGGCAAGATGGCCCAGAAGCCAAGGCCTGACTTCTAGTGCACTTGGTTGTCTCAGCTTTGTCAGCTCTGAGCAGTGTGTGTCTGGACAGCCCCTGCAGGACCGTCTGGTAACATGCACAAAGCCCGAGGCGTCCGCAGAGTTGTCCATGATGCATCCAGAGGGACTGGGCAGTGAGGCTGTAGGCAGCAGGCCATGGCAGCAGAGAAACACTGTCAGCAGCAGAGGGGGAAGCTGAGGCCCGAACTGCTCTGTCCACGACAGCCGGTGGGGACCCAGCCTTGTTGCAGGAAGGTGTCAGCAGACGTGGGGATGGGGATGTGGCTGCACCTGACTTTAGGTACTGTGGGAACGGCTGGTGCATTCCCCTCTCCGTGGGCACTGTCTCCTGTGACCCCTTATAGCAGATGAACAGATGGACAGACATGCAGATCCTTGGGGCTGTCCTGTTCCTCTCTGAACATGGAGCTCAAGCCGGACGGTTCCAGGACTGTGTGACTGGGCTGGGGATTCCATGTTGAAGTGGCTTCACGGGTGCTCAGAGACACTGGACTCTGACTAGAGGGGATGCAGCCACACCCTCAGAGGGACTCACTGTCCTGAGTGGGTGCTGGGTAAAGACAGACATGAAGGGGCCCCAACCCTGCCCCCCACAACGACCCCAGGGCACTGTCTCAGTAACACCTGTCCCTCAGGTGTGTCGCATAGGCTGCCTCACGAAAGCATAGGACAGGAGCTGGGGGGCCTAGGGTGTGGGGCATAGGTGGGCAGCCCATCTCCTGATGCTAGGATGGGGGCTACACAAAGGAGGGCTCCCAGCCCCGCCTGGGCCCTGTGGTAGCCAGGGGCTCCCAGCTTTCCTCCCAAACAGCGGCTCAGAGTCCATGGGTGTTCTGAGCTCAGATGTGCTGACCGGTGAGGCCTGAACCCCGCCCCACCCCTCCCCCCTCACTTATAGCACAGAATTGCGGCCACCTGAAGACCCTGTGCCACCCAGTCCACCCAGTCCCTCGTGTGATTTCTGGGCGGGGCCCTTATTCCTGCTGCCTTCTCTGCTCCACATGGGCCAGTCCCTCCAGACCTCCAGGACCTATGACTGTGCCTGCTTGGTGGGTTCATACCTGAGGGCAATGGTGCTGGGGCATGGCCTTAGGGACATCTGGTGTGCCTATCGATTCTTGGTGCTGGCAATGTCCAAGGCTGGAAGCAGCGCTGACCGTGTCTGTCTCGGTAGGCGACTCTAGTTGTCACCCTCTGGTCTGTAGTAAGCTGAGCACAAGCTCATCTCTCTGAGCACCAGATTGACGTGGCTTACCACCCCCATGGCCGAAAAAAAAATGCCTGGAAATCGACCTCTGCTGTGTTGAGGCTGGCGTGTACCACTGGTGGCTCACATTTACATAGGACAGACCATTCTAACAGAAATGATGCTTGTTGCCAGAATTTCATCCGACATCTTAGTCCAGAGCTTCCCCACAGTGGAGCATTGCTGATGAAGCCACTGGATGCAGGGAGCACAAACAGCCTTTCCAGGTCCAACAGAACCTCCCCTTCACTCCAGGCTACCAGCCCAGGTGCTCGAAGTGCCCTCGTGAGGTGGTGTCACCTGCTCTGTCACCACACAGCTCTTGCTCTCCTGCCTGCCCCGCTCAGCCCTGAGAAGCCCACTGTCCGCCCTCGCCTCATGCTTGTGCGGTGCTGAAGAAGCTCTGGCCACTAGGTCCTTGTACATCACAGAGGCTGTGATGAGAGGCATCAGGAATGAGGCGGCAATTCTGAGTATGGGGTGCAGCTCTCTGTGGCCCTGCTGGGGCTCTGGGGCTGAACTTCTCCAGAGTCCAGGGGCCGTTGTTCTCGCCCCACTCTCTTCCTATGGAGCCAAGCTGCTCCTCACCGGGGTGAGCTTCGGAGGCCATGATGCACCTGGAGCCTCTCCTGGCTCCTCTGGGGCCGGTGGTGCTGGGCTGGGTGCTGTGGGGCAATCTCTCTCCTGGGGCAGCTGTGACAGTGCCCTGATGGCCTTGCGGGGCTGCCCTGGAGCCCGGCTGTCATGGCTGTGGGCTGGGAGTTGTGCTGTGTCTGGTTTGGCCCACCTGCAGGATCCAAGGGTGTCACCACATTTAAGGCCCTCGTCAGGTAACTGGGGCCATTCCCGCTGCCACCTCCATGTCAGGTGGCTCAGAGAAGAGCCTCCAGGCCAGGGGCACCACTGGTGAGCAGTTCATGCCCAGGCCCCTGGTCCCACAGGCACCCACGTTGTCTCTAAGTGGGTTTGGGCCTGTGCCTGAGGGGTTCCCCTTTGCAGGCCAAGCAGGCCAAGCCGCAGTCTTATCTGCTGGTTTGTGTAAGTATTTGTGTTTTGGGCAGAGCATACTCCTGCCTCTGTGCTTAGGGCCCCTCTGGGATTTTGGGGATGGAACCCAGGTTTGCTGCGTGCAAGGGCAAGCACCCTCCCCACTGCCCCCTCGGGCCCTGCGTTTTGACTGTGGCTTTGGTGCAGGCAGTGCTTCAGCTGCCTGCCAGCAGTCCCCTCAGCAGAGCTCCTCTGCCTTCAGAGCTCACTTTTGTTCCTTGTTTATGGAGAGGCTGTGCAGGCAAGGCTGGGCTTTAGGAAGCTGTGCTTCCTCCACTGACCCTGTGGGCTGAGCTGGCACCAGGTGGAGGATGTGGGCCTAGTGGGACCCGCCTGCCCAGCCCCATCAGCTCTCAGCTCTTTGAGGGCTCCTTCAGGAGGAACATGGGACCTGGGCATGGCTCCTGAGTCTGCGTGGTTTCCTCAGGGAGATGCTGTGGCCCTGAGTCTCTCCCTGTTGCATGCTGATCGGCAGTGGGGCGGGGGCACTGAGCCCTGTGCTCTGGCCCATCAGTCATGTCCGATTCCAAGGCTTTAGATGGGTCTAACCTCCAGCCATCAGCCGACAGCCCTGCAGTGCCATGGCTGTTGGTCAGGCTGCCTTGTGGAGGGCTGGGCTGCTTCTTGCCTGCTTGCCCGCCACCGATCCCCTCTGCCCTGAGCAACCCAGAGGCCTCTGGGTGTTGGGTGCTGCTCTTTCTCTGACCCTGCCTCTCTGCAGCTCAGGGCAGGCCTGGACAGACCCCTGACTGGGCTCTTGGCTTCTGCATTCTCTGAGGGTCCTATTCGTGTACTTGACATTTTTGTGTACAGTACTTGGAATGTGCAATTTTATTTTGAGACCTTATTAAGCGCTCTAGTCTAAGGGTTTAATTGTTACTGATAGCTAAGAGTATAATTACCTTGGTAAAATACCACGACTATTTTAAGCAATTGAAAATTGGCTTCCAGAACTGGGTGAACACAAACCATTTTCCTATTTGAAATGAAAGCTATTTCCAGTGTGCCCCTAATATTCTACAATATGGTTACAGATCGGGTTATTTATGGAACCTAAGCTGTAAAAGCTAACTTTTAGCAAGATATATTTTCAAAAATGAAAGCAAGCCCTCCCTCCCTGTCTTCTATGATTCTGTCTGCCTCCGCAGAGACTGATGTGCTCTTGGGGTCCGGGCCCTTCTCCCCTCGCAGCCAGCTTGTGGGCTTGCTGTGGAGCTGCCTCTGGGGACATGGCCAGTGGTCTCCAGCGGCCAGGGAACGGGGGCTCTGGTGTCTGGGATGGTGAACCGTACTCATGCAAAGACTGGCTGACCAGCCGGGATCCATCTTCCCTTTCTGCTCTGGTTGTTTTTTTTTGTTTGTTTGTTTGTTTGTTTGTTTTGCTTTTTGGGTTACATCCAGCGATGCTCAGGTGTTACTCCTGGCTTTGCACTCAGGAATTACTCCTGCGGTGCTTGGGGGATCATATGGGATGCCGAGGATCGAACCCGGGTCGGCCGCGTGCAAGGCAAACGCCCTACCCACTGTGCTATCGCTCCGGCCCCTCTGCTCTGGTTGGAGGGGCAGGGCCGCTGCTGGCCTAGGTGCTTCACAGGTAGAAACCTGAAGGCCTGTGTGGATCTCCCCTCCTGGGCCTTGCTAGACTGCACTTGGTGGTGTGTCGCTGCCCCCCGAGTCTCTGCTGGGGGCTGCTCCCACCCGGGCACAGCACAGAGGCCAGCTTAGATCCGCACAGAGTGGGGGACTGTGAGCCTTTCGGGCAGTGGAGACACATGCAGGGAAGCCCTCTTGGGAGTTCTCTGGTGGGCCACGGCTCCTTGAGAGCTGCCCTCGGACAGGAAAGGCTCGAGGCTGAGTCTCCTTTTTGCTGGCACCTTGTTTACACTGTGTCCATGACCAGTGTACCCCCAGACCTCCTGCTTTTCTGCCCATCAGTTCACTGACCGGGGTTCCGTCTGGCACCTCCACCTCCAGCTTAGGCCCAGGGGCTTTGCAGCTGGTCCTTGGGGAGTTGTTGGGACACTGTCATAGTTGGGCATGGTCTGCCACAGACGCTTCTGCATTGTGGAACTGATTCTGTCTGTGTTTGCTCTTTACTGTGATCCAGCCTTCCCTGCCCTACCCTTATTATGGTGCCACAACGACCTGCTCTTTGCCCAGAGTCAGGAAATATTTGTTTCCTCTCGTTGCCATAGTGGCTGTCTTCTGCCCGGCGGTCTGTGCATCTGGAACTGAATTCTGGGTGTGAAGTTGGCGTCAGCATGATTTTTCTCTATTGAATGTGCAGTTGATGGGCCCACTTGCTGGCAGGCCTCCTTTCCTCCTCAGCCGTAATTGTCAGCAGCTCAGCTCCTGCCTGCGCACTCTCTTCCATTCCATCCCTTCTTTCTGTTTCTTTACCAATATCGCTGACTTAGTTATTACAGCTTTATAACATCTCGATGGCTTGAAGTGAAATCCTCCAAATTTATTACTGTTCTTGAAGAATCCTCTAGATTTATTACCTTTTTTTTTTTTTTGGAGCTATAGCACAATGGGTAGGGCATTTGCCTTGCATACAGCTGACCCGGGTTCAATTCCTCTGTCCCTCTCAGATAGCCTGGCAAGCTACCGAGAGTATCCCGCCCGCACAGCAGAGCCTGGCAAGCTACCCGTGGCATATTCGATATGCCAAAAACAGTAACAACAAGTCTCACAATAGAGACGTTACTGGTGCCTGCTCGAGCAAATCAATGAACAATGGGACAACAGTGCTACAGTGCTTTTTTTTTACATATATATAAGTTTATTTATTGAATCACCGTGAGAGCAGTTACAAAGCTTTCAGGTTTAAGTCTCAGTCATACAATGATGAAACACCCGTCCTTTCACCAATGCACATTTTCCACCACCAAAAAACCCAGTATACCCCCATCCCACACTCTCCCCCTACCTGTGTGGCAGATGATTTCCACATTACTCTCTCTCTCTACTTTGATTACATTCAATACTTTGACACCAGACCCATCAGTATTATTTGGGATTTTACCCCAACACTCAGATCTGCTGAAAAGGCAACATTAGACAATTTGTTTTCTATTGCTGATTATGAATAGCATAGGATGTTGTTTTGAAATTTTGATAACTAAATCTGGAGGGATTTCTGCCAAAAGCCACTGGGTTCCGAGACTTGTGTCTGAGTCTCTGGGATCATGGCTGTTAAGCAGCTTGATCAGGAGCCAGAGAGGCCATTCGTGGGCAATGACTCTGTCATTGGGGTGGGAGAAAAAGGAGCCAGCTACACCACCATCTCATGAGGCCCCGTGTGTCTCGTCACTGCAAGCCCCTACCTGACTGTCCATTGTCCTCTGGAAGGTTGCGGCCACTGAGCTGCCAGGGGGAACAGGCGGAGGGACAGCATCTTTTCCCCCCTGGGGTGGCCCGGCACTGGTAACCTAATGAAAAGTCTGGACGCATTTCTGCCAAAAGCTGCTGGGTTCCAAGATTTTGTTTCTGAGTCTCTGGGATCATGGCCATTAAGCAGCTTGATCAGTAGCCAGAGGGGACATTCGTGGGCGGCAGCTTGGGGTCTCATTGGGGCGAGGGAGATTTATTACCATCCTTAGAGATTCTTTGGCTAATGTTGGTCTCTCGCATGCCCCTAAATGTTCTAGAATCAGCTTGCCGTTTATTCAGAATTCTCCTGGATCATCATGAGGACTAGGCTTGCTCTGACTGTAGCTCCTGGGGAGAGACAACTGATCATCATCTCTCCTCCTCCTCCACCTTCCCTTCCTCCAGCCTTCTTTCTCTTCCTATGTCTTTGTTTGTTTGTGTGTTTGTTTGTTTGTTTGTTTGTTTTTTGGACCACATGCAGTGATGCTTGGGACTGCTCCCGGCTTGTTGCTTTGGGGTAGCTCCAGAGATACTTGGGAGAGCACGTGGTGCCAGGGATCACGCCTGGGGCTTCCGCATGCAGAGCCAGTTTTCTCCCTGGCCAGACTCTTCCTGGGGTTGCAGGTACATCAGGAGGCAGAAACAGCCTCTGGTGCAAGTGGGGTCACTTTCTACTTGTTCACCTAAAGAGGGTCATGTCCAGTGGGACACTGAGTCGTTTTTGTCCTTGGAAAGGGAACAATTGGCTAAATAAGTTTAAAACCTCAGTTCTTAACCAGTGTGGTCTGGTGGTTGAAAATGATAGTCCTGGGGACGGAGCGATAGCACAGCGGGTAGGGCGTTTGCCTTGCATGCGGCCAACCTGGGTTCGGTCCCCGGCATCCCATATGGTCCCCCAAGCACCGCCAGGAGTAATTCCTGAGTGCAAAGCCAGGAGTAACCCCTGCGCATCGCTGGGTGTGACCCAAAAAGAAAAAAAAAAAAGAAAATGATAGTCCTAAACCATGACCATTTTGTGCTTTTATTTTTTTTTCCGGCTTTCCATTTGGAATATTTTATGGTGTGAGGGTAAGAAATCTTTTACATTTTTATATGTGCCCCATTGTTGGGACACAGTTTTAATATCTGCTGAGCATCGTGTCTCATGGTATTGGTAGTTGGAAAGGTAGCTCAGTCTCCTTGGCTCTACCTGCACTGGAGTAAGAGGTGATCGTGTGATGGTTCTACGGGCAGAACCTGGGGCGGAACCCAGCACCTCAGACCCTGCTCTCTGCTTCAGGAAATCACTGGATGGAGTTTTTTGTTGCACTGAGGCAAGGGTTCTGAGACATCGTAACATGCCCTGTTGATTCTCCTTCATGGCCAATCTTGATTCCTATTTCGATTTTTCCACTAACAGAGCCAAACCCTCTGAACTCTCCCTCTTCACTGTCTTGTGAAGCATCAGGCTATGCATCGTCGTTAGGGAGCTGCCCACTGTCTATCACTCGATGGTTCAGCTCATCTGATGTGTGTCCCTCGGAAAGTGGATGATTCGTAAATCTTCCCCTTCTGTGTGAGCAAATCGCAAGCCACAGTGAATTTAGTCTGGCCTGTCCCAGAGTATGGGGTGTCACTAAATGGTAATCATCTTCATTGATCACATGTTCCTTGGCTGCACCACCAAATGCTACTTCCTTGACAGCCAAGGCAGGTAGGCGAGCCACGGAGATACCTGGCTGGACTCTGCGGGAGCTCTGCAGTTCTTATTAGCTAATGAAATTCTCCTTTGTCTGCTGTTGTCTAAGAGTTTGTTTTTGAACAAACCCCATGAATTTTGATGGAAGGTTTAGATTTGCTTTTACTCCTTTGTTCATCATACTTAGTTCATCCCATGATGTTTGTAAAGGCCAGCCGTGAGCAAGGTTTGGCTGCTCAGGGCCATAGGCTGGCAGACTGGGAAAACTAGGAAGGAAGTGAGCGAAGGAAAGAACCACTGTTACTCGCTTACTGCTCACAGCGCCTTCGCGTTCTTGCCGTGAGCTGGGTCTGGGCCTGGCTCTGCGATGGGCACTTTCGGGGGCGCTGTGAGCTGTACTGGGCCGTTTCTGGGGCACCATGAGCTGTGCTGGGCAATACGACACTGGTAGCTTTCCAGGCTCTGCCGTGCGGGTGAGATACTCTCAGTAGCTTGCCAGGCTCTCCAAGAGCAGCGGAGGAATCGGACCTGGGTCAGATTCTTCATAAATTAAAATTTAAGATAAGAGGGATTACTATATTTACTGTATCACTGTCATCCCACTGTTCGTCAATTGACTCGAGCAGGCACCAGTAACATATCTATTACACTCAGCCCTGAGATTTTAGCAGCCTCTCCTACTCGTCTGTCCCAACAATTGGAGGCTTTTTCAGGGCCAGGGGAATGAGACCTATTATTACTGTTTTGGGCATATCTAACACACCACGGTAGCTTGCCAGGCTCTGCCGTGTGGGCAGCTTACTTTCGGTAGCTTGCCAGGTTTTCCGAGAGGTATGTATATATTTGTTACTGTATTTGGAATATGAATACGACACAGGGAACTTGCCAGGCTCTCCCGTGCGGGCAATAGACTGTCGGTAGCTTGTCAGGTTCTCCAAGAGGGAGAACTAGGCTATTAAAACTAGGCTTCCGGGAGCTTGGCCTTATAGTCTCAGGGTGTTGGCCATTGATGGATACCATTGTACCATTAGATACAGTAACAAAAATTTCATGTTTGAACTTCAATCATACGGTCATTCAACACCCATCCCTTCACCACTGCACATTTTCCACCACCAAAATCCCCAGTATTCCACCCCCCTCATTACATACCTCCCCCTACTTGTGTGGCAGACAATTTATAAGGTATCCTTTCTCTACGTTAGTTACCTTCGATATTTCAAGACCAGTCCTACCTCCCCTCATATCTGCTGAAAATACAGTTGCTACACAATGTGTTTTGTATTGCTTGTTATGGATACAATATAATGTTACGCGGCCACAAAAGCCGCATTTTAGAAATTCTAAAATTTTAATAATTAGGGTCTGAAGAAATTGCTGCCGCAGGTTGCTCGTGTCCGAGATTCCTGTGTGTGTCTCTGGATCATAGCCACGTGGGAGCTGGTGCTTCTTGCTGGCTTCTAGAAATGGTACCGCTGGAGCTTTTACAGAGCAGGCGGTCTGGAGCAGCCCAGCGGAGAAGGCCTATTGCAAAGTCCCGGGCCATCTCTGCTGCAGGTTACTCAGGTCCGAGATTTCTTTTTTTTTTTTTTTTTTTTTTAGTTTATTTTTAATTAGAGAGTCATCGTGAGGGTACAGTTACAGATCCATACATCTTTATGCTCATGCTTCCCCCATACAAAGTTCAATAACCCATCCCTTCACCAGTGCCCATTCTCCACCACCCGTAAACCCAACATCCCTCCCCCACTCCCCAGACCCGTCTCCCCCACCCCACCCTGCCACTATGGCAGGGAATTCCCTTTTGTTCTCTCTCTCTGATTAGGTGTTGTGGTTTGCAATAGAGGTGTTGAGTGGCCATTGTGTTCAGTCTCTAGTCTGTATTCCGCCCGCCTCACCCTTCCCCCACATGACCTCCAACCACATTTTGCTTGGTGGTCCCTTCCCTGAGTTACCCAGAATGAGAGACCAGCCTCCAAGCCATGGAAACAATCTCCTGGTACTTATTTCTACTATTCTTGGGCGTTAGTCTTATAGTCTATTATTCTATATTCCACAGATGAGTGCAATCTTTCTATGTCTGTCTCTCTCTTTCTGACTCATTTCACTTAGCATGATACTTTCCATGTTGATCCACTTATATGCAAACGTCATGACCTCATTTTTTCTAACAGCTGCATAGTATTCCATTGTATAGATGTACCAGAGTTTCTTCAACCAGTCATCTGTTCTAGGGCACTCGGGTTTTTTCCAGATTCTGGCTATTGTAAACAGTGCTGCGGTGAACATATAAGTGCATATGTCACTTCGACTATACTTTTTGGCTTTTCTGGGATATATTCCCAGCAGTGGTATTGCTGGGTCAAATGGGAGCTCAACCTCTAGTTTTTTGAGAATCGTCCATACTGTTTTCCAAAAGGGCTGAACTAGCCGGCATTCCCACCAGCAGTGTAGAAGGGTCCCTTTCTCCCCACATCCTCTCCAACAGTGGTTGCTTTTGTTCTTTTGGATGTGTGCTAGTCTCTGTGGTGTGAGGTGGTATCTCATGGTTGTTTTGATCTGCATCTCTCTGACGACTAGTGATGTAGAGCACTTTTTCATGTGCTTTTTGGACAGGTCCGAGATTTCTGTGTGTATCTGCATCGTGGCCACGTGGAAGCTTAAGTAGATGGTGGGCGGATGTGACATCATCTCTGCATCCCATTGGGCGCACTCCTCCTCTGTCCCGAGAGACTTGGGATTTACTGTCACCGCAGCTTGTACCTGGTGCTTCTTGCTGGCTTCTAGAAGATGGCAACCACTGGAGCTTTTATTTTTTTTTAATTGGCATTTTTATTTATTTATTTATTTTAATTTATTCTTTTATTGAATCACCATGTGGAAAGTTACAAAGCTTTCAGGTTTAAGTCTCAGTTAAACAATGCTCGAACACCCATCCCTTCACCAGTGCACATATTCCACCACCAAGAATCACAGTATATCTCCCCCTTCCTGCCGCTGGAGCTTTTAGAGGGCAGTGGTGGGATGGCTCCTGGCCCCATCTGGAGTGGCCCAGTGGGGAAGGACTATTGCAAAGACCCAGGCCATCTCTGCCTCAAGTTGCTCGAGTCCGAGATTTCTGTGTGTGTCTCTGGATCACGGCCATGTGGGAACTGGTGCTTCTTGCTGGCTTCTAGAAAATGGCGACCGCTGGAGCTCTTAGAGGGCAGGCAGTGGGACGGCACCTGCCCCAGTGGAGAAGGCCTGTTGCAAAGTCCCGGGCCATCTCTGCTGCAAGTTGCTCAGGTTCGACATTTCTGTATGTGTCTCCTCCAGGTTCATTCTTGCTGTGCAGCAAGTGGTGAGCCTGGTCAGCACTGGTTTCTTTCACCTTGAGCCCCAGTTCACATCAGGCCTGAGGTGGCCACTCTGTTGGCTGGACACGTGCCTGTGCTGTCCATCCTGTCTGTCCTGTTCGCCTCTACTGAGCCCTGGCGGGGGGTGCCCCCAGCCTTCCCCAAAGATACCACAGTCTCACCTTCTCCAGGTGTCAGAGTTGGGGTCAGGCAGTGCATCCCTCAGCCTGGCCTCTTTCCCTCAGGAGTCCTACGGCTCACCTGCACTTTCCTGTTCGTTTCTGTACTTAGTCAGCAGTCCTCATCTGAGGGAACACGTGTACCGCCCGCCCTAAAGAGTGTCTCAGTCACTTGCCTGTTCTGGCAGTCATGAGCCAGACAGCAGACACTGGCAGGTTCTGTGTGCGGACTTTCCCTCTGAGCCTCAGGTCCGTGGAAGGGCGTGTGTGGTAGGAACGCTGTCCCCGCACGTGTCCCGGCCTCCTCCTGTGAAGCCTTCCACAGTGTTCTCCTGCCCGCTGGGAAATCTCATTCCTGGGGCATTGTTGAAGGGGACCTGGGTCAGTGTGCTTCTGTCCCCCGGCTCCTGGCCACGTGTCTGAGCTTTGCAGGGGCTGGCTGTGGTGTGGAGGGGACCCGTTGGCCTATGGGTTCCTCAGGAACTGGAGCCAGAAATGGGTGGGATTTGGGGGGGGGGAGCTGAGGGTGGCAGGGGATCTGGGGTGTGGGTAGAGTTGGGGGGGGCGTGGGGTGTAAAGGGAGCTCAGGTGTGATAGGGAGCTGGGCTGTCAGGAGGGGTGTGGTGAAGCCAGGGTATTGTGAAGGGTGATTTGGAGTGTCTTTGGAGCTGAGGTGTTGTGGGGGCACTGGTCTGTGGGGGGATCTGTGTCCTGACAGGGTCTGGGCCTTCACTCCAGCCATGCTCTTGCCAGAGCCCCCTACCTGCCTTCCCCATCCCCTCTGGTGTGTCTGTGCAGGGGAGCTGCAGTTCCCGGTGCCGTAGGTGCCCCCACCCCAGAGGAACACAGGCTGCGCTGTTTGTCCTACAGAAGAGCACGAAGGCCCGATGGCACTCCATCTCCCCCCCTGCCAGCCTCTAGACCTCCTTGCCCCCTCGAGGGACGTGCTGGCTTTCCTTCTGGTGCTGAGACGGCTTAGTTGGAGGGACTGGCAGGGGAGGGAGTCTCAGCTGTGTGCTCCATGCTCTGACCCTCAGCCGACTCCGGTCTGCGGGGTCCGTCCTGTCACCCACCTATACCCTCAGCCTGAAACTAGCTCCTCCTGGGTGTCTCTGCATGCTGACTCAGCTCGGGGCTGCTCTGCCTTCCCCAGGGTCACCAGGCTGTAGTGAACACAGGGCCAGTATCGGGGACCCTCCACTGCACATCCCTCTCTGTCTCTGGCTTCATGTGGTCTGAGGCACACAGAAACTCGGCCTGCAGAGAGCCCGGGTCCTCCCTGCCTGTGGCCCCCCGCCAGGAAGTCCGTGCTGCCCCTTCCTGCCGTGAGCCCACACTGGGCCCTGCCACCTTGGGGGATGCTGTGGACCTCACATTCCTTCGCTCTTCCCGTTCCCGTGCTCCCGCCTTGAGATGTGGGTAGAAACTCCGCCCACAGAGTCTCATCTAACATTTGCTTGGCTTAGAGTGAGGCCCTCCTTGCTCAGGAGGAGGATTCTCCTGGCTTTAAAACTCAATTTTCAGGTGTTACTATGGCACCCTCACTGGCTGCATTGTGAAGCTGACATTTCTGTTTCACCCAGGGAAGCAAGAAAGCCCACCTGTTTGTTACAGGAAATGCCATTTGTAAAGCAATTAGAAAGCCAAGTCTGCCTCATCACTGGCATTGCTGCCTGACCCACAGAGAGAGCCTTGCAGCTGTCACTGGAGAAAAAAACCCCAGAAAATGTATTCAGGAATTTGGGGGTCTCATGAGAGCAACCCAGAAGACCTTTTGTCCCTTTCCCGTTTTCACTGTTTACTAATGCGGAGTTTGGGTTTGTGGGCGTGTGGAGAAGCAGCCTCAGGGTCACTCCATGGAGGCTGTGAGAAGGGTTGGTGTGGCCCCTGGCCTGAGCTGCTGTGTCTGCCTGTGGGACCGTGCCCGGAGGTCTTGGCGTGCCCTGTGGGGCTGGGGGCCTTGGAGAGCTCTGCCGTCAGGTGCGCCTGCTGTGAGGCCAGACTGTTGCCCTGGAGAGACCTCTGTGGAGTGGCCAGTGCCGAGGGCAGCCGCTGCCCCCAGCCTGGACCCCTGGGCTCCTGGGTCATTGGGAGCTGGATACACACGTGTCTGTATCTGTTGCTGTCTTCAGATCAGCAGCTCTGAGAAGAGGGTTCATCACCTCTTCCCCTGCGGCAGACACTTCGAGGGTGGAATTGTGGGCCTCAGGCACCAGAACTTGCAGCCCCTTCTGTCTCGAGGGCCTTGGACTCTGCAAGGCAGGTCCTTGCCTTGTGGCTCTGTTGCCCTCAGGCCTCTTGGGTTGTTTTGGTTTGGGGGCCACACTTCGCTGTGCTCGGGGCCAACTCCTTACTCCTGGCTCTGTGCTCAGGGATCAGACCCAGGTTGGTAGCACCGCGCTGACCGCACTCTCTCTCTGGCCTCCCTACAGGCTTTTCTCCTCCCGTTAGTGCTCGGAGACCCTTGGCCGTGCTCCTGAACACCCATGACAACTGATAGCATTCGGGCCAGCTGCTTCTATGACCTTGCAGCATGGACAATTTTTCCAAGCACACATGTGGCCCGGTCAGTTAGGGGCTGGTCAACCCACACAGAGATCAGTATAAGTGGCACATCCCCTCACCCCCACACCCTGGGCTGGCGCCCTGTCTAGCTCTCCCACAGGCCCCAGATTCTGGCTTTACAGCTGCCCCATGTGTCCCATGCGCTCCGGTGCATCCCTGCCTGTCGGCTGCAATGGCCGTGGCATGTCCAGCCTTGGTTTGGGACAGGGGTGGCACCTCTCTACAGGCCTCGGCTGCCACCCCGTGCATAGCACCAGGCCCTTGAGTGTCCCCCAGGGTAGCTTATCTTTGGCGACTACCCTGAGCCCTGTCCTGTGTGCATCTGCCACGCCCTGTGCCCTGTGTGCTGATTCGCCAGTTCCTGGCCAGAAATCCTCGGGGACGGGCCCCCAGGACAGACCCCAGTGGGGCTGCTGTGTGAGTTGTGTGGGTGTTCCAGAATGCTTGAGAGGCCTGGTGGTTGGTCCGAGGCCGTGTCAGCCCAGCTGGGCCCCAACTGAGACCCCAGGCCTGAGTCCCTGGAACAGAGGAAACAGGCGTCTAGACCTCGAAGGTAGAGCAGACTCGTGTCCACTAGGCAATGCCTGGCTTAGGACCTTCCCCCCTCAGGTGGGCGCAAGGGGCTCTGGGGCGCCCAGGAGCCGTGAGGCAGAGCCTGACCCTGGCCACCACCAGGCGTTTCCTGTCTACCCCTCAGAGCCCCTCCTCGTGGGGTGACCTGTTCTTTTTAACTCAATTTCGAAGAAATCCAAATCTTTGAATAACCTTCATCCTGAAAGGAAAGGAAGTTGGCTGCAGGTGAAAATTGATGGTCAGGCTCAAAGACATGGTTCCCTGCCAGGCAGCCTCTCGAGTGCTGTGCTAAAAATAGCGCGGCATCTTGCTGCTGTTGTTTGAATTGTCTCCAAGCCTCTGCTGGTGATTATTTCAGAGATATTAGAGATGCCACCGGCTTCCTGACTGTTGCTGCTGGCTCGGGCCATGTCTGCCCTTGGTCCTGGCTGGCGTGGCCTGGTAGCCTGCTAATGACCACATCAGCAGTTTTGGTGCCACTGGGCAGTTCACCCAGAGGACTCTGTTCCCATCAAGGTGTCCTTGCCTTCACTGCCCAGTGGACTGGTTCCTGGCTTCCCTGCCTCTGTTGGGGGCACTCTGAACCTTGAGTCCAAGGCGTGCACTTCTGAGGACCTGGTTGGTGGCTGGGTTGTTCTGACACAGTGAGTGTGCCACTGGCAGCACGTGGTGGCCTGCAAGCTGGTGACCGCTATCAGTGTGACCTCTTTTTCCCAGTATCCCAGAGAAGCCCACCTTCCTGACTCCACTGTCTCCTTTTCCTCTTGGCTGAGCACCACCTGCCTCAGCAGACCCTTGGCATGCCTGACAGTTCCTCCCAATATGGGGCAGTTCCCGGCTTCCACACGGGTTGTTTGGGGGTGTGAGATGCTGCCTTGGGAAGGGCAATCTTGGGGTGTGTGTGTCCCTGCAGTTGGCTGCTGTGGCAAGCTCCCTGGCTCGAGTTGGAGCAGAGGAAAGACTTAGCAAACCCTTTTCGCTCGGCCCCTGCCTGCCTCCCTGGAAAGCCAGTTTCCAGCCACTCCTGAGTGCGCCTGGCTCGGGTCCTCACTGCGGGTGGGTGGGGTATCTCTGGGCACTCACAGAATCCCCGAGGCTGAGAAACTGGGGTGGGGGGAACGCCATTCCTTTCTCCCCTGCATCTCCCTCTCCTAGCGCGGCTTCACTCGATGGTGACCGGCAGGGAGCACGTTGGAAATGCTCTTAGCTGAGACTTGCACACGCGTGCCAGGTGGATAGACACACTGCAGTTGTGCTGTCACACCGTGTGTGACACAGTGACACAGCCATCCTCGGGAGACTGGAGCTAAACAGCACGGCGCAGCTTCCCTTTGTTTATTGGTGCAGAGATAGTCCGACTCTCTTCCCTGACAGATGTGGAGGCACACACCGGCCTGGTGGAGGTTACCCAAACCTGGAGGGAGCATCCTGGTACACAGACAGGCCACCCCCCAGAGATGCTTCCTCTGTGCCCTGCTGCCAGGTTGGGGCTGACGAGCAGGCTCCCGGCACCACCATCCATCACCGAAGATACAGATTATTTTAGCATGTGTATGAGTATGTGTAACCAGTCTGGCACCCAGAACCATGGACTTTTCTTTTTATATATATTATTTTTCATCAAAATAGTTCACAATAGTTCATTACAGATAATATTCAAACACCAGTCCCACCACCAAGCACCTTCCCACCACAATAAGAGGAAAGTGTGAAGGTTGTTGTATTTCATTCTGGAGCCATTTAAGCCCAAATATAAGCGAATACAGCAAGTATGTTAAAACCAAACAAATGTGTGCTACTTTTGTTAAGTAAGTGAGATACATTGCTCTCTTCTAGGAGCTTTAGTTTATAGGCTCTGGGAGTTGGCTGTTGATGAGAGTACATGGTGCAGGAGGCGGTTTGTGGGTGTGACTGCCAAGCTACTGGAAGACTGGGTAGCAGTGGGGAGGAGGCCCAGTCCTGATCTGAGTGGGCTTGGAGATCTCAGTCAGGTAGGTTTCCGCTACCTGGATTTTTCTGCCAGTCCACTCTTGGATGAGGTTCGTCCCATCTTGGGTGAGGCTTATCCCCACTTGGGTGAGGCTCGTCCAAGCCTGTGGAGAGCAGCCTTGAGCATGGTGGTGGTTGGGTTCTAACCACAGGCTTTTCAATCAGGAGTGACTGAGCGTTCACCTGTGCAGCTTGGACTACTGACATGTCTCTAATGAGCCTGTTTAAAAATCATCCTGAAAACTGTGAGGTAGAATTCGTCTGACATAAAGAAAGAGGAGTCTCACAGGAGAAGGCTGTGGAGCGGGAGTGACTGGAGGTGTCAGTTGAGCGGACCAAGTCCAACCCAGACCCCTGGCCCATCCTTGTCCAGGAGAAGCGTGCCTGCCTGTGTCCATGCATGAGTGCATTTGTGTGCACGCATGGTCATACACACCTGACTTCCCTGGCCTATGCCTGTGTGCATGTCATAGGACATCCATGTGCGCACATGTGAGTGTCTGTGACTGCAGGCGTGTGTGTTGGGGGGGGCTGTTTTCATTTGGAAAACCAGCGCTTTCATGCAGTTCAGTGACTTTTCCCAGGAGACCCTCATGGAACATTAGGCCCAGTAGATGACGCCCAGCCTTGCCATTCTAATAGTTATTAAAGAGCAATAACAGGATCTGTATTTACAGACCCAGAGTGTGCGCCGACTGGAGGTATTAAATGTCATCCATCATCGGCTGGCAAGAGGTTGCCAGCAGGGACTGTGTCTGTAGTCAATATTCTTGTGGCCAGCCTCACCCGGAAAGACCCAGGCTGCTCCCAGTGGAATCCACAGGCCGGGAGCCAAATGGGTGGCGGCTCTGCTAGCCCTGGGCCCTGATGTCCCCATTCCCCCGGTCTCCACATCACAGAGGCGCTTTACACTGTTCAGGAGGCCAGAGAGGGATGTTTCGGGGCCTGGCCGGGCTCTGCTCTGCTGCTTTTGCTGTGGGTCCAACCCGGCTAGAGAGGGGCGGTAGAAATGTTTGCCCATAGACCCTGGGGGCCCAACAGGGGCACAAAAAAGCTTGCAGGGGAGCAGGGATGCCCCCCCCCCCCCCGCACTCCCTTGGCAACTGACCCTGATTCCCATTTCCTCCACCTGTCTGCAGGAGTCCAGTGGTGTCTCGGAGCCCTGAGAAGCTTCCTGTGGAATGGAGGCACCGGGTGCCCGTGGGGCTCCTTGGCCTGGGTTTGAATGCCGGCTGTGGCAGCCTTCCACCCTCCTGCCTGCCCAGGGCAGTGAAGCGGCTTTAGTGCCGGGGCTCAGTGGGGCAGCAGGTGTGTGCCAGGCGGTCCTGGTGTCTCTGTGGTGCCAACACCCCATATCAGCCCAGATCCCAAAAACCAGCTGCCATGTTCGGGGCTCCGCGCTGGCCCTTCTGCAGTCCCAGTGGCCCTGATGGGGCCTCTGCGGACATGGGGTCTCTGCTGGGCAGCACTCTGTGCCCCTGGAAGGTGGGGTCAGCCCTCTTGGAGGGGGATTTGGGACCACCCCAGCAACATCCCTAACAGCCCCTCCCTCGGGCTGTGCCCCTGGGTACCCTCTTGTAGGGATGTGGTTTGGCTTCCCTTGGAGGATCACCCCCTCCCTGCCAGCTCTCTGGAGAATAGTTTGAATGGTTTGGATTTGTCTGCTTGTCTGTGGGTGCAGGGGAGGCCTCTTGGGGGTGCCTGTTAAGGACCAAGGTCCTCAGCTGGCAGGATGACCCCACCTGGCTGTCCTCTGTCCCCTCCCTTCCTCGCTCTTGACTGCCTGTGTCTGCGGGTCCCTGTAAATGACTCTCTCTGGGGCTTACTGGGAGCTCTCGAACAAGCTTTATAAAGGGCTTTATCCACAGCTTTATGAAAGTCTCTAAATAAATTAGATCCACTGGTTAGCCCTTGCCGGTGATTTTTATTAACCTCCGGTTAAAGAAATATTGCTGGTTACAGAAGCATGATTTATTCCTGTGTGAGCCGGCTCACTTAGCCGTCGTGCACCCCGAGAAGAGGCACAGTGCTGGTAGAAGAGGTAGAAGGTAGCGGTAGGGGTGGTCACAGCAGTGGCTAAAGTCAGGTCCTGCTGACAGCAGGTAGCTGGGCCACACGGGGAACCACGACCAGCGCCAAAGCAGGGCCACCCATGGTGCTGGGCTCTGCCTCCAGTGACCCAGGCCTTTCAGCTGTGCCACCTGCTTCTCCTGAGAGATGGGGCTGCAGGGCACAGGCCCTGCGTGGTGCCTCTGGGGTCAGCACTGATTTCCCTCACTCCATTCCTCCTGAACTTGCCTCTGTCCCACAGTGCTGGGCCCAGAAACCTTGGTGGCTTCCTTCCCAGAGGAGGTTCTGCTTATTCGTTATGCCCTTCCAGCCCCACCCGCCCTTCTCTGGGAGAGGACAGTGAGGTGGACAGGCCCCTCTCCTGCAGGCTGTGCACATGGCTGTGTGCCTGCGACCCTTCCACAGTGCCCTGCCCACCAGCGTCTCTTGGGGATCTAGTACTGACCCCTGGAGATACCGATTCCAGTATGGTCATCTCTACTCCCTCTTTCCAGCCCGTCTGGAAGCTTCTTGTCAGCTTTAACCCATTTCTGTGATGACTGGAGCATCTGGCAGAGATAGTGTATGCACTCGGGTCATGGGGAGAATGGGTCAGCGTAGTCACAGTATGTGGCCAGGTGGTCACACTGGCCTGCGGCGAACACAGCTCTTGGGCCCCTTCCCTGCCTGCTGGAGCTTCTGACTGGCCTCTTCCTGCCCAGCTGCTCAAGACTCTGGCCATGCTCAGAGCCAGTGGGATGAGGAGGGCAGCATGTACAGCCACACCAGACTCTGGGGGTTTGGGGTTTCCCTGTCCCTAGGGTGGGGCCCAGCCAGCACCTGTCTCACCCCTCCTCTCCGTGGCTGGCAGAACCTCCCTGTGTGCCCTGGGTCTGGCTTTCGTGGGTCCTGTAGATATCCCAGAGGACGGCGTGGCTCAGCGTCAAGGGGCGGAATTGGCCGGTACCCTCTGTGCTGCCCTCCGTAGCCTCAGCAGCTCCAGCCTGCCCCCGAGCACTGTGGGAGCAGATTGCTGCTTGGATTTACAGAGGATTAAAGTTAATTAAAGAGCTCTCCCTTGCTTTCATTTCCTTGTATCTGCCAGCTATTTACATGCTAATGTGGGCCCTGCCACTGAGAGTGAGGAGGTGTCAGCTGCAGGCGTATTAGCAGGCAAAAAAGCAGTGGGGAAATGAGATGAGTACTATTTTATATATTTATATTGTGTCCCTGCGGATATTGCGAGGTGTGCGATTCAGATGCGTTGGAACGTCAGTGGCACGGTGGTGGTGGTGCTTTTTATTTCCTGAAGTGTCTATGTGGCTGACTTGAATTTTCTCCATTAAGGCTGCATCTTATGCTGCATAATTGAATGTATCACACATGGTAACATCTTTGCATAAGCGCTTCTGTAAATAAGGAGATGAGGAAAGTGGGTACACACGTCTTCCCTGGCAGCACCCCCTCCCTGAAGGTCACTCTGTGTCCCCTGACTTCTGAGGGTTGGTGGGCAGTGGCGGTTTGGAGTGGGGAGGACGAGTCTGGGGTGATACCTGGCTGCTACCTAGGCACTCCTGTCCTGGTGCTGTCTGGCTGGGGGCGGGGTGGCTCACTGTGAGGGGGTTGCTGTCAGCATCTCTGTGACTTGGAGGAAAACCCCACGGAGCCCCGTCATCTCAGGGCTCCATGACCTGCCACCGCGCCAGGTGCTGCCTGCGCCCTCCCTGGTTGGGGCCCTTGACAGCTCACCTGCACCCAGTACCCAGAAAAGGTTCTTTGCTGAATGAATGATTCGTAAAGCGACTACTGCTGTGCTTCGGGCAGATGGATTTAGACCAGATTCTTCCCGTTCCCTTTGTCAGGTACAACTAAATGCCCAGGAAAAGCCCCTCAAGGCTAGGTCGCAAGTCCTGACCTGTTTCTCTCTGTGGCTCAGAACTGGAGCTGCTGGGAACCCAGAAAGTCTCAGACAAAAGAAACCCAAGGCCCGTGGGGACCCCCGAGTCCCCAGACACAAGCAGGAGCCAGCACGGGGATGCGTGGACAGAGATAGCAGAGAAGGTGCTAGCACAGAGCAGGCCTGGCTGGGCCTGGGGGGCTTGTGGGGGCCAGAGAGAGACCTGAGGAGAGCTCAGGGCTGCTCCTGCCTCCGCCCGAGTGGCCTGTCTTCTGGAGGAGGAAGGTGTCCAGTTCTCCCAGGCTGTCCTGCAGGGATTCCGCTTGCTGCCTGCCTTCCTCCCTGACCTTCCTTCCTTCTGCTTGGTCCCTGACGCCGTGTGCCGGGAGCTTCAGCTCTCCTCTTCCAGCTCAGGCTGCCGGCCCCGCCTCGCAGCTCTGCTCACCCGATTCTCTTCTACCTCTGCTCTGAGTGTGGCACCCCCCTTTCTGCTGCTGCTTTGGGCTTACTGATACTCGAGAAAGGCGCAAGGCGGTTTCCTGGAACAGAGAATCCTCCAATGCGTCCTGCCAGGAGCACATCCACGTCTGCAGCCAAAAAAAGAGTAAGCAGCACAGTGTATAAAGATTACCTCAAAACCAGGAGCTTATGGTAAAACATTAAAGTATGAACTTGAATTCCAAGGTAAGAGAAAATCTTCAGCAGAAGTCAATGACTTCTTAGATTTAACATTAAATTTCATAAATGGGAAAATGATAAATTGGACTTTATGAAACTAGAAGCTTCTGGCCCAGAGATATAACTCAGGGCTGAGCACATTCCCTAGACTGGGACGGGCAGGGGACATGGTCAAGCCCCAGCACTGCAGGGTGCCTCTGAGCACCACCAGAGGATGCTCTCCCTCCCCAGACCCAGAAACTTCCATTCTGTGGTGAGACTGAAACAAAAGGAACAGTCCAGAAGGGAAATCTCACGGTGCTCGATTATCTGAAATGGTGCGAAGGAAGAGTAGTTAACGTTCTCCAGTCAGAGTTGTTTGGGACGAAGCCAGTAGAGCACTCGGGTGCCAGCATCACTAAGCAAAAGAAAGCACAAAGCACTCTACAGAGCAGAAGGTTGCCTCTGAGCTGCACTGCAGGGAGGGGAACATGTGCCTGGACATGACCCCCGAGTACTGTGGGGGTTGCGGTGACCAAGTCCGAGGAATATAGACTTGCCTCTGCTCCATCCTTCAGACTGTTCCGCGTGCCTGGCCCAGACCTGTGTCTGTAAGGCTGTCGGGGGATAGGTTGGCGCTTTCTGAGGCCGGCCGACTGCCTGGCCTGGCCTGCTGGCCCTGCTGGCAGCCCCTTGTGCTGGTGCTCCGAGCAGCTCTTCCTTCCCTGGTTGGGGTGAGCTTGTGAACTGAAAAGTGTGGAGGAGGCATCTGTGTGGGGACCTTGCACCTTCCTCTTCCCCTCGCCCTCCTGCCCTCCCCTTTCACACATCAAGTAAGCAGTGCTACCCATGGGACTGGCCATGTCTCCATCACCTCAGCGGGCAGTGAGCGGACGGAGGAGCTGGCCATCCTGTATTCGGCACCAAGCGACCTGTGTCTGTGGCATCGTGTGCTTCCATGGAGTGAGGGGCTGTTAGCAGAGTGCCCAGGCAGGAGTGAGGCAGAAGGCCATGTTAGGGCTTGGAGTCCCTTAGAGTCCCACTGCCACCTCCAGGACGGACTGGCCTCTCCCTGCTGAGCTGCTCTGGTGTGCAGTGAGCTCGGCTGGGTGGCGCGGGGAGCCATGCAGACCTGCCCGCCCAGGAGGGAGCTGCCATCCGGAGCGGCCCAGCCCTGTCTGCCCCGCCTCCAGCTTCCTCTATCCAGCTGCAGCCTCACTGCTGTGGCACGGCCCTGGTGCCCCTAGCGTCCTCTGTGGGCTGCCATGGGCACTCTGCTGCCCCTCAGGATTGGGACCACTGTGCCGGGAGCGGGTAGCAGGCGGGAGCACATCACGGGCCCACATAAATAAAATGGAATTTGTAATAGAATGGTGTGAAGTCTAAGTGAAATTGCTCCAGGAAATCTCAATTGATTCCCACTCCTGCTACAATAGGTGTTGTAGAACTTCTTATCAGAAGTTTGAAATTGCAGGAACATGGCTGGCTGGTGTGTGGTACAGAGCTGTGTGCTCATCCTTCCGCCCTGTGCAGAGTGGGTGGGTGATGAGATCGCCCATGCAGAATGGAGGGGTAACAAGTTTCCACCCCCATGCAGGGTGGGGGGTGACGAGTTCCCCTTACAGGGTGGAGGGGTGACAAAGTTCACTCCACTCAGACTGGAGTGGTGATGAGGGTCCAGTGCAGGAGAGAGGGGTGTGAGCTTTCCCTCAGCAGAAGTCAGTGGTGGTCACTTGGGCGCAGTCATGCTGTGGGGAGGACACGGGCTAGAGTGGTGGAGGGCAGGTGGGGTCAGCACCGGCCCTTCTCTGAGCAGCCTGCTATCGCCAGTGCCTTCTGGGGTGGAGTCTGGTGAAGAGCAGATCTGCCGTGTCGGGCTGCACGGGGTCGTCTCGTGAGCCCTGGGAGGTCCTGGAGAGAAGAGCGTGGGAGGAGGCGCTGTGGCCTGGATGCAGGCTGGGAGCCTGAGGTGGCAGAGCACAGAGCAACCCCCTGCGGCACCCGCCAGCACAGGCATGCCAGGTGGGAGCAGCAGCCCTCCCAAGAGTCTGCTTCTCCAGAAAGGCTCAGCTCCTTCTGCCTCGGGGGCATTTTATTGCCCACAAACCAGCAGTTGGCACCACCTTTTTTTTTTTTCTTTTTGGGTCACACCCAGCGATGCTCAGGGTTTACTCCTGGCTTTGCACTCAGGAATTACTCCTGGCAGTGCTGGGGGACCATATGGGATGCCGGGGATCGAACCCGGGTCGGCCGCGTGCAAGGCAAACGCCCTACCAGCTGTGCTATCGCTCCGGCCCCGGCACCACCTTTTTAGGAGCGCCAGCCGACCTGGGTTAGTGCGCTCAGCTGGGGCACTGGTGCAGGCAGGGCCAGCAGGGCTTGGTGAGGGGAGGCCCCCATGCTGGTTCCTGTGTGTAAAATCCTCCTGCTCACGCACTCATGAGCAAGCCTCTTCCCTCCTGCTCACTCGCACTCAGAGCTTCTCCCCCCGGGCCCCAGGGTGGGGGAGGAAGACCGCTGGGCTGCTGGACTGGCTGGGTTTCTAGAGCCTTCTAGCAAAGGAGAAACCAGATAGTTCCTCCTTCCTCCGGTGCCCCACTAAGAGCCACACGCACCTTCTGCAAGAGCTCCCTTTGCTCTGAGGGTCCTGGGAGGATTCGAGCCGAACATTGTGTGGACAGGGCTGGGGTGATGGCACAGTGGGTCACATAGCATCCAGCATCCCATATGGATCCCAGCACCCAGGAAGTCCTGGGTACAGAGCCAGTCCCGGGTACAGGAGTAACCCAAACACACTGTGGAGGACACATGTTTATTTCTGTTTTGGAACCACAACCAACCATGCTCACAGGGCCAACTCCCGGCTCCGTGCTCAGGCATCACTCTTGGCAGGGCTCAGGGGACCAACCATATATGGTGCTGGGGATTAAATCTGGGTTGGCCACACGCAGGGTAAGTGCCTTCCCACCATACTCTCTCTCCAACCCCAGGACTCAGTTTTTTAAGGAGGATCTAGGGCCTCGGCCAGAAATGCCAGCCTTGCCCAGAGCTCCTGTGTGTCTCGAGAGGGACCCTGTTTGTCCCCGGGCCTTCATTCTGCCCGCCTCCGTCCTTCACTGTCTCCATTCCCACTGCGATAGTCTGGCTCAGTTGTTTTCATCAGCCATGGGCACCTGCGTTCCCTGGTTCCCCAGCTCTCGTGAGGGTGCTGCGAGGCAGCCTCCACCGGCTCCTCGTCTCTGTCTGCATGGCCCCAGGGTCTCTGACACCTGTAAATAAGGTGGTAGCAGCCTCCCGGGTGCTTGGTGCAAGTGTCCAGTGCGGTGGGAGTGAGAGTCCAGTGCGGTGCAAGTGGGAGGCAAGGGGTCCCTCCGTGCCCAGACGGTCAGGCTCCTCTGCCTTCCCAGAGAGCAGGTAAAGCCCTGTGCCTCTTACTGTCCATTCTTTTGGAGGCACCTCTTGGATCCGCTGCCCATTTTCCTTTCATCTGTCTTTTCCTTTGATCTGGATGAATTCTTGGTATTTTCTGGATCTAGGCCTTCGGTTAGATATTTTTGTTGCCATATCTTCTCCCCGTCTGGCGCTTATTCTCTCTCTGACTAAATGAGATCTGACCTATCCATCTAAACATTTCTTCGTGGTTATTATTTCCATGACCTGTTTAAGACCGCTTCACCTACCCCACAGTCACTGAGGTGCCTGTGTTGTCTTCTTTATTGCTTTGCTTTTTCACACTTAACTTCACAAAATGAAGCTTCAGTCTCTTAGCACATGGATGTGTGTTAAAATAACCTTTCCCCATTGCTCCGAAGCACCGCTGACATTAGAAACCATTCTGCCTGTGGACCCCGTTGCTTCACTGCGCTCCCCCCCCCCCCACAAGACTGGCATGGACCGAGCACAGCCCACTGACCCCACCAGCAGTGGCCTCCAGTGGCTGGGTCCTCTGGCCCTCAGCAGGGTTCAGCTTCCTGTCTGGGTCTTGGTTTTCTCTCAAAAATGTCTTCTAAAGTCTTCTAGGTCCTTAGTACAGGATTTCTTCTGTTTGGATGGTGTTATAACTGTCATCTTTTTCAAAATTTCTTCTTCTTTTTTTTTTTTTTTTTTTTTGCTTCATTTCATTTTGCTTGGACTCTGCTCAAGGATCACTCCTGTTGGGGCTCAGGACCCTGTGAGGTGCTGTGCCAGTTGGCCGTGTGCAAGGCGTACTGGCCTATCACTCTGGCCCCTCAAAATTGGTTTTTTTTTTTTTTCTTTTTGGGTCACACCTGGCAATGCACAGGGGTTACTCCTGGCTCTGCCCTCAGGAATTACCCTTGGCCGTGCTCAGGGGACCATATGGGATGCTGGGATTTGAACCCGGGTCGGCCGCGTGCAAGGCAAACGCCCTACCCGCTGTGCTATCTCTCCAGCCCCTCAAAATTGTTTTTTTAGTGTTCACAGTTAGATGTATAATTGAACTTAATGACTCTGATCCAGCAATGTGACTAACTTTGGTTCTTTTATTTGTAGATCTTATTGAACTTTCTTTTTACAACTGTTTTGCCTGCTAATACTTGTTTTCATTTTTGTCTTTTTTTACTTTACTATGCTTAAAGTCTCCTAATACTTTCTGAGCAGTTCATAAAGTTTATTTTGGGCATTGATGGTGTTTATTTTTCGCTCAGTGTCCACAGGAGGACTTTCAGCATCAGGAGTAGCTCAAAAACAAACACTTTCAGGAAAGTTCCCTTTTGGGGCTGGAGGAATAGCACAGCAGGTAGGGTGTTTGCCTTGCACTTGGCTGACCCAGGTTCGATTCCCAGCATCCCATATGATCCCCGAGCACCACCAGAAGTAATCACTGAGTGCATGAGCCAGGAGTAACCCCTGTGCATCGCCAGGTGTGACCCAAAAAGCAAAAAAATAAAAAAGAAAGAAAGAAAGAAAGAAAGAAAGAAAGAAAGAAAGAAAGAAAGAAAGAAAGAAAGAAAGAAAGAAAGAAAGAAAAAGAGAGAAAGAAAAAGAGAGAAAGAAAGAAAGCAAGCTTTTGCTCTTTTGCTCTTGAGAAGGCTTTTTGCTTTATTGTTTTAATCGTAAATAGATACTGAATTTTAATCAAATGCTTTTTCTGTACAAATTGAGTTTATTAAATGATTTTTCTTCTTTATTCTGATAATGTGGAATTCTAAATCAATCAATTTTTGAATATTGAGCCGAGCTTGCGTCTCAGGAATGAATAAACTCATTAGTGGATCCCCTTTGTAAGCTGCAGCTCCTTCTGGCTGTTCATAACTCAGGTTTGCATCTGATTTTCAGAGTGGGCTAGGCTTCTTATTTGTTTCTCACAGTCTCCTTATATTTGTGGTATAGCTTGTATTAGCTTTACTGGCTTCATGAACTGTTAGGAAGTTGTTGGGTTTTTTCTTCTTATCTGGCTACTATTCGTTGGATCATATTCTTCAGCAAAGTCACCAGTTTGAACACATCTGGGCTTGGGGTTTTCATTAGGGATGTTTCTACATTGCATGGTTGATTTGTTCAATTGGCTTTGAGCTCTCCATGTTTTCTTCTTCCTTTCACTTATGGTAGACTGATTTTTTAAAGAATCACCATTTTATCTGAATTTTAAAACTGTGTGCAGTTGTTCAGTGTAACTTGTTACATTGTTAATATTTTTATGATGTAGAGTATGTCTTTTCTAAACTGGTTATTGGATTGTTTATTTCTTGATCTGAATCATCATCGAATTTTGAGTTTTATTACTCATTTGAATGAACCAGCTTTTGGCATTATCCATTCTGTGCCTTCAGTATTCTGTTTTATTCATTCCTATTTTTATATTATTTCCCTACTTATTTGGGTGCACTTGGATGCTGTTTTCTAACTTTCTTGAAAGCTTCTTGGGAGTGAGCAGAGCACGGGCTTACTGGAGCCAGGGCCCCAGTCCTGGGCTCACCCCGTGGTGTTTCTGAGTTTCGTGTGTAGATGGTCATTTTCCCCCTAGCTGTATTCTAACTTTCTTGAGAGCTTCTTGGGAGTGGGCAGAGCAGAGGGCTCACGAAGGCCAGGCCAGGACCCCAGTCCTGGGCTCACCCCAGGGTGTTTCTGAGTTTCATGTGTAGATGGTCATTTTCCCCCTTTCTTTTTTAATGTTCGTGTTCAGAGATGCTGATTCAGACAGATGTCAGAGTCTGGGTCTCGTATTTTTTCTAGCATTCAGCTCTGATGCTCCTTCGTTTCTGTTGTGACTTCACTTGGCCACCAGGTTATTCATGGATAAACTTCCAGGTGTTGTGGGGTTCTCAGTGTGAGGAACGGTCTCTAGCAGTGGACTCCATGTGGCATGCAGACTTTCTTTGAAGTTCACTGAGACTCCACTGGCATCTCCCAATATAAAGGAGCTCAGTTTCTGAATGGTTTGTGCATGTGAACTCAGGTGTGGCCTGCAGCTGTGGGCCCCGTCTCGTCCTGGGTGCTGCCTGTGTGTTGGCAGGACCCTGAGTGAGTGATGCTGTCCACACTGCCTGCCTCCAGGTGGGCCTGCTGTCCACACTACCTGTATCTGAGTGGGTTCTACTGTTCTGGTGCTTCAGAGTGGGGCTACATGCCTCTTCCTGGCGGATGATCTTCCTTGTTGCAGTTGCTCCTTGGGAAGGTGCTCTCGGGGTGACGGGGTGACCCTCTCATGCCTGAAGGGACAGCATACAGCTCTGCCATCCCCTCCCAATGCCCATCCAGGGTGTGGCCGTGCTGCTTCACTCAGCCCTGCGCCCTCCTGTATCCTTGCCCCTTGGACAGGCCTTTCTGCTTCCCCTCATCCTTCCTGCCTAGACTGACTGTCCTTCCGGAGCCCCAGGACCTGGACTTCACAGCTACTGTCACACCTGTGTGCAGAGAACTTTGCCCCTGCGATGGCCCTGCCCTCAGAGTTTGGGTCCTGCTCAGGAGACCGGCCCTCCCTCTCCTCCCTGCCCTGCATCCCTCAGCCTTTAACTTTGCTAGCTCCTCTTGAGCCCCTGCATAGATGGGGTGTGTGTCTCCCTCTGTCCCTCTAACATAGATGCATGTGTGTGTGTCCCCTGACTAGACGGGTGCATCCCACCACCCCCAGCACAGACGGGGTGTGTTCTCTCTCACTGCACCCCCACCCCTTGCACAGACAGGCCTGTTTGTTCTGCTGCCTTCCCCAGCATTTGCTCGGGTGTAAATGAAGCGACTCCAGCTCCGTGGGATCTGTCATTACAAAGCCATCAAAGCAAACCCGCTCCATGCCTGCGCTTTGACTGCTGGTGCCAAGCTGCTTCTTACGAGGCCAAACAACGCCCTTCCTGTGTATTTTCCTCTGAGCAGCTGTTCTGGCCCAGGATGCAGCAGCAGAACCTCGGAGGGAGATTTATCGGTCAATCACTCGATGATGCCGCCTGTTTATGAAAGGAAATTCCCTCCCGCATCGCTGTGATGACAGCGGCAGCACTGGTGACCCACTCCATACCGTAAAAGTCAATGGGATGATATAGGATTTCAATAAACGTATGACACTCAATAAACCTGCCCATGGAAAAAAATTTTCCACTGATCTGTGACCAGTTCCAGTTGGATTTGTAACTTTAATTTCTCACTTACTGAATTTCATGTCATCAGTTAATTGTGAGTCCTGTGCTGGGGCAAGTCCCTGCTGCTTGAAACTGGCCAGCTGGGGCCATGTCCATGAGCAGCTGGGCAGCAGTCCCCGGGGTGCGTCGCTCGGTGAAGGGAGGCCTCGTCGGCCCAGGCCTGCTTCCATGTTGGCAACTGGGCAGCCTGAGCCCCGCATCAGACGGTCAGGCCCACGGTGCCCAGCCAGACCTTACAGGTGTATCCCCTGGAAATCCAGCACTGCAGTTTGACTTCAGGTTAATTGTGGGATTATCGCTGAGCCTCAAGCTGCCCCCACGTGCAGCTTCTACCAGGGCTGTCCACACTCTGGGAGCGAGGGGATGCCATCTGCGGCCACAGCTGCTTCAGCGGGAGTCTGGGCTGCACTGCCGGCCCAGCAGGTCTCCCCCGACGCCCTCCCTTGGCCCATGTGACCTGGCAGGTGGGCCCAGTGCGCTGGCCGCAGAGGCAGAGCCCTCTGCCCATTGGGACACCCACCCTGCCCCTCTGCAGGCTGTGACTGAGCTCACGGGAAGGGAGCAGCGCAGCCCCCCATGAGCTCCCTGAAGCCCCCAGGTCCTGGCCACCCCACCAGCCTGACGAGACTCTCTCACCCACAGGAGCGGGACGGAATGCGTGCCATCCTGGGGTCCTACGACAGCGAGCTCACCGCTGCGGAGTACTCACCCCAGCTGACACGGCGCATGCGTGAGGCCGAGGACATGGTGCAAAAGGTGCATGCGCACAGCTCAGAGATGGAGGTGAGTGGGAGCCCATGTGGGGGCTGCATGAGGAGATGGGGGGGACCTGAGCCTGCATGGGGGGCCACTGCAGCGGCCCCGAGTAAGGCTGTCCGAAGTGCATGCGTGTCATATGCTGTCACCCCCTTGGACTCCACATGAGACGCTAATGGAGAGATTTGCAGGGAAGATCCCGACCATCCGCCGTCCTCATGCCCTGCTGAGGCGCCTCCTGTCTGCTTACCATATGCACGCTAATGAGTTCATTACCGCTGACAGTCAGGCCACCTTGGAGGCCGTTTGCTCTGGGGTTTGTCTGCAGGGGTTGAGGGAACTGTCACCCGAGCTCGCTCGCTGGGTCACCTGACCCCCTCACAGCCCTGGGGTTCATAGTATGGCCCAGAGCCCCCCATCTCCCTGTGCTCCTGGGATCCAGTATAGGGGGACACATGGCCTGGTCACACTCGGGACTGTCCCTGCCCTTCCCTCCTCTCTGCAAACAGCTGTGCAGCCTCACTCAGGTTTCTATTCCCTCCTGCGGGGAGGACGCAGGCTCGTGACTGTCCTCCTGAGGCAGGAGGCGGCGGGCAGCGAAGGCGGAAGCCCTGCCCCGGCCAGGCCGTGCCTGCCTCCTCAGCCCAAGCGGGGCTACAGCTCCCCACACAGCCTGAGGCCTGCCGTCCCACAGCTGACCTGTGCTCTGGGCATCCTCCCCCACCCCGTGAAGCTCTCCCCTGGAGCAGCGTTTCTGGATGCCTGGCCTGAGCTGTCACCTAGGGGTGCTTGGGTACCAGACAGATCATTCCTGGTCAGGCTGTAAGCCGACCCTCGAGTCCCGGGCTGCCCCGGAGAGCTCTGTCCCTCGTGGCCTTTAGCCGGTGGCAGCCCTACGAGGCCGGGACCCTTGCCTGGCCAGTCCCCTTCCTGCCCGCCCCCTTCAGCTCTCCTGGAGCCTGTGTGGGAAGTGAAGCCCCTGTCCCTTGTGCCTTGCCTGGCTGGCCCCCACGTGTGGGCCGGGGACGGCTGGGGCAAGGACCCAGCACACAGCTGTGCCCCCTGAAGGGCCCCAGTCCTTCTGCACTTAGTCCTGTTGGTCTCTCCAGGAACATAGCACTGGCCTCACGCAGCCCAGCCCGAGGGGTCACGCCAGCCTCTCCCCTCAGCGTAGGGAAGAGGAAACTGAGGTCCCTGGTGTTGGGGTGAGCTAAGACCAGGTCTTTCTGACCCGCCTCTGGCCTCCCCTTGCTGGGCTCACACGCCTGCCCAGGGCTCTGGGGAAGGGAAGGGAAGGGGCCAGGAGGGGTCTGTTCTGCCCCTGGCTGGCGAGAACAGGGGCTGCTCTGTATCTGCAGCCCCAAGGCCGCTGCTCTCGGAGCTGCTTCACCTGCCCACAGAGGCTTAGTTAAGTGCTACTCGCTGGCCCTCTGTGGGGCTTATTTGGGAATGGGCTTGAGTGTCACCAGACATGTGATCTGTCACCTCCGGAGCCCCCAGCACTGATGGGGCAGGGGGAGCAGGGGGTGTTTCACAGTGAGCCTCTGGCTCACGGCGGTGGGGGGCTCCCCAAGGCCTCTTCGTCTGTAGCTCCGGAAGTGCTTGTGAGACAGACACCCACAGCCCTCCTGTGGTGAGAGACGTGGGGAGTCCCCAGAGCCTCCGTGAGGACAGGGCAGGTAACACATGTTGGGCTCATGCTGTGCTCCTACTCCCAGTTCCCGCTCCTTGCCTGTGCTCACCCCCTGCCCAGCTGTCCCCTCTGCAGCACTCTAGAAGGTGCCGTGGCGTCTTCCCAAAGTGCCCCCAGCAGAAACAGATGGCGGGGTGGGTGTGCGTGGACCTGCTGCCCGCGCAGGATCCCCTGTAATCCATCCTGGCAGGTGCCAGGATGTAGGATAACATTGGTTTGTTCTTTCTGCCTTGCTGCAGGGAGCTTAGGTTTATTGGGTTACTCCCATCACAGTGCTCCCATTTTTCAGTGTTTACTTGTAGCTTCTTTCTTTGTGCTCTGTTGACTTGTAAATATTGTTTTTCTCCTTTCCTTAGTCCAATAACTTAATTAATATCTTGATTCTACTTCTTAATATTAGTTATTTTGTATGGACACAGTAAGAGATACATTGAGCTTGTAGGGTGGCTCTCCTGGAGACATCGCGCCACAGACTCAGACTACAGTGCTCAGGCAGGATTAATCATTCCTAACCCTAGCAGGGTCCGAATCTAATTATTGGTTTTTGGATCATAACAGCATTTGTCCATGACCATGCTCTTAACTTATAGTTAAGCATTATGGCACTTTGGCCAGACCCATTTTGATGCCAGAATAGCACATAGCTCACAGCTTGCCCTGGATCCATCCAGTCCCTCGTCGGGACCCTGCTTTGGGTATGCTAGGTGCTGCGTCCCACACAGCCAACTTGAACTTTGGCCGAGAGAGGGACTGAGAGCTGCAGACCCTCGGCAGGGAGGACTGTATGAAACATACAGCGACTATTCCAAAGCTCACTTCCTTTTACAGTGTGCAGTGAACGAAAGCTCCATGAGAAAGCCAAGGGTTACAAGTTGAGCGAGCGAGCCACGTTATCTGTTATTCTGCTTTGCAGCTGCGCGTGCGGACAGTTCCTTGAACTCTCTCGGGAATGAGAATGTGGCTTCTGGCCCAGCCAGGCGGATCAGGTGCAGCCTCCCCTCAGCCCCCTAACAGGGTCAGCCACCAGGGCATGGCGCTCCCACTCGCCCAGTTTCCACCCCTCTCCCCCACTCATTCCCGTCTCAGGGAAAACAAGCAGGGGCTACCAAGGCCAGGCCCCAACAGCTAGTTAGGAAGGGCAACTGAGGCTTAGGTCAAGAGAACAAATGCTCCGGAGGTAATATTATCTGGAGTCAATTAACTCCCACGTTACAAAAGCATTGTCTTCTTGTGCCCATCCAAAAATGATATTGCTCTGAATTAACTATGCAAAGGACTTAAGAAGAGAAAAACTGTATTTACAAGTCAGCAGAGTACAAAGAAAGAAGTTACAAGTAAACACAGAGGAATGGGAGCACTGTGATGGGAGTAACCCAGTAAACCTAAGCTCCCTGTGGCATGGCGATAAGGACAAACCTGTGTTATCCTACGCGGGGACAGCAGCTTCTCCCACCCACAGGGAGTCCCCACAGACACTCGCTTCCTGCACAGCCCTCTCGGTTCCGGCTGTTTTATCAGTCGCTTTCCCCGAGGAGCATGTCAGCCACTCAGGCACACGGGAGGGCTGCACTCGCCAGCTCCGGCAGAGCTTGTACAGCAGCGCACGGATCTTCCTCATTCGGCTCAATAAAGGCAGAAGCCGGCAGCATATGCCGTGGATCTGCCTGTTGGTGGGGCTATAAATATGCAGCGCATGCCACCTCGATGCAACCGAGCGGCCTGATTTGTTTTTCCAATTTATTTAATTAAAACAGATTATGGCGCTGCTGGCTGCGCAGAGGGTTGTGGAAAATCCCAATTTCAGATTGCAGTGAATTGGTGAGAATGTGATTCTGCCTCGGGGAAAGCCGGTGTCCTCCCTGCCCCCTTCACCTCTACGACTCGGCCCACTACACCCCTGCCCTCCTGCCCCCCTGCCCTTCACTGTGGTTCAGAACAGCAGCAGCCTCGGACCCACACACCTGTCCTCACCCAAACGAGGCATTTGCTGCTGGCCGTATAGAAGGTCTGCAGTGACCCCCACTGTAAAAGAGACCACAGACCAAGTGAGAAGTCTGAAAGTTTGTTCGGCGCTCAGCATCACCCTCTCAGCGGTCAGCAGCAGCCCGGAGAGAAGGGGAAGGAGATGCTGGTGTGCGTCCGACAGACGCATCCCTTCACCAGGCTGTTGGCTGAGGTCCTGCTGTCTCCCTGAGTTCTTCCCCTTTGACTGAGAGGTGGGCAGACGGGATGAGGCAATCGCTGAGGGTGATGAAGAGAAGGTGTGTGGTGTGGCGCAGGTTCTCCCTGGGGTGAGCATACAGGACACTCCCAGCTGTGTGTCACTCACTAGTCACCTGCTGTCCACGTGGCTCAGGTGTCCAGACCCCGTTTTTGAAACCCATTGGCAGTGGCCCTCCCCACCAGCCCTACACAGTGTAGGTAAACTCCACCCTGGTCTCTGTGTCTGAGACTTCATCTTTCTCAGATTCCACTTTTGAGTTGGGAGGGAGGAAGCTCACCTGGCGGTGCTCGGGGATCCCTCCTGGGATGCTCCGGGGACTATATGGGGTGCTGGGGATCAAGCCCAGATTGGTCGAGGCCTCTGTGCTGTCTCACCTGGCGTCCCCCCTCCAAACCTGACCCACAGTTCTTCTCAGTGCCCTTGCTGCTGCTCTTCCCCACAGTGTGAGCTGTAGTTTGATTTGCATCTCCCTGATAGTCAGTGATGCTGGCACCTATCCACATACTGGGGACGAATGTCTGTACTGGTCCTTGGCTCCTTCTCACATGGCAGCATTTGTGGGTCTTGCTGTTGAGTTGCATGTGTGGACTCCCCGTGTGGACTGATAGTGACCCCTTAGCGGATGGGTGGCTCGCAGATACTCTCTCCCTTGGCAGTCCACCTCTTCTCTTAGTGATGGTTTTCCTACTGCGCCTTTATTGCCCTCTCACGTGTCGAGCCACCCTTGTGTTCCACCGACCGTCTGTTTGTCCTCAGCACTAAGATGCGTTTATTGGAGCACCCCTAGCAGTGCTCAGGGACCTCTCCTGGGACTCGCACCCATCTGTGCAGGCCTGTCCCTTGTCTGGCCCAGCCTGTGGGGCGGTGGTAGCCGGGCCTGCAGGGCTGAGTCCGGCGAGCATCCACAGGGTCCGCGTTGGGCCAGGCTTCTCTCCCCTGAGGGTTTGAATGACCAAGTGGTTTTTGCTCGGCCATTGCTTCTCTGGGGCTGCCCCGGGTTGTGCTGGCTTTGCTGGTGGCCCAGAGCTGTCTCTAGGGCGCTGGGCCGGGGCCTCCTTCTTGCTCTCAGACTGGCCCCTGAGCTTTTACTCTGTCATAGCACAGCAGAGTTTGTGATTCTGCCTCAGGAAACATGGTTCCATCGATCTCGCTTTCCTCTGTGGGGGTTGTCTGGGTCGATGTTGGGACTCCGCAGCCTGAGGGCAGTGGCTCCCGCCTCCGGGCACCTGTGGGAGGCTCCAGGTGACCCACAGCGCTGGTTCCCCCTGCCCAGGGGCACGTGTTTATGCTTAGGTGTGACTCGAAAAGCCTCAGCACTGCCCTTCCAGCAGCCCCAGGCCCTGGGCTACCCCGGCATCCAGAGGGTCCTGCCCGCCTGGGCCATTGCCTGTGGCCAGGTGCTGCCGTTTACACCACCAGGAGGGGCCTGTGACAGCAGCCAGCCCTGTCCCTTCCCTCCCACCCAGCATGCTCCGGTGACAGGGAGCCAAGATGCAGGGGCCTGGAGGCTTCGTCCTCATCCTCAAGCACCCATGACTGGGAGGCACCTCAGCTGGACTCGCCCTTCCCCCACTCCCACGGATCGTGGGCACCTGCCTGGTCCTCGGGGAGTTTGGAACAGCCTGGGCTCACTCTGGCCCCGGGCAGCCTCCTTTCTGCTCTGCGTGTGTGCTGTGCTGAGGTGCATATGTGAGCTCGTGTGAGTATGGGGCGGGGTGGGGGAGCGGGGGCAGTGTGTGTGTGTGTGTGTGTGTGTGTGTGTGTGTGTGTGTGTGTGTGTGTGTTTATGTACAAGTGTGGGTGTTGTATGCACATATGTGCGAGTGCATGTGTATGTGTGCATGTGGGCAGTGTTAGCACCAGCAGGGGCCCTTCAAGCTGTCTCTCCTGAGTGCCCCTGTCCCCGGCGGTGCTAGCCAGGTCTGCACTCGCCACTCACCAGCACTCGATCTCGGCAGCAGCTTCTCACTTGAAGCTAAAAATAGCCTTGCTGAGGGCCTGCGCTGCTTCTACCTGTCACAGGGAATTCTGTCAGCCCACACGGCCACCTGGGCCTCGGCCAGGCCCCGGACAGAGGTGAGCTGGTGTGGGCCCAGCTAGCCACCCCCTGCATCCCCCTGGGACTGTCCTCTCACCCCACCCCCACCTGGCCAGGTGCTTTGGGGGGCCCCAGGCTCTGGGAGGGTGTCCCTCCTGTTGGTGGCTGTTCTCCCAACTGCCTCGTACCCTACACCCATGCTGCTCACCTCCCAAAGGGAGAGACATGGGCTGTTCCCCTACGGCTGTGACCAGCACCTGCCCGCCGTGGAGAGCAGCTACGTGGGTTGCTGGGCTTCGATGCACAGATGCACCCTCAAGGGCCTGGGAGCCCAGAGCAAGGTCAGAAGTAGCAGCAGGAAGCAGAGTCTGCACCACTGCCAACTGGGTCTCTGTTCTCCCTGCCCGTCCCTGGGGTCCCTGGGCTTTTGCCCCATTCCCAGACTCCTGGAACCAGTGTCTGTCTCTCGTCTGCGCCAGAGTTCAGGCCGCCCTCCCTGGAGTCCTTAACTTGCCACCCCCTACTCGCAGCCTCCAGACTGCTGGGCTCCCGCAGATCCTTTCCTGCCCTAGAAGCTCCTGGGCTGTGCCTTTGGAGCCTTTGGGCCCGGCCTCCCCGATGCTGCCCCTGTTTCCTGCCATGCCAGAGGCGGGCAGAGCCTTTGTGAGGGCTGCCCGCTCTTCACTTCCAGCGAGTGGTCTTGGGTTGGGAGTTTCGTGTCTGTTACCTCAAAGGCTTGGGGAGGGGCCACAGCTTCTGCCTGCTGTAAGCCCCCGTCCCCTCTTCCCCCCATCTCCAGTGAGGTTCTGGAAGCTTCCCTCAGGGCTGTGGGGACCCTGCTAGCTTCCTGGGGCTGATGTTCTCCCAGGGACTCCGGCCTGCTGGCCCAGGCTGAGCAAGTGGTGCCCAGAGCTTTCTTGTGAGCCCAGAGGGTACCCTGTGCCGGCGAGTGGACACGCGGCCCGGGGTGTGGGCTCACTGCAGGGGCACCTCTGCCCATGTGCTGCTCCCCTCCCCGTGTGAACAGCCCTGGCCTGGGCAGCTCCCTGAGAGTAAGCATGGATGGACCACGTGCTCGGCCTGGACTCCAGGCCTCAAGGCAGGGCTGAGCCCCCACGCTGAATTCTGGCATGCTGTGCTCAGCCCCCTCCCAGCTCTGTCCCAGCTGGGCCTGAGGACCATGTGCTCTTGGCGGCGGCAAGGGGTGCCCTGGGCCTTCTCCACCCCAGCTCCTGCGGCCTTGTCCAGCGCCCGCACACCAGCCCAGCCACAGGGCCCCGCTGCTCCCACGGCCGGGCTCTCCCCTGCTTGCCCACTGCCGGGTCTTATTCAGCTGGCAGGGGGCCCTGGCCCTGGAAAAGGGCCCCTGACCTGTTTCTTTCTATTTTCTTGAAGGCTCAGCTGTCACAGGCCCTAGAGGAGCTGGGAGGCCACAAGCAGAGAGCGGACATGGTGAGTCCCTGCGCCTGGCCACGCATCTGTGGCCTCGGGTTCTGGTACGGGTAACAGCCTGTGCTTCACTCTGCGGGTGCCACAGGCCTAGCCGAGGACACTGCCTGGGGCCTTGTCACCTTAGACCGCGTCTTTCTCCTTTCCCCGTGTTTGCTCCTCACAACTCACCTCCCCACCTCTTGCTTACAAGGTTGCAGGGGCGGTACAGGGTATGGGAGGGCTTGTCTGGGGGATGAAGAGGGTTTTGTTTCCCAAATCTGTCCTGTAAGGACTGAGCGTGCTGGGGGTGGGGGGTGTTCTGGTGGAACATCCTACACCCCACCCACCCAGGTTCCTGTCCTTTGCCAGCATAGAGAAACCCGACTTGGAGCAGCTTGTTCAACTTCACCCCAAGGTGGGGGATGACCTCAAAATAGGATCAGCTTGACCTTGATTCTCCTCTGCCCCAAATAGCTGTCCCTACAGCTTGCTTTGCCCCCTCCCTGTCACCCTGCAGCATGGGGATAAGTCAGGAGACCGTTTGGAGACTAGGTGCTGAGGGTGCAGGCTGCAGCAGAGAGATGGGCGCAGGGGTGCGGGCTGCAGCAGAGAGACGAGTGCAGGGGTGCAGGCTGCAGCAGAGAGATGGGCACAAGGGCTCGGGCTGCAGCAGAGAGATGGGTGCTGGGTGATGGTGATGGGCTGAGGCGTTGGCTCAGGGGAAAGCAGGAGTGGAATGGGAGTCAGAGCACAATGCCTTTGGGGTCTGTTCTGCTGGTCTGAGTTGAGGGGCCATAGAGTGGCTGGGGCGGGGAGCATGGGGTGGGGAACCCTGGGGTTTGTAGTGCTAGTGACCGACCAGGGTCCTGAAGCTCTGAGCCGAGGTCCTGGGGGCTGGTGCGTGGGCTCTGTGGCAGGCCAGGGGCTGGCCATGTAGGTGCCAGGCCACACCTCCCCAGGAGCGGCCAGAGGAGGGGAGGGCCCTGAGCACCCGAGATGGCCCTGGCTGACAGCGGCCTGTGAGGGTAGCCCTGGACCTTCTGTCGGGCAGGGACATTGCCAACCTGCTCCTCCTGGGCGTGACAGAACCCAGGGCACATGGATGGTTCGGAGAGCCTGAGCAGAAACCCACTGTGCTGAGCAGCACCCAGTGCTCTAGGTGGGAAGGGGCCCCTGGAGCCATGCAGGTGGGCCTCAACCCCGGCGGTGAGAAGCAGCCTTCCTGGGCAGCCGGATCCAGGGGCTCTTGGGTCCCCTGGGGCGCTCTGCCTTATCTCAGCCCCACACAAGAGAAGGGCCATGGGGGGAAATAACCGAGGGTAGCCTGGCCTTCTCACCAGGCTTGGCAGCGCCTGTCCCTGCGTCCCTGTGCCCAGGCGTGCATCCCCTCACTGTCTCTGCATGGCCACAGAGCTCCCGCTCCCTCCCTCCCTCGCCCAGGGACTGTGTAGTGGGGCCGAGGGGCTGGGACACCTGCAGGAGACCCTCCGGCCACAGGCTGGACAGCTGCCCCAGGCCCGCAGTACCTCCCAGCTGTGTGTGTCTGTGTCTTGTGTCTGTGTCTGTGTCTGTGTGTGCCTCTGTCTGTGTGTCTGTGTGTATCTGTGTGTGTCCATGTGTGTGCCTGTGTCTGTGTATGTCTGTGTACCCACCCAGGGCCCTTCTTGAGGAGCAGGCGTGGCTGTGGGAGTGAGTGCTGAGCTGCAGCCTGTGCTTTCTGGGAAGGCCCCCATCAGAGCCCGGAGAAGGCTGCGCTGGCCCTGACAGAGGGTCCACTGCCCCCAGGATGGGCATGGGGAGCCACAGGTGCTGGCCCGGAGGCAGCCCTGGGCAGTGGCGGGGAGGAGCAGCAGCAATGGTGGCACCAGGCCCTGAGTCAGATAGACACGCCCTCTGGCTGGTCCCTGCCTGATCTTTCAGGGCCGCCACTGTCCCCTCCCGCTGACCCCTGTAGTCACAATGTCACCTGCTCCCACAGGGTCCGAGAGCTCTCTGAACCTAGAAGTGGGGGGCTCCAGTGAGTCCTCTCCAGAGCTGGGCTGCCCCCTTCTCAGGCCAGCCACCCGTGATACCCAGCCCAGCCACCCCCTTCTGCTTCCTGCTTAGTCAGTTGACGGTTTAGGGAAGGAAAGGGAAAATTTAAACATTTCTAGCTAATTGTGGATGACAAGACAGACAGTTTGACTTTCTGTTATTAATTAGCAAGCCCATGCTAATTAGTCAGCATAAGCACAGTTCATGTTTTCTTCTTTAAATGCAATTAATATCACCAGGAAACTGTCCGGCGCAGTTGTGCTATTACAGACCTCGTCCTAATTAGACGTGGCGAGCAGCAGCCACGGCAGCCAGAATTGGGAGGTAACTGCAGCTCCTGTAGCTGTCTGGGACCAGGAGCCCCCAGGAGCTGCCCTCACATCTCTGCTCACTCTTGCCACCTGCTGGGCACCCCCAACACACACACACACACACACACACACACACACACACACACACAGCCTGAACACAGACCCCAGACACAGCAGGGCCGCCTGGCCTGTCACACCAGGTGCCCAGCCGAGGGCACTGTGGATGTCTCTGTGTGTGCCGCGGGTCTGCCTGGGACGTGGCAGGGTAGGGACCCACCACATCTGTGCTCAGCTGTTGGAGGACACCCACATATGGCGGCAGTGAGCCAGAGCACAGTGCTGTCTGAGCAGTGGAGCGGAGCACCTTGGCCAGCGGGCAAGCGAGCTCAGGGGCCAGACTCGCTCATCCACCCGCGCCAGCACTGGCGCCAGCTGCTCCTCTCACCAGAGCCTCTGGCCAGCACACGCTGAGAGGGGGTGAGCACCCTGCACAGTCCCCTGAACCCCCAGTAGTCTTTGGACGTCTGCTGGTCTTCCTTGGGGGGCAGGGGTGCTCCTCAGCTGGCTCAGGACCCGAGGCCACTCTTGGTGACACTTGGTCCAGTAGAGCGGTACCTGGGGCCACTGCTGTGCCAGCCTGGCGGTGCTGGCAAGGCGATGAGCTGCCAGGGATTGGTCCCGGGCTCTGAGTACACACAGCCTGACCTCCACATACCCTCTCGGCTCGGCCCGCTTTTAAACTAGTTGATGGTTCTGTTGTGTCATCTTCCCTCCCTCAGTGTGAGCCCACGAGGGTGGGGGAGGGGGTGTCTAAGGTGCCACCCTGCAGAAGGGGGCTTTCCTAGGGGCAGGGGTGGTGTCTTCCCCTGGGTAGGACTCTGCCTGTTTCGCTCCTGTGGAGTTGAGTTCCGGAGAAGGGTACAGGGGACTCAGCATGTCTCTGCTGTGGCCTGAGGGGTTGGACCTTGAGCCCACTTGGGGTCAGACTGTGTGTCTAGGCATGAGGGGCACAAGTGCTGTTTGCCAGCGTCAGTCTCCTGACCCGTTTCCTTCCTGTGGGCCCCATAGGAGCCACTGGCCTGGCACGTTTCAGACTCAGACATTGTTTGGCTTACACACCCCAGGATGTGGTTATGAATTATGTCCAGCCCCTCGGTCCTGCCCCTCTGCCCAAGTCCTCCGGCCCCAGGCGCAGGCTCCGGCTTGAAGTCATGGTGTGAAGTCGCTGACCCCACTGTGATGTGTCTTGGCAGAATCATGCACATCTGAGGGTTCTGCTGTGTGGAGTGGTGTCAGGGCTGTGTGCCTCCTTTCTGCAGTTCTCACCATCACATGTTCAAGCGGCCTTTCTCCAGCATGGCTGTGATTGTGTTCATTGCTTGGGAGAGCCCCTGACCCTGAGTCCGGGAGGCCACAGGGGTCAGTGCTTCCTCTCGTGAGAATCCTCCTGTTCCCACCAGTGCCAGCCTCACCAGAGTGGGGACAGGGCCTGCCTGGCCCTGGGTGGCTTCCCAGAGCCCCCTTCTGTGTCTGGGTCTCTGGCTGAAAGCACCCCCAGCAGGTCACCAGGCACCCTTGGTCTATTTCCGTCTCTCTGTGGTCATTACCTGCCACTCCTGACTGAAGTTACTCTGTCCCTCTCCCTGACTTTTCAGTTGATTTCTAAAATTGGGACTGAAATCTGGTTCTTTGAAATCAGTAAAACCAATGACCCTCTCCCTGACTGATGAGAAGTAGAGCCAGGAAATAACTTGACCTGTAATGGGGAATGAGTAGGGACAGTCACACTGGTCAGTCGGTTGGCCTTCATGCGTACTTGCCAGATCACACCTGCTCCCCTCACTCGGCTGGCCTTCATGCATACATGCCAGATCATACCTGCTCCCTCAGTCAGCTGGCCTTCATGCGTACATGCGTGCAAGTCCCCTCTGCATGAGTACATGCGTGTGTGCAAGTTCTCAGTGTGTGCATACGTGCGTGTATGCATGCAAGTTCCTGTGAATGTGCATGTATGCAAGTTCCCTGTGTATGCCTCTGTGTGTGTGCAAGTTCTCAGTGCATGAGTGTGTGCATGTGTGCTTGTGTGCTTATCCTGTCAGAACTCTCGATATCACAGGTACCGAGTAGCAGCCAGATTCTGCTGTCCCTCACGTTGCCTTTCACCACTTTCAGTGTCCCTTTTGATGCACAGAGGCTTTGGGCTTTGATGAAGTTCCAGTGTCTGTCTGCTTTTTGTCATTTATGCTTTTGCATATCTAAGGGATGGTCAAAAAGACTGACTCGAGTGGCAGGGGCAGTAGGGAACGGTGATGGAAGGCAGTGGACACTGGTGGAAGATGTGGGCTTGGAAGCTGGGAACCATGAAACTCTCCCAGGAACACTGTTTAACCATGGGGCCTAAAATAAAATTTCAGAGAAGGGAACGGACTTGTGTCCTCCTTAGGGTTTATGGCTGACACTCTCCCATAGGCTTTGGTTAGATCTGAGTGGGCTTTGCATGATTTTGAGGACTGGCTAAGTCACACACACTGTCCAGTCCCCACCCCAGCACCCTCTGTGGAAGACTTCAGGACCCTGTTCATTGGCGCTCTCTCACTCTCTCTCTCTTTCCCTCGCTCTCTCTCTCCCTCTTTCTCTCTTCCTCCTCTCTCTTTTCCTTTCTCCTTCTCTCTCTCCCTCACCCCCCACTTGTTCTCTCTCTCTTTCCCACTTTTGAGATTGGAGACTATGTCACAATACTTTCAACACCCTTTTTCAAGCATGCTCTAGGTGTTTGGGATCTTTCGCATTTCATCTGGATGTTAGATCAGCTTTTCCATGTACACCCTAGAGTCTGGGTTTTGACAGGTGCTGCCTTGGTCATGTGGTCACATGAAGGAATGTTGCCCCTAACTACCATCACATGTGAATGCACATACATGTGCTCGAGCACACACACTCACACACGTACATGACACGACACAGGATGTTTCTGAGTTTCTGTTTCCTGGGTCTGCAGTTCTTCCATCACTGTTCTGAAGTTCTCATTGGTCTTTTTTTTTTTTTTTTTTTTTTTGCTTTTTGGGTCACACTCAGCGATGCTCAGGGGTTTCTCCTGGCTTTGCACTCAGGAATTACTCCTGGCGGTGCTTGGGGGACCATATGGGATGCCGGGGATCGAACCCGGGTCGGCCGCGTGCAAAGCAAACGCTCTACCCGCTGTGCTATCGCTCCAGCCCCTCTCATTGGTCTTTTCATGGGTCTTTTTGCCTCCTTGGTTAAATTTACTTCTCATTTTATTATTCATCAGAATACATGGCATTTCCTTGCCTTTTGATTATTCATTACTAGCTCGAGACAACACTGGTTTTCTGTGTTGATCTCATATCTGACCGTTTTGCTGATTTGTTCACTGACAGTGCAGGGTGTCCGCAGAGTGTGCGTCCTGTCTCTAAATGGCTGCTCTCTTCCTTTTGCTTTGGAGACCTCAAGGCTTTTGCTCTCAGCCCTGCTTTCTGGAGGCGCTTTCCCACTCCCTCCGACAGACAGACGGGAGCTGTGTGTTCCACAGGTGTGCCCTTTCTCCTCCTGTGAAGATTCCCTCTATTCCGTCAGGAGACGACATTGGGTTTGTGCCCAATGCCAGTCGTGCCCGCCTTGAGAGGCTCCTCTCGAGGCTATTTCCCGCTGGCATGGAGCAGAGCCTGGTGCCATCCAGGCACTTTCCTCCTCTTCGGGGCCTGCTCTGTCCAGGTGTCCTGCCTGGGCGCAGGGCCCTGCTGACCTAGTGCATTCTCCTACAAGCGCTTGGTGACCTTTGCCCTTGAAGCCATGGACATGGACACACCCACCCCACCCCGGCCCCATGTGGAGTTTCAGTAGCTGAAGTGTCAGTCCTGGGGGGGGGCGGTTCCCAGGCCCCTCCCCACACACAGATCCCCGCCACACACTCCTCCTGCTCTGGCCTCTCAGAGTTGGGGCCAGGTTTCCCTCCCTGTCACTTGAGGCTCCTGTGCAGGGTTGTCTAAAGCCACCTGGCAAAGGCACCTCTGCTGCCCCTCTGCTGTGGATACGCCTCCCTGCCCTGCCCTGCGCTCCTCTCCCCTTCCTTCTAACCACTCCCTACCCTGCCCTCCCCTCCCCTTCCTTCCCACCATTCCCTGCCCTGCCCTCCCCTCCCCTTCCTTCCCACTACTCCCTGCCCTCCCCTCCCCTTCCTTCCCACTACTCCCTGTCCTGCCCTCCCCTTCTTTTCCACCACTCTCTGCCCTGCCCTCCTCTCCCCTTCCTTCCCACTACTCCCTGCTCTGCCCTCCCCTCCCTGCTTCCCCTCCCCTCTGCACTGCCCACTCTCCCTGCCTCCCCTCCCCTTCCTTCCCTCTCCAGTCTGTTCCCTCCCCACCCAGCCCTACCCATGCCCCCTGCTCTGCCCCGCCCTCCCCCTCCTTCCCCCCACACTGTTTCCAGCGGCATAGCCAGTGTTCTCAGTGCTCGCTCACTAGTTCCAAAGACTCGGTTTGGCCTGACTGGGCCTGAGTTTCTTCTGCTGTCCTGGGACTTGGGTGTTTCCTAGCCACAAGAGGCTGCTTCACCATCACCGACCCCTAAAAGGCCCCTGTGGCCGACATCATGGGCTAGGACCCCTCCCGCAGCCTCAGTCTCTCCCACAGCTGCCGGCTGGCCATGGGGTGTGTTGGCCCCACGTCTGTTGGTCTGTTTATTTAGCTTTCTCTCAGGCTGTGAAATGTGTCCCCTGGGTGATGGGCCACACAGATGCTCCCTCTAGCCTGTGTCACTCTATTTTTAAAACTTTCTTTTCCATGTACTTTTATCTTAAATCATTTCTTCTGCTATGCCTTCAGTCCCGTATACTTTTCTTTCAATGTCTGTCTCATAGCTTTTTGAAGCTTCCCCGCTTTCCCCCTGAAAACCAAGAAGGCACCTCTGGGGTTAGGAGCCACCGACGCAGCCTGGCCCAAGGCTCGCAGTGTGGTAGTTGGGACCTTCTGCGGGCAGCTGCCCAGTGCCTTCCAGGGCGCCAACTGGGCCGGAACCTCCTAGTCGCCGGCCTCCTGATGGCTATGCCACGTGTGTTCGGGATCTGTTCCTCGGCGCCTGTGCTCACGTTCTTGTGACTGTTTCTGGAAAGCTACGGTCAGTTCTGTCACCATCATGCTGTCTTGGAGAAGCTGCCCCACAGCCTGTATGGGTGGCCAGCCTGCCCAGTGGCGCTGTCCCATGCACTGAAGGCCCTCTCCTGCCCACGTGCCTCATCCTCATCGCCATGTGCTGACCCACACGTTTTTGGTTTTGTTTGTTTATTGAATCACCTTGAGCTACAGTTACAAGCTTTCATGCTTGAGTTTAGTGATACAATGATCGAACACCCATCCCTGCACCAGTGCACGTTCCCCACCACCAGTGTCCCCAGTAACCCCCACCCCAACCCTCCCCCTGCCTCCATGACCCACATGTTTATTTCAGTCACTTCAGTTTCACCTCTGGGAATGAGCTTTTGTTTCTTTCCTTTCCCTTCCTTTTCTCTTTTTAAGGAAACAAGGTCGTTTCTTACTGAGACTGAGAGAAAGGGGCCGTGTTGGAGAAGACACAGGCAGGCAGGCAGTGGGCACCTTCCGTCCGGGATCACGGGCTGAGAGCGAGCCCACTCCCTTTCTCCTGTTTCCGCTCCAGCTCTCACTGTGTTGGAGGTGGTCCGCCTGGTGCCATCGTGGAGCTGCTCCTGCATAGCTGCGCGTTCCGTGCTTTGGGGTGCCGCTTGCTTTAGAGACGCCGTGAGCTGCCAGCGATGCTGCAGCCGCTGTCCCAGGCCTCCCAGTTCTGCCTGTGCTTCCGGCCCTGCTGGCCCTGCTGGCCCTTCCTGGGCCTCCTCCAGCTCTTCCTCCCTCTGGAAAGCTGACTTTTCACTCCTGGACTCTCGTCATCCCACCTCGCCCCTCCTCACCTCTCCTCACCCCTTCTCAACCCTCCTCACTCCTGATCTCCTCACCCCTTCTCATCCCCTCATCCCTCCTTGCTCCCCTTTCCCTCCTCTTTTCCCTCACCCTCCTCCACTGTCCTGCGTGAGGTGGTGCTTCAGGACCTACCTGGTACCCCCTGAGGGAGGAGGGAAGTAGCTGGCAGCACACCTGGGCCCATCAAGGCAGACGGCTAACACCTGCTCTGTCTCCAGAGCCGCACCCTCTCGTGGGCCGCTGCTGTGCAGTGAGCTCCCTGCCAGGCCGCTCTGCACTCCGGCGATGGTGCCAGGGTCCTGGGGACAGGGCTTTGCCTTTGAGGAGTATTGGCCAGGAGACCCAGCAGAGCCACTAGCATGCCAAGCTCCACAAATTTGAGCTGGACCTAATGGCTCAGAGCTCGTGCAGTGGGACAGACAGACAGACAGGCGGAGACAGCAGATGCCGCAGGGCTGCAGGTGGGCATGCCGGTCGAGGCTGGACTGCGGCCCACCATCTGCTGGGGACCGTCTGGCTCCGGGCCAGTCGAGGCTATTTTTAGCATCTCTGAGGGTTTGAGTAAGGACATGTGGATCATGGTGCAGAGTGAAGAGGCAGGACCGAGGCAGACCTGGTGCCAGGCGCTGCCTCCCAGCCCAGTTCCGTCCCCTTCCGGGACGTCTGCTGCCTCCCCTGCACCAAGCTCCCCTCCTGTGGCTCAGTCTGGGACTCCTGCATCAAGGTCAGGAAGCAAAGGGCGCACAGCCTCACCCCTGCGATCATGACCTGTCCCAGACCACACCGTGCCTCCTCCCACGGGCCCGGCAGGGCTGGGGCAGGGGACTGAGCCTGACGGCGGGGGAGGCCCCGCCCCCCAGGGTACCTCTCTGGGACTCAGCACTCACTAGCAAGGCCCTGAGCCTTGAGTAGCTCTGGGTTTGCTTGGGCATTCTCCAGGGCCTCAGCCCAGCTCCCACCAGCCCACAGTACTGCCGGCCCGGCTGGCGCTGCCACTGCTCTCCCCGGGCTCAGCGGGTGCCAGTGGCTGTGCCTGGCACCTGGAGCTGAAGCCTGCGCCCAGCATGTACGTCTGTGTAGCAGCTCTAGAGAGGGGCAGGGCAGAGCAAACCCTTCCAAGAGACATAGCGAAAATGAAGCAGCGTGTCCCGGCGTCCTGACAAAGCTGCTTTCGGGGCAGCTGGCCCTGGCACCTGCACCCCAGACCAGGCCAACGCCTGCCCTGCTCTGGGGATTTTCCTGCTGAGACAAGGCAGAATGGGGACTTGGTGGTCTTGGTCATTTAGCAGGGGCTCTCCACAGATGTCACCCAGTTAGTCCTGGTGTTTTTTGCTTTAGCCAGCTCTAAATACAGAGCTTTCTCAGTGAAGTGTGGACAGGTGGCTGCTGGCTGCAATGTTAATGCCTCTGCATTGTGCTTTTCTCTCCATGCCAGCCAGCAGCACTGGGTACAGCTTCTGGCAAAGCCAGGAACGGGATGGGATGGGTTCCTACCCAATGGCCGGTCCAGAGGGTTGGGGAAAGGGTTCTAGGGCACCCCAGCCCATGATGAAGGGGTGAGGTGGGTTCAGTCACATGCAGCAGTGGACAGGGAAGCGGGCAAGAGACTGAGGCATGTGAGGAAGCCCACGTGTGACTTTAGGGGTGTATGGGAGCATTTGGATATGAGGGTGAGCATGTGTGAGCATGAGTGTGCCCATGTGCGTGTGCCAGGATGTGTATGAGCGTGAGTGTGCCCATGTGCCAGGGCCTGTGTGAGCATGAGTGTGCATGAATGTGTGCGTGTGCCAGGGTATCTATGAGCATGAGTATGCCCGAGTGTGTGTGAACATGAGTGTGCCCATGTGCGTGTACTAGGTTGTGCCAGGGTGTATGAGTGTGCCAGGGTCTGAGTGAGCATGAGTGTGCATGAAATTGCGCGTGTGCATGTGCCAGGGTATGTGTGAGCAGGAGTGTGCCCATGTGAGTGTGCCAGAATGTGTTTAACATGAGTGTGCCTGTGTGCGTGTACCAGGGTGTCTGTGAGCAGGAGTGTATATATGTGAGTAGGAGTGTGCATGAGTGTGGCCGAGTGAGTATGAGAGAATGAGAGCATGTGTTTGTGTGTGTGTGTGTGTGTGTGTGTGTGTGTATGCCTGCGTGTCTGAGTATGTGTGAGCAGCACAGACCTGCACTGGCTGAGCCATGACAGGAAGGGAGGGCAGAGGCAGGGCCTGCTTCCTGTGAAGTGCCGCCCTTTCAGAATTTAATGTTTGGACAGTTTCTTCCGTTGGGTGAGTAGTCGGCAAACATCTTGAGCTGTTTTCTGGATCCAGTTAATTCCCTGCATATTTACTCTGCATTTTATTTATTTGTACAGTGGGGCTGCGCCCAGCGATCCTGGTGGTCCAGGGCCATTCCCAGGGATGCTCAGCCTGACCAAGTGGGTTTCGCTGAGTGTGGGCCTCCCTGACAGTTGGGGTTTCGGGCCCTGGCTGTGCTCGGGTCCCAGTGGTGCTGGGGTGGATTTGGGCTCCGACTGGGCCCAGGCCCTGCTCCAGCGCCTGGAGCCACCCCTGAGCACCCCTGCCTGCCTGCACTTCGCCTGTGGGTAGTGCGGTGCCCAGCACATCACCCTGGCACGGGTGTCAGCCATGCCCAGTGCTGGGGCCTGCAAGGCTGGTTCTGAGCTGGGAACAGGGATGGAAACCGCCTGCTCAAACCCAGAGTGCCCCTCAGCCGCGAACGTTACGACAGGCTCCCCGGGTGGGGCAGGCAGTGCTGAGGGCAGGTGAGTCTGGACAGCAGGTGGAGCTCAGACGCTGAGGGGCACAGACCTGACTCGGACACACCCCGTGGGAGGGAGCGTGCTGAGTAGAGGCTGGGGCAGCCACATGCTCAGCCACTGGCCCAGGCCAAGGGCCAGGAGTCCTGGGACTAGATGGGGACCCCCATTCTGATTCGCCACAACTGGGGGCAGGGAAGCATCTGCTAGGTGTCCCAGCCTCCTGCTGAGGGGCAGGCAAACCTTCCGGGACACAGTGTCACCCGATCGCACAGTTAGTCCTGCCTACCAGAGCCTGGTGCAGTTGGAGGGTGTGGACCCGCCTTTTGTGGTGACAGTGCCCCAGCCCACAGTTCTCAAGAGGTAGGGGCGACCGTTTCCAGGGGGAGAAAAGCACTGATGTGTGCGGTCTTGGGTCCTTTGCTGAGACCTCCAGCTTGACTGTTGGCAGACTCGCCGAGCCAGGCAGCCACAGGGCCTGAGGAGGCGAGAGCGAGGGCACAGAGCTGGCACCAGCCACAATGAACCCCTCGTGTTCTCTGCTCTGGGGTGCCTTCCTCCTGGAGCAGGTCCAGGGAGGGGCCGTCCGCCAAGCTGGGCCTCTGTCCTGGAGCAGCTCACTCAGACCTTGTGCAGAATCTGTCTGCAGCAGCTGGAGCAAACATCTGACCAGCCAGGCAGGTTCACACAGAAGCAAACAAGACAGAAACAAAATACAACAGAGGTAAACACTCACATTGTTCTGTCAGAGTAAGGGTCAGCTGAGCTCTGTAGTTCAAAGAACACTTCCTAGGCCCAAGCGACAGGATGGCAGGGAAGGCGCTTGCTGGTCCCCCAAGTACCACCAGGAGTGATTCATGAGCACAGAGCCAGCAGTAACACCTGAGCATTACCGGGTGTGGTCCAAAAACAAACTGAAAAAAAGGAGACTTTCTGATGGGGCTCCCGGGAGTGACCACAGAACCCAGGAGAGCAGCTGGCCCCGGCTACATGGTAGGACCAGTCTCCCAAGGAGGGCAGAGCAGCCAGGGCGTCATCAAGAAGGACACAGTAACCAGGGGGAGGCACAGTCCTCGAAAGTAGCCAACCTGGGGTCATCCCCAGCACCGTAGATGGTGCCCCAACCCCTACCAGGAGCCAGGAGTAATTCCTGAGCACTGCTGGATGTGGCCCAGAAACAAAAAAGGAAAGAGCATAGTAATAATTTGTTTCATTAATCGAGTGGGTAAACACAAAAAGCAAAAAATGTGTTTGACATATGTGTGTTTGACATCTGTAACTCTGAAAGAACTTGATTTCAAGGTGCTCAAATGAAATAAACTCCAAAATTTAACCATCCATTCGTTAGAAAATGAAATCTGTATCAGTTCAAATAGAACAAATACAATAGTTTTGGCTCATGTGATGAAATTTGAAATTAAGGACAAAAACTTCTAACACTTGGAATTTAAAAAAAACAGGACACAAACTTGTTTGAAACAATTATTGAATCAAGGAAGAAATGTGGTTCAGTGGTGCATAAAATCTAGAAAATAATCGTAGCTTCTAATCTGAGCCTGTGGGCACAGCTGAAGCTCCACACAGAAGAAAATAACAGCTTAAATATTTATAATATTGAGCAACAAAGAATGACTCTATATGGATTAAATGTCCAGCTCAAGAAATTAGAAAAAGAAACAAAATAAACCTCAGTAAAGCAAAAGGTAGGAATTTGTAAAGATCACGTGAGTGAGAAAGTGAAAAGTGGGAGAAATAATAAATAAACCCAAATGCCTGTGTCTGAAATGAAACCAGTGAGACAGGAGTTACTCACGGTGCTAGAGAAAATCGTTGGGAAACCTCACCGCCAGAGCTACGGAGTAAGAGTAGTTACCTTGGTACTGCTGCCGGGGGCAGAGTTTTCTGGTGCCACAGATGGTGGCCCATGGCTCCCTGGGCTGAACCATGAGTCTCGCCTCGGTGGAAAGAAAATAAAACAAGAATTTTAAAACAAAAATAACAATGAGCTCCACTGACCTTTGTGAAAAGAACTGGGAATTCTACCACAACTCCACTGAAACAAGTTTAAACATATGAATGAAATTAAACATTTTCTAGAAAAAAATAGCCTACCAATAGTGCGGAAAGAGAATTGTCAAACAGACCATTTGTTTTTTGAATTGTCACTAAAGTAAGCGTCCTAGCCCTCCCCGAGGGCAGAGTGTCTGCCCTGTCCGCTTCCTGGGGTCTTCCCAGCTCCTCAGAGCACAGATCCTTGGGGCAGGCTGCTCAGGGAGGAGGCATCTTGGCCAGGAAGCCGTGTCGGCTCTGAGCAGCTTGTCCAGACTGGGTCAGGACAAACTGACTGCCCAGCTCACCTTTGGGCATCGGACAACACCCAGGGCTCACGCGTGTGCGACGTGTGCTGTGCCACCGAGCCACGTCTCCTGAACTTCAAAAGCTCTCAGTGAAAGACAAATATTGCAGTAGTTTCTCTCAGCTTGGTAAAATAGACATGTCATAAATAAGGAAATCCCAGATTTGGGTCTAGGGACGTCATGGGACGGGCTGGAGCAGAAGTACACGGGGAGAACGCTTGGCCTTGCACATGGCCAGCCCTGGTTCTATCCCCGGCAGCCCATGTGGTTCCCCGAGTCTCCGTCAAAGGTGATCCCTGAGCACCACCAGGTGTGCCCCAAAACCAAAACGAAAAGCCAAGACCAGGGAACCCACAAGCTCCTCAGAGTGCCCAGTGTCACCGCCGTGCTCGTGATCTCGGGCTGCCAGTCGGAAGAGGGGTGAAGTGGGCAGGGCTGAGAGTAGAAAGCCCTGCGTCTTGACTCCATCACCTAGTGTTCAGTAACGGGAGGCGGAGGAGAGGAGATCTGGGGAGGGCCCAGGAAAACCACACTTCCCTACCAGAGCCTGTTGCCTTGTCTCCAGAGAACTGGCTGCTTCAGGGGAGAAGGTGAGCCCCAAAACTCAGGAGCCCACCCGTGGGCAGGTGTGGCAGTCAGCTGAGCCTGAGGACTCGAGCTCTGGTCCTGCTAAGCTGGCCCCACCAGGTCTTGTTCCTCCCACCACGTGACTCCCTCCTGGGGTCTGACCCCCCACCTGCCCCTAGACAACCTGAAGGTACTCAGAAAGAACCTGACCCCTCCCAGGCCCGCCAGCTCACCCCACCTGCCCCGTGTCCCCCACAGCTGGAGATGGAACTGAAGATGCTGCAGACCCAGGCCGGCTGTGCGGAACAAGGCTTCCAGATGACCCGGGAGGAGACAGGCTGGCTCAGGTAGGCCTCTCATCCCCTTCGCTTTGCTGTGTTTGTCTCCAGGCTAAGCCTTGTCGGGGTTCTCCCCAGCCAACACCTCCCAGCCTCTGTGGGCCCAGGAGAAGGAGGGACAAATGTGCCTCCGTGCTGTCGGGTGGGGCATGTCTTTGTTGCCAAGGAAACAAGTGCAGGAGTGGCCCCTATGGCCCCTGGGGCCAGGACTGGAGCAAGGGTTGTCCTGCTGGTTTGGAGCCACGTCTCAGGGCGCTTAGGGAGAGCCGGCCGGCATGGGACATTGCCTCTGCACCCTCCAGCACCCCATTACTTCCCAAGCCCACCCACCCTTTCGTGTGCTCCTGCCTGGAGAGAGGAGAATCTCAGGGCGATCCCCTAAAAGCCCGTTCCTGCTCTGCAGTCTGAGGCTTGAGTCTGCAAGCAGCCATTAGCACGATGGTACCCTGCAGGGCCTGGGTGACTACCTGCAGGCTTTCCTCTCTCCTCCCCTGTCCAGGGCTCAGAAGTTCCTGGGAGGAGGCATGGCCTCACCCCATGCTGGCAGGTCCTGGCTGCTGCCGTGGCCCAGTGGGCTGGACTGTGTCCTGCCATGGCCCAGGCACTGTGGTCGAATTCTTTGCACAGGCGCTGCCAGTGCAAAGGCCGGGTGGCTTCTGGGCTTTTTCAACTGTCGTTTCCAAGGCGTCTGGTGTAGGCCTGGGCCTCCATATGGGTCTGGGCTGTGCAGCTGCCGGTTGGGGACTGAACAACTGCCATCTCTGTCTTGGGGCCTGGAGAGGGTGTTGACCACATCTGTGCGCCTTCGGGGCTGGCAGGTCATGACTACGGGAGGCCTTCCTGCATGGCACAGCCATCCCCCCCCCCCCCAGCGCCCGCTTCCCCGACTGGGGAAGGGTGTGTCAGTGTGTAAAGACCCTCATCAGTATGGCGGGCTCCCTGGCTCTTGAGGACCATGATGCCTGTAGCAGTGGGTGGGCCTGGGGGTGCCCAGGACTTTGCCTTCATAAAGTGGGGTGGCCTTATTTTGAAGACCTTTGTGCTGCATCAACTCCAGGGCCACAGCAGTGCCTCCTTCAGGAGTGCAGGGTAGGCTAGCTTGCATCTCTAATGCTGGGGCAGCCCTGCCCCTCACGGCATGCCAGGTACTCGGCTTCATTCATTTTCACTCTTTCCTCTAGAAGAAAGGCTTCCCCGATGATGTCTCTCACATTCAGACCTAAGCTCGTCCTGTGGGGGAGATGCGGCCAGCTGCAGGCAATGGAGCCCAGAGTGTATCTGTACACAGTGTGGGGGGGAGGCGGGGCTCAGCCTCTCCTGGCCCCACTGGGCTCCCCTCAGTCTTGGAGCTGGTGGAGGTAGCCAGCAGGCCACCCCTGGCCTCTGAGTGAGTGTGGCACTGAGAACAGCCCACCTGTTTGCAGGTGACGCATCTGACTCAGCAGCGGGAGACCAGGACCTGGATCCCTGGTGTTCCCTTATCTTCTTGGGGAGAGAGTGCCAGGCAGTGCCCATGGCCAGCAGTCCTTCCTGCCTTCCCAGGCCAGCTGGCAGGGGCAGCCCTGTACTCCTTCCCACCCAGCCTCGGGATAGGCCCCACTGTGCCCTGTTCCATGGCAGAAGCCGGCTCGCCCAGAGAGCTGTCTGTGTCTGCGGGAGCCGGGCACCCACCCCATTCCACAGTTCCGGAGGCTCCAGTGGGGACAGAAGGGATCAGACAATCCGCCTGTCCCCATGCCAGGGCTGTGCACCCAGGGGAGACACCCTTGGTGGGACCCAGTGCTGATAGCAGGACAGGCTTACACCAACTCATCCAGATCACTGCACCCCAGTGAGAAAAATGGCAAAATACACAAGTAGAAGTCACAGAGAAAAAAGCCAAATGGGAATTGGGGAACTGAACAGAACGTCCCTGAGTGGTTTGATGGTAGATTAGCAATGAGGAAAGAATTTGCAAGCTCTGAAATCAATAGAAATTGTCTCCTGAAAACAGCATCTTGGAAATAGACAAGAATGGCCTGAGGATGTGCTGGGCAGTCGGGAGACAAACAGCTCTTTAATTGGAGTCCCATCCGGGGAAGGCTGGAAAAATACCTGAAGAAATAATTCCTGAAAAGTTCCCAAATATGGTGAAGGATATAAACCAACAGATTTAAGGAGCAGAGTGAGCCCTGCACAGTTTGAAGCCAAGAAAGCCACATCATGGCTCATGCTAATTAATCTTCTGAAACTTCCAGACAAAGGGAAAATGTTGAAAGGAACTAGAGAGAAACACTGTTATCTTCAGGCAACACCAGTTTGAGTGACAGCGAATTTCTCATCTGAAACCTTAGAAGCCAGAACGAGGTACATAACATTTTTCAAGCGCCAAGAGAAGAGAACTGTCAGCCGGTGAAAAACATCCTTCAGGGATGAAAAGAAAATCAAGACATTTGTCAGACAAAGTAAAGCCAAGGGAGTTGCTCAGAGAGCCACCAAGAGGAATGGTTCAGGAAACTTCCAAAAGGAAAGGATGTGGCCACGGCAGGAGGCCTGGCCTCCGAGGAAGAGCCAGGGAGTGGGTACAGATGGCCCTTGTGGGGGCTGTACCCCCACACATACATCCTCCTAAGCCACCCCCAGGGCCAGACCGGGACAGCCACGGGTCCTGCTCCCAACCAGCGTGGAGGAGGCCAGTGGCCTGCCCGGAAGCAGCCTATCCACGGTCTCAGGTGATGACCAATGAACGTCACAGAGGGCGACAGACATTTCAGTACCTTCTGGACCACTAAGGAAGCTGAACACTATAAACTCACAGCCACTGAGGACAAGTGGAATTCTAAAAGTTGTCCAACTCATCATCAGAAGGCAACCAAAGAGCGGGGAATTGGAAGCAGAACAAGGGAAAACTGGCAGAGTGAAGCAGCAGCTGACCCACAGCCAGTGTTACTGTCAGTGACCTGAGCACAGCAAGACATTTGTCAGACAAAGTAAAGCCAAGGGAGTTGCTCAGAGAGACACTTTTTTTTTTTTTTAAAGCGAGATTGAGATTGACAGAAGTGCATAAAAACACATGGTCGGGGCCGAGTCACCACTCCATAGACTGCAGAAGGCTGCGCCTGTCCCAGCACCACATGGTAGGGTGGCCCCAAAGCAAACAGGAAAAAGGTCCAAGTTTGTTGAGATAGTGGAGCTGTCTCTGGCCTAAACCTCAACAAATTTGGGAGAATCAGACTCTACAGAGTATGAATTTTGATCACCATGAGTATAAACCAACAGTCAGTAACAGAAAACAGTAGGAAAATCTCTGATGTTTGAGAACTTAAACATACTCAGAGGGGCTGGAGCGATAGCACAGCAGGTAGGGTGACCCGCATGGCTGACCCGGATTCAATTCCCAGTATCCCATATGGTCCGTCAAGCACCACCAGGGGTAATTCTTGAGTGCAGAGCCAGAAGTAATCCCTGTGCATCACTAGGTATGACCCAAAAAGGGAAAAAAAAAACAAAACATACTCCAAGTTGGTGCATGTCAAAGAGGAAGTCTGGAGAGAAATAACCACAACTGAGTCACAGTAGCAATGCAGTAAGTGCCTACTCTAACAAGGCGAGATATTTCTAATCCATAGCACCGCCTCAAGAACCTGGAAAACGGGGCTGGAGAGATAGCACAGCGGGTAGGGCATTTGCCTTGCACGCGACCGACCTGGGTTCGATTCCCAGCATCCCATATGGTCCCCCAGCACTGCCAGGAATAATTCCTGAGTGCAGAGCCAGGAGTAACCCCTGTGCACTGTTGGGTGTGACCCAAAAAGAACCTGGAAAACAAGAGCAAAATAGTCCCCACAACAAGCAGGAAAAAGAGACGAGAGAAAAATGAGGTAAATTGAAAGGAGAAAAGCAAAACTATAAAAATTAAAAAGGTAGTCATCTAGAAAAAATCAATAACATTGATAAATCTCTAGCAAAACTGAGGTCAGAGAGAAAAATAGTGCCAGAGATAGTACAGCGTGTCAGGCACTTGCCTTGCACAAGGCCAATCCAGGTTCGATTCCAGGAGTGATCGGTGTGGCCCAAAAACCAAACAAACATGCCACAGATGTCAATCTCAGGAATGAAATAGCTCCTAGACCCATTAAAAACATGATGAGAATATTATGAATGCTCTGTGTTCACACATTCATTAACTTGGAAGCAATTATATAGAATTATGGTTTGATTTTTATTACAAGGAATATAACTTTTTGCATATTGATTTTGTACCTTACAACTTGCTAAATTAACTTACTCTCCCAAGTGTTTTGCAGATTCTTGAGGGGTTTCTAGATCATGCCATCTGCAAATAAAGAGCTAATTGGATGCCTCTCTCTCTTGCCCAACTGCGCTGACTGAGCAGCAAGCGTGACCCTGATGGAAGGGGCAGCAGGCATCCTGTCTTGATTCCTGCACTCACCCTGGGTCAGAAGGGCATCAGCTTGCCTGCAGCCCACCAATGGGGAAGCAGTTCCCACCTCTAGTCCTGCTGCGACTGTTGACTGTTTCTACAGGTGCTCCTCTGGGTGGCACATGGGGCCCTTCTTTCATGGCTGACCACCCCACGACTCAGAATCCCGTGCTCTCTATACAGAACCCTGCTATCTCCACACGAGCCTTTGATTCTGCTCCGAATCTGCTCCACTACTATCCTATATAGTGTCTGCTAATGTCCTACTGAATATCCGCTGATAGCCTGCTGAGTATCCAGAAGAGTACTACTGGGTGTCCGCTAGAGTCCTACTAAGTATCCACTAGAGTCCTACTGATATCCTACTGGGTATCCACTGATATCCTACTGAGTATCCACTAGAGTTCTACTGAGTATATCCGCTAATATCCTACCGACTAATATAATACTGAGTATCTGTTGATATCCTACTGAGTATCCACTAGAGTCCTACTGAGTATCCACTGATATCCTACTGAGTATCCACTACAGTCCAACTGAGTATCCTCTAATATCCTACTGAGTATCCACTAGAGTCCAACTGAGTATCCTCTAATATCCTACTGAGTATCCGCTAGTATCCTACTGAGTATCCACTAGAGTCCTACTGAGTATCCGCTAATATCCTACTAAGTATTTGCTTGAGTCCTACTGAGTCTCTGCTAGTGTTCTCTTTTAACTTATCTTACAGTTCTGTGTAATGGGTATTATTGCCCACTCATTTCTAATTTATTGGTCTGGGTTCTCTTGCTTTTCTGCTAGTCATTCCAGTGAAAGGTCTGCCAGTTTTATTGATCTTTTCTAATAACTAGTGTATGGTTTTTCTAATCTTTTTCTGTCTTGTCAATTCAGCTGACCTTTGCTCTACCTTTCGCTCAAGTCTCACCTGTTCTTCTGTTTTAGAGGATGCAGTAGCTCATACATCTGAGTGCTTCCCTCTGGATGGTTCTACAGCAGACCCTCTCAGCTTTGCTTCCTCTGTCTCACTGACATCCATCTGAGTAGCTTGTGTTTGGTTTTACTTGTTGTGCTGTGTTCCTAATTGCCCTGGTGGTTTCTTCTGGGGTCATCAGCAGTATATGTTGTTTCCACCTATTTGTGAATTGTTTTCCTTTCTTTCCCTGCAATTGTTTGTTGGTTTACTCCATTGAATTAATTCCACTAAGTTGATGCAGTCCAGCTATTACGAGTCCTTTGGTAGGGTCAGCCCTAGTGGGTGCTCCCCAGGCACCAAGTAACGTTGGGGTCCTCTCAGTCTGTGGGGGTCCTCCTCCTTTTCCTTCTGGGACTGCACCATTGCATCTGCAGCCAAGTTTAAGACCTGCCACTGTCCACTGTCTGGCAGTGGCAGTGTCCCAGCCTCAGTGGCCTTGAGGGAACCGTGGGGTGCCTGTCACTCTCCAGCGCTCTGGAAGTGTTCAGTGTTCCCATATGTGAGGGCTGAGGTGGGGTCTTCCCCATCCTCATCTGTGTGCTCCTCTCTGAGGCCCATCTGGAGCCCCCCACTTTTCTTTTTTTCTTTTTGGGTCACACCCAGCGATGCAACAGGGGTCACTTCTGGCTCTGCACTCAGGAATTACCCCTGGCGGTACTCAGGGGACCATATGGGATGCTGGGAATCGAACCTGGGTCGGCCACGTGCAAGGCAAGCGCCCTACCCGCTGTGCTATCACTCCAGCTCCAGCCCCCCACTTTTCTTAGCGTGCATATTCCATGTGCTCGGCCCTGCAGTCGTTAAGTATGCAGATAGTTTTGCTTACCCCGTAGCTTGGTTTTGGCTCTCATTCGGAGGCTCTCTCTTTAAACTTCTCTTGGTTTAGGGGATGGGTTTACAATGGTGCTGACACCGTGGTCTGGGCTTCCCAGCTCCACCAGAGTGCTCGCCTCCTGCTGCTGCCGTTCTGGCATCTGACCCACAGGCTGCACTTTAGGGAGCCGAAATCTCCTCACCTAACCCTGAGCAGCAAAGATTTTTTTTCCTGTTTTTTTTTTTTAAACCTTTTGTTTCAGGGGCTGGAATGATAGTATATAGCAGGTAGGGACTTTGCCTTGCACAGCTAACCCAGCTTTGATCCCGGGTATCCCATGTGGTCCCCCAAACCCAGTAAGAGGGATCCCTGAGCGCAGCTGCATGTGGCCCAAGCACCAAAAAACAAAACCAGAAATGTTTAGTTTTGGGGCCAGAGACAGAACCCAAGGATTAAGGCATTTGGCCTGATTCGATCCCTGGCACCACCAGGACTGCTCCCCCAGCACAGAGCCAGGAGTAGGACATGAGTATAACTAGGTCCAGACCAAAACCAACCACACAAAAAAGAAACACACGAGAGGGGCTGGAAAGATGACTCAGGGCTGCTGGCCCCCGGCTCCATCCCTAGTGCTGCGTCACTCCTGAGCACAGAGCTAGGAGGAGCTGGCCCCTAAACCCACCAGGCCCCAAGCAAGAGCACAGTCCCAGACCGACTTCGATCATTTTGCTTCTTACATTCGACCCTCTGGTCCTTGCTCAGTTTAAGATTATGTAAGATGTGAGGTTGATTTTCAGAGTAATCCCAACATCCAGATGCAGCCCCTCGGTGGTCAGCCCCGTTGTGGGAAGGCGGGTTTCTCCCTCACTGAGTAGCCTCTCAGTCTCTGTCAGAATTGGGGAGTTAGTTGTTAAAGGAAAAAAAAAACTGGGTGAGGGGGCAGATACGAGAGAGGCTCGATGGACTGAGCACTTGTTTGGCGTGCAGGGGGCGTGGACTCCACCCCGGAGCACCACCAGGAGTGACCCCAAGCACAGAGCTGGAAGTAGCCCCCAGGCACCGCCAGATGTGAGCCTCTTCCAAAAAAGCTTAAAAAAACATTGGGACATATTTCTGTGTTTCTGTTTCTGGACTCTGCATTTTCCTGTACTGGCCTAATTATTTGTCCCTTTGCCGCTATTTGGGTTCCACAGCCGCCTGGTGTGGAGCTTAGGAGCGGCCTCTCATCTGCTCACTGGCCCCGCACCCCACAAAGCCGCAGCAGGAGGCACCCCAGCACAGCAGGGAGGCCTCCAGTCTCGTCCTTTTTCAGACGGGTTGGGTTGTTCCACGTCCTGTGACTCCACGTAACTTTTAGAATTAGTTTGTATTTGGATTGGTGCTTTAGACCCGAGCTGCAGTTCTGTGGGCCGTGTTGGTCTCCCTGGCCACGAGCCACTGCATGGCCTCCAACGGTCTGGGTTGCTCCCCTCAGCAGCTTTCTACTCTCCAATTCGGATCCTGTGCACATGACCGTGTTAGTGATGCCTAAGCATGTCCTTTTACATCAGATGTGACTTTTGCTTCATTCTGATTTACTGTGGTATGTTTCAGTTATACGTGGAAATAAGGTAGGTTTTGAATCGCTCGTCTTGCTTTCTTGCCTCAGTGTCCATGCCAGCTTTGTGAGTGTGACTGGGCTCCTGCGGGGTCGAGTCCTTGGGATTTTCTCTATGAATAGTTTGTAGGTTTGGCTGGTGTTGACTGCGTATCCCTTGGGCCCTCCGTGGCAGCTGCTCTAGGGGAGACTGGGGGTTCCCTGAGAGTATAGTGGCAAGGGGGCATCTTCCCCTTGTTTTCTGGGCCAACTCTCAGCTCTGTGCTTGAGGGTCATTCCTGGCAATGCTTGGGGAACGTACAGGGTTCTGGGCTTTGGGTCCTCATTAGCTGTGTGCAAAACAAGCTCCCTACCCACAGTCCTACCCTGTTAGCCCTGCCTTTGAATTCTTGATGTTCTTTAGAGTATTTATCATGAATGAACATCGATTCCTATCAAACCCTTTCTCCATGAGTTGATTGATAGGATCATATGTTTTTTCTTCTTTAGACTTGTCACTGTGGGAGATTCCGTCCATCTGGTGTTTAGTATATAACCACCTGACACCCCCTTCCTCCCTGTTCCTTCTTGCCCATTGCCAGATCCGCCTGCTGATGCTTTGTGGATGACTTCTGTGTCCATATTCATGAGCAAGATTAGGGTTTTCTTGTGCATTCCCGTCTGCTTTTGGATCAGCAAAAGGTGGCCTCATGACATGAGTCTCTCTCCTGCTTTCCGGAACAGATTGTGCAGAACAGGCTTTGTTTCTCTGTGGATCCCCGAAGCAGTCCTGGGAACTCTCCGGTTCCAACACTGTAGCTGGCGGGCGTGGTTGCCACTGGCCAGGCCCTTGGGGTTGTGGGCTGGCCTGGGGGCCACGCACACCCCGCACTCCTGCTGTGGACGTGGTGGCTTCCCCGGGATCACAGTGTGGCTGGAGACTGACAGTTTCGGGGTCTCCAGAGCACAAATGTTTGGTCCCCCCATCTTCCACGTTGCTTTTCCTGCCTCATTCTCTTGGTGCTGCTCTGACATCTTCCTTTTGTCTGCTTGTTTTCCTCACCTCGAGGGCAAGCTTAGATGCCTGACACAGGTCTGTCCTGTTTTCTAGTCTAAGCATTTGAGCTGCAGTGTTTCCAAGGGCTTCCTCTCCCACACTCAGGTTCAGTGTCCTCTGGCAAAGTCCATTCATAGTAATTTGCAGTTTCCTCTTCTTTGTTAACCAAAGTGTTAGTAGGGAAGCGTTTGAGGATTTCCCTTTTATCATCCTGTTCCTGATACCTTGCTTACTGCCATTAAGGTTTCCAGATAAAGCTTGTTACTTGGCTTGGGGTTTTCACTGTCGTGGAAGGTTCCATTCCATACCCAGGACCCGTTCGTGTGACGCTCGTCCTCTGCCTGTGAGCTCTACCTCCGGCCTCAGTTCACTGGAGTTTGTTCACTGTCCCGGGCACAGCCCTGTGTTGAGGCATGCTTTTTCTCTGAGGAGATGTGCTGGGTAGGAGCTTGACGTTTGTCCTGTGAGTTTAGAGGACAAACTCATGCCCCTCAGAGCTTTGTCCTCCGCCTCCTCCTGGCAGTGGGACTCTGGCCGGGCCCCGGCTCCCAGCCCTGCTCTCTCTCATCTGCTTCAGCCAGTTCTTTCTTTCTTTTATTTTCTTCTTTCTTTGTCCGTTTTGAGTTTCTACTCAGGGTTGTGTGCATTTAGGGTCATTGTGCCTCTCTCGTGCCCCTGCCCATCTCCCTTGCCTGGGTGAAGTTCTCTGGGTCCATCCCCAGGTGGCTGCGGTGTTGCTGGGGTGAGGCCAGGCCTGTCTCCCTCTTCCCTTCCTTTCTAGCCAGCCCCATCTCAGGAGGTTTCTTTACCTACAGGAAAGTCGCAAACCTGCTCTAGAGTGAGCGTGCGGATGGCCCGGCCAGGTACCTCGCTGGCTTTCCTTGTCTGTCCTGCCATCACTATCTGTGATGGTATTTCCATGATGGAGAGTACTGGCCAGGCAGCCACGCTTTTGCTGCCCCCTCTGTGGCTCCTGCTCCTTCGAGGAAGCCCAGAACAGTACCGCAGTGAGACATTGGCCCAGAGGCATCACATGAGTTGACCCTGACCTATGCCCTCTAGGGCTGAGTCCCATCATGCAGCCTCATGGACCACTGATACCTCCAAGGCCATGCCTCAGGGACTGTCACATTAGAGATTAGGATGCAACACAGGAATTGGGTGGGAGAGGGTGGGGGTAAAACCAATCCTTCCAGGGCCAGAGAGCTAGTACAAGGGTTCAATCTCTGGCACATGGTTCCCCAAGCATTACCAGGAGTGAGCCCTTGAACACAGCCAGATGTGGCCCTAAACACACCCCCCACCCAAATAATGACACACCCCCTTCCCAAAAGAAGAAAAGGCATCCATGGCAGGACCCCTTGTCCCAGACGGTGCTGTCCACACTGCAGGCTCCTGCATGGTCCCCAGTGTTTGTTTCTGGGCATGGCCAACCGTGCCTGCAGGGAACCAGTCCCCACTCAGCTCTGAGTGCTGAGCGGCAACCTGAGGGGGTGTGGAGAAGCCAAGGCAGCCGGCCACAGCCTGAGGGGACACTGCAGCCTAAGGGGCAGCAGAACAGGGCGTGGGGGCTCCCTCTGCAGCCCCCCTCCTTCCTTCATTCCCCCACCACCCCCCACCACCCCATCTCCGTCTCTCTAGGCTGTCAGATTCTGCCAGCGCCTCCCTCACCTCCGTAGATCCAATCATTCCTTTTGGGTTTTTGCTGTTTGTTTTGTTTGGGGGCCACACCCAGGTGTGCTCAGGACTGGCTCCTGGCTCTGTGCTCAGGGATCACTCCTGGAGGATTCTGGGGATTGAACCCAGGTCCGCCACGTGTAAGTCAGGCACCCTCCCAGCTGAATTATCTCTCCAGCCCCGAATCTGTCATCCATGACAAATATTTGAGACCAGAAAACTCTCCAGCTGGTCTCCCGCATAGCTGCAGCCTTGCTATGATTAGCTGAGACCTCACAAATATTGATCTAAGTTTATCAGCCAGTGTCTCTTCCTTCTGTCCACCTACGCATATAGTCATACCTAAGTCTGTGCCTCTGTCTCATCTGTCACCTCTTCATTTCATGGCTGCACATTTCTCTGTTCATCCACGCCGGGGCCGGGCCTTACACACCATCTGTTTGCTGTCCTGCCCTGTCATCCTCCCCCTCCCCAACCCTTGCTGGTTAGGACCTTTGGATTTGCCTGTCTCATGCAGCCAGGGAGCTAGTTCTACGAACTGTCGCTGAGGCCCTTGCATGTCCGCTCCCTGGCACTGCAGAGTCCCCCGACAAGTGAAACCCAGATTCTGTACCCCAAAAAGAGAAAAGGACCTGTGCCAGCAATGGTTACTTGGGACCCTCTGCAGGCAGACATACACATGCATGTGCGCACATGCACACATGCACACACACACATACCACATACGCATGCACATACATTTAGTCATTAATCTTCTGTCTCTCTCGATAAGTTAATGGCTTGCCTGGGAGACAGAGAAGAAAATCTTGTTTTTAGAATTCGTAACCAAGCGCCGTCATGTGGCTACTCTCCGGCAGCAAGAACAGCTTCCCAGGCCCCGCTGTCAGCACGGCTGTGGCTGCACAGATCTTATGTGACTCGAGCCTCTGAGCCATCGGAATCCATGATACCCTCTCTCCAGTGCAACCCGCGGGCGTCTTCTCCTTATCTTGCAGGTCTCCAAGACACAGCCTGAGCCACAGCCCTGAGCCCCCCACGCACCAGCACCCAGAGGCCGCTTCCCACCATGGTGACCTGTGTTGCCATGCTGCCACTTGTGAAGGGGACGGGGCGGCTTCCTGCAGAGTGGGGCCTGTCACGTCCTCCTTGGGTCACGTGACCCGCAGTCACAGACTTCCCGCTGTGGCTCACCACCCGTGGGCCTGGTCTGAGCTCGTAGAGTGGTGCCGGCAACAGCTCGGCCCTACAGAGGTGGCCTGGGCAGCGTGCACAGTGCTTGCTCGAGGCAGAATTGGGGCAGTCCCTGGAGTGGGGGTCCCCAGCCTACTGTGTGACCTGACTGACATTCCAGGCTTCTTTGTGGTGGCTGTGATGCCAGAGAGATGTGGGAGCCGGGTTGCAGAAATGTGGTCTGCTCCGCTCCCAGCCACATCCCTGAGCTGCGGTTGTGGGCAGGCAGCATGTGTGGCCCCAGGGCCCTGCCTCTGAAGAACGGACCCTCACGCAGTCGCCTGGCCAGGCTGTCTCTGCTGGGATCCCCGGGGGCATGTGAGCTGTGAGGTTCTGCCCCTGTGTTTTGCGTGAGCCCCTCAGAGCTGACGTGAGGGGGCTTGGGGAAAATTGGAGCCTTTCAGGCCTTGTCTTTGCACTTTACTGGGCTACCAGGACAGTCTGTTCCTCAATTCTCTGCTCTCCTGACCCTGAATTTCTTTGGGAGCAGAGATGCCAGTCGCCCCTTTTTTCTTGACAGGCCTGTCACAGTGCGATTTTTAAGTCCCGTAGTGGTAGATTGACTAACAGATGCTCTTCCCACAGATGCTCTATCCCTGAGCCCCAAAATTAAATGTTGAATTGAAAGTAAAAATTGGCACTTAGCTAGGATGAGCTGACGCACCCACATTCTTGTCTTGTTCTTGGGCCATTGAGGCTGAGGGGCTCGATAGCCCGCCCAGATCCTGCCAGGTCCTCTCCCGCCCTGGCCACGGTGCATGAGCTGAGCTGTCCACTGTCCTCCCAGCGCTCCAGGCCCAGTGTCTCGCCTCTGGGGGTGTGCCACCTGCCCTCGGGCATCCTCAGCCGAGACCCCCAGGCTGCCCCGGCTGCAACACTGTCTGTGTCCGAGCCTGGCCCCTGTCACCGCCCCGCTCTCCTTGCAGGATGAAGATTGAGGAGCTGGAGGGGGAGCGGAGCCGTCTGGAAGAAGAGAAGAAGGCTCTGGAAGCACAGCTCGAGCGGTTCACCCTGCAGGTGAGCACTTGATGTAGGTGCCCATACCGCAGCCGCCTTGTCTGTGTTCAGGGCTCAGAGCGTCCAGGGCCCATGGTCCTCTGTCCCTTGTTGTCCACCCCCGACCCGTGCAGGCCTCCCTGTCCTTGCACAGCTGGCCCTGGCCCCATGCAACTGCCTGTCCCCCGTCCTTGCCCTTCGTTTCCTCCTGCACAGTCCTGACCACGGGTGTGTTATTCCCGGATCCTGAGCAGGCCACAGCTTGATCTGACACCTATTAGTGGACACCAGATTCCCCGTCACCCCCCGTGCCTGGAGGTGGCCGAGTGACAGCTGGGACAAAGCCAGGGGCCGGGCTCCTGCGCTTTAATTGGAGCCACACAGCTGGCTGCACTCGCTCCCTCCCCGCCCACTCCTGGGCTTCCAGACCTTTCCCAGGAGTGGCGGCCCCTGGGCTGGCCGCCTGGAACGTGTCTGCTTCTGTCTGACAGGCTTGTGCAGCCTCCCCTACCCAGCTCCTGGAGCCCCTGTCCACAGCCCCCTGGCCTGTTCTCGCGGTCCCAACCCAGGTCGGCCCCAAGTGCCCTGCAGCCGGCCCTGAGCGGGGAGGACATCTGTGGTCAGCTGGAGCATTGATTCTAGCCCCGTCCACCCTGGCCCCTCCCAGCGCCTGCTGCCCTCCTGTGTCCCCGGTCTCATGCCACGCCCCCCTTGCTGCCCTCTTCACCAGGGCCACATGCAGGAGATGTGGCTCAAGACTCGATGACCACCACTATCGGGTGCCAACGGCACCCAGGGCCCCGAGTGGGCCCCGAGTGCCTACAGAAGGCAGCGTCCACCGAGGTGGCCAGTGGCTTTTGTCTGAAAGTATTGGGAGTTGGGACCGAGAGATTCTGCCATGAGCCCTGCCCGCAGGTCCCCCGGCCCTGGGCTGGAGCCCGGTGTGGGCCAGTCGGAGGGGCAGCGCCGGCCCTACCGCCCGCTCCCCGGAGGCAGCTTCAAGTCGGGCTCTTCAGGGAAGATTGATTGAAATCAGGCGCAGTTTGGCTTAATTGGGAACATGTGCTGGCAGAGGGCGCCCGACTAGTTAGGGCTCTTTGTGAGCGGCCCACAGCTGGGCCCGCCCCGCCCGGGCGCTGCTGCCTCCCGCAGGGCCCCAGTGTGAGGGGCTGAGACACCCGCTCAGACATAGCCATGTCACCGTGTCCCGGCCTCAGAGGTAGGGCTCTCGCCTTGCACACGGCCAACCGGGGTTCGATTAGGCCCCACCAGGAGTGACCCCTGGACACAGAGCCACGATAAGCCCTGAGTACTGGATGTGGCCCAAAAACAACAAAAGAGAAATAGAAGACTGAGCCCCGCAAACCGTGGGCCCATCAGAGAAGTCGGAAGTGCCGCCTGTCCCCTGCAGTGGTCGGGGCACGGGGCCGGACCCCAAGCACACCCCCCTTATCTGGGTCTGCAGAGACCCCCCAGACACAGGCCAGCACCTCTGGGGATGTGGCCAGCTGCTGGGGAGGCCCAGAGGGCTTGTCTGCCGGACAGCTCGGCCTCGCCCAGCTCTGTCCTGCCCCCAGGGTGGGTGGACACCACCAGCACCCTCAGCACTTGTAGATTTCGTGCCACTTGAGGAGCGTGTCCTCCAACCCACAGCCAGGCTGAAGGAACTGCGGCCGTGTCCATACACCCTGGGGTCCGCTGTGGTTGTGGGGGCCCTGTCTGCCCCCTGCCCGGCACCCTTCCTCTGGCGCCCAGTCTGCACGCTCCCCAGGGCAGCAGGCAGGCGTGACGAAGCAGAGCCTCTGCCCCCAGCCCGGCGTGGGGTCTGAGCCGCCTCCCCCTCACTGCTACTCCTCCTTCCTGGCTGGCTGGGCCCCACGGCTGTGCTGCTCGGGAAGGGCCCAGACGTGGGGCTCGCTGACATTTACAGCAGGAGCATCTTTCGGGAGAGGGAGTGGGTAGAAAATTGCCGGGTTCCCTGTGAGCGGAAAAGCGCGGTGCCCGGGGCCGTCCCTGCTCCAGCCCTGCGTCACCAGGCTCCGAGCAGCTAATCATAGACTCCAGCCCCCACCCGCGCCCCTCGCCCGCCCCGGCTCCCACAGCCCTGACTCCCGGGACCTGTTGCCCCCACTCCCCCTCCCCATCCTACCCCTCCTTCTCCTTCCTTGCCCTCCCCATCCTCCCCCTTCCCTGTCCTCTCCCCCTCCCCCATTCTCTTCTCTCACTCATCCCCCCTTCCCTATCTTTTCCCCTCCTGTCCTCTCCCCTCCCCAATCTTTTCCCCTCTCTGTCCGCCCCCTCCCCCTCCCCTTCCCCCCCTTCCCCCTCCTCCCCCTCCCCCTCCTCCCACTTCCCTGCCCTCACCCCTTCCCCATCCTCTCCCTGGCCCCCACCCTCCCCCTCCCTCGTTCTCCCCCTCCCCGTGCTCTCCCTGTCCACTGCCCTCACTCCTCCCCCATTCTCACCCCTCCCATCCTCTCCCTGTCCCCCATCCTCCTCCTCTTCTGTCTTCCTCTCTTTCCCCCTTCTCACCCTCTCCCATTTGTTCCCCATCCCAGAAGCACTTACCCTCTCTTCAGACCCACCTCTCCTCCATGTCCCCTGTGGACCTTTGGCTGTTGGTCAGGGCCTTAGGCACTTCCTGCCCCGAAGATCAGTATGTTCCTAGTGGCCGATGCCATTGTAGGAGCAGGACCCACGTGCTGTGGTGCGGAGATGGTGACCCCGGGCCTGCTGAATGGTGCTCAGCAGAAGCTCCTCCCAGCCTTCCCTGGGCCCCCAGCGCTGGGGGCTGAGCAGGCCAGGTAACCCTCCCTGCCCCAGACGGTGCCAGCATGGCCCCTACAGTGGCTACTCTGAGTGGCGGGGCCTGGGTTCCATCTGTGGTGTTCCCAGCTCAGCAATGGCCAGAGGCTCCCTAGGGACCACGTCAGCCATGTCCCGCACCCCTGCGAGACGCCCTGAGTCGGGGATTCCTGGCCAGTGGGTGGCAGGAGAGCTGATGTCCTGTGGTTTCAGAGGAAGGCTTTCTTGGGGCCTTCCTGCGGGGCGGGTCTAGGCCATCTCTCAGGCACCACTCGAGCCTTTTCTTGATAGAGTTCTTTGCATATTAAGACATTTGTGGGGGGCTAGAGCGATAGCACAGCAAGGAGGGCGTTTGCCTTGCATGCGGCCGACCCGGGTTCAATTCCTAGCATCCCGCATGATCCCCTGAGCACCACCAGGGGTAATTCCTGAGTGCAGAGCCAGTAGTGACCCCTGAGCACTGCTGGGTGTGACCCAAAAGGCAAGTTCTGGGGTTTGGGGCCACACCCAGAAGTGCTGAGTTTCCTTCTGGCCCTGTGCTCAGAGGTCACTTCTGGCTCGCTCATGGGACCATGTAGGGTGCTGAGGGTCAAGCCAGGATGCTGTCTGCAGGACAAGCACTGCGGTTTTCTTCTCGTTCGGTGAGGGTTAGTTTTTTTGGGTTTTGGTCAAGACCCAGCAGTACTAGGGTTTATTTCTGATACTGCACTCAAGGGTCACTTCTGGTGGTGCTCAGGGAAAGCGTATGGGATTCCAGGGATTGAACTGAGGTCAGCCGTATGCAGGGCAAGTGCCCTCCCCGCTGTGCTATCACTCTGGCTCTGATGCCTTGGTGTTATATAGTTTCCTTTTTACATGTAAACACTTGAGTGACCTGAAGTTTGGTTTTGGCTTTTGAAAAGCCATGAAGCTTGATGCCAACCTTTCTTATTTCTTCAGGTGTCTCCTACATGAAGTAGCTCAGGGTCATCCCTTGGCACCTGGCTGGACCTGAACACTGACCCCTGACCCCCAGAGGCCAGCTTGGGGTACCCCTGCCAAATGGTCAGGTGCCGCCGCGCTGCTCATGGGGCACGGCCCCAGCTATCTCTGGCTTGGCTTGGTTCGGTTTGGGGCCACACCCAGGCACTGCTCAGGCATTCCTGGCTCTGCCTCGGGACTCGCTCCTGGTGCTCGGGGACTGTCTGGGGTGCTGGGGATGAGCTTGGGTCAGCCGTGTGCCGGCAGGCGCCCTCCCCACAATGCTGTTACTACAGGCCTTCTCACCCCAAGTCCTCAGGAAAGGTTTGCTCCCGGGGCGGGCTCTGTGGACCCTACGGCTACACCACGCGCAGAGTCCTTCGCAGTCAGCACAAGGCCGTGCCCCTGCCTGCACCTCTGCCGGGGTCCGCCTGGCATGTCCCCATCAGTGAGCAGAGGGCGCGTGTGTCCCACCCTCCGGGCATGCAGCCATCTGCAAAGCTCAGTGTGTTAGGGGGGTCACGCGCTCACTCCAGGCTCCTGCGCGTGGCCAGCGGCCCCAGCGCTTGCTCCCAGGCCGCCTTCCTGAAGCTTCTGTGTGAAACAAGACACTTAATGAGGAAGAGTCCAAGCCCCACTTAGGTGGCGTGAGGCTGCTCATGTTTATTAACGCAGAGGCTAAAAAAAGCCCCACTCGCTTGCTGATGCGCGCTTGTGTGGAGAAATTTCCACAGCCGCTGATTTCTTCTGATTTTTTATGAGGGTGACACGTCCTGAATATTCAGCCCCTTCTTGTCCTAGACTTCCCGAGGCTACAGCACTGGCACCACCCTCCCATCCCCTTGCTGGAGCCGCTGCCCACAGCTCCTGGGGACCCCCAGGCTCCGTATTTGCAGAAGAGGCCCTGGGTCTTGGGCCCTCGCCCCCATGGCGTCTGGGCCTGGGCCTCCCCTGGCTCCTCATTCCCCACGAGACCCTGGAGACTGGAAGGGCAGCGGGACACATCTCAGGAGGGGCGGGCGGGAGGAGCAGCCCCCAGGGGCTGCCGGGGCACCCGGCGCTGGCAGAGGCCCCACTGCCGCCTGTTGGGCTGGCTGGCAGCTCCTTCCTCTTCTGAGTCGCCTTCTTTCTCCCGAGTACTTCGCCGCGTTGGGCGGGGGAGATAAGAGCTGCCGAACCAGCACGTTGTCTGAGGCTCTAGCAGGCCTGTCTCCTTCCCTGTTCCAGAAGATTCTTGTGATGCCTGCTGGGGGGCAAGTGCCCGGCAGCCTGGCGGGGATTCTGACCCATCACATAAGTCCCCTTCTGCAAGCACCACGGCCCACGGGCGGAAGGCACGCACCACAGCCACGGCTGCCCGCAGCAGCACCCTGGCCCCCGCCCTCCGCCCTCCCACACCCCAGAGCGAGAGTTTCATCTACATCCCAGCGCTGAGAGCGGGGCCGTAAGAGGCTGTCAGTGTCCTGCCCTCCTTGGGGCCGCGGTGTGGTCTCTGCCTGTCGAGCAGCTGGTGGCGGGGCTCCAAGAGTGGGGACAAAGTGGCCATTTGGCATGGTGAGGACACTCTGGGAACACTGTGCAGGTGACTGCACAGCTGTGCCAGAGCTGAGTGCGCTGACCTGGACACTTGCCGGGCTTGAAGTGGACACTGCGTCTTGTGTGAATTTCCTTCGAATCCCAGGAGCCTCTGGAATGTGTTTGCAGCTGGGCCGGGCTCGGTGCACAGCCCGGGAGACACCCCTTTCTCCCGCCTCACCTGCTGGCTGGGGGTCCTGGGCCCTGTCCACCCCACACAGGGACCTTCGATGTCTTGATAGTCACCTTGCTGGAGGGGAAGGAGAAACTGCAGTATCCAGCTGGGGTCTGCCTCATGTGCCCTGCCGGGGCAGTGCCTCGGGAGAAAAGCCAGAGCAGAGCCTGGACTCGCAGCTGGGGAAGGCCAGGGCCGCTGAGCAGGGCCTGTCAGAGTCGCCACACTCCTCGCTGTCTTCACGCCCACCTAGTTTCACACCTGGGCTTGGCAGAGCCGTCCCGGGAGGCAGCAGGGGCAGGCAGGGTGCTGGCCAGCGGCCCAGCTGCCCTTCATCTCCCACTCCCTTCTGGCCCGGGTGAGCAGGACACGGCACTCCAACAGCCTGGCCTCTGGCTCATTCCCACCGGCTGTGGCCCAGGGAGAAGGGGCTTGTCACACACAGATGACCTGTGCCGGGCGTGTCCCCACCGCCCAGCCCTGGCCTGTCCTTACCTGCCCCATGATCTCAGGTGCCCAGTGGCAAGGGTCGTGCCGTGAGGTGACCCTCGCTGTGCTCGAGGGCGGCGAGGACAGAAGGAACCTGGCGGGCGTCACGCGGGCCTCACGGGGAGCACCCGTGGCGGGCCCAGGGTGCTGAGCTCCGCTGTGCAGTGGCCCGGCCCCCACCTGCCCTTCAGACCCGGGGGCGCCCCAGCTCTGCACTCCCCCCGGCGTGCTTCCTTCAGCTGGAGAGATATTGATTTCGTTTCGAGGCCGGGTGGTTCATAAATATGCATGAGGCCGGCGCTTATTTAACTGTGCTCGTCCATTCTCCTCGCGTCGCTGCCTCTTCCAGCAGGCTCTTAGCAAGCCTGTCAGGCCCAGAGTGGCAGGCACCCTCCCCGGGGGCCGGGGCCGGGGGCCTGGCGCTGCCTCCCCGGCTGCTGGGCATGCAGAGGCCCCGCCCACCTGCCCACTGAGGACTGAGGGTGGGGGTGGAGGGTGGGGGTGGCCTGCCCCATCCCTGTGCCTTGGGTGCAGTGCAGGGGACGAAGGGCTGCTTGGTCAAGGGGCCACATGCGTGCAGCCTGACTCCAGGCCCCGCAGCTCCTTGAGGTCCCGGGTGCCCAGCCCTCATGCCACCCCCAAGCCTGGCACCCCTGGGCACAGACACACCCTCCCGTGGAGGAGAAGCACGTCAGAGGATGGAGCAGAACTTTTCCCTTTGAGATTCTCATCAGCATCTCAACAGTCTTCTCAGCTGCAAAGTGAACAAGGCAGCAGATTTCAAGGAGAAGATTACAACCATTTCCCCTTTCTTCCCCAGAGCTGTCGTCAGCCGCCCCTGCCAGCAGCACAGTTCCGCTCCCCTCTGAGCGGGGGGCGGGGGCGGGCACACGGGCTGGCTCATGCCGTGGATGGCTTCTGGCCGAAGGGACCAGTGGCCTGCCTGTGGGGGCTCAGCCTCTGCTATGGAGCTGCCGCCAAGGACCCCGTGTCCCCCCGCTGGCTGGCGCCTTTCCTTCCTGCTGGTTTCCTAACAGAGATGTCCGTCCTCTCTGCCGAGCCCCTTCCCAGCTCCCAAACCTGGACTTGCTTGCTGGGACGGTGGCCACAGTCCAGCCCCCTGCTCTGGACTCCGTCACCAGAGTGGGCACGTCCCGGGCTCGCTCTGCCCTGTGGTTCCCACTGCCTGCCCGCCGGCTCCTGCACCCAGTCTGCTCCTCCATGCAAGGCCCAGAGCTCCCCAGGGCACCTGCAGGGCCCCTCCCGCTGGGTGGACAAGCGTGTCTGCACGGACGAGCATGTGGTCGGCATCTCCCCGCCTATGCCGATGAACCCCTGTGTGGGAGACCTAAGTTCGGGAATGGAGTTGGCAGTTTGGGCCTCTGGGGGTCCACGTGAGCCCACCCTGCTTTCCTGTCTGGCCCGAAGGTGTCCCCTCAGCCACTGCGTCTCCACATTATTCTGGTGCATGGGAGTCAGAGCCCAGCGTCCTCTCCCGGCAGGGCCAGACCCCGCTCTCACCACTGCCCTCTGGGTTTGCCACAGGGCGACTACGACCGGACGCGGACCAAGGTGCTGCACCTGAGCATGAACCCGGCGAGCACTGCACGACAGCAGCTGGGCGAGGACCGGGCACGGCTGCAGGAGGAGTGCGAGCGGCTGCGGGAGCTGGTGCGCAGCCTGGAGCGGGGCGGGCCCCTGCCTGAGCACCTGGAGGCCGCTGCAGGGCTGCCGTCCTCCAAGGAGGTGGCAGGTAGGTCTGGAGGGGAGCCCGGGACGAGGCAGGGAGGCCCAGCGCCCTGCACTCCTGAGTCACATGCACACACACTCGCACACCCAGAGTCACACTCAGACTCACACATGCTTCCTGACACGCGTCCACTCAAGCACTCACTGAGACTCACATCCACATGCATCTATTCCCACACTCCCCTACTCAGACACACACTCACACACCCACATCCATCCTCACACTCCATGCCCAGACACACTCGCGCACACACACACCCACATCCGTCCTCATACCCTATACCCAGACATTCACACTCACACACACCCACATCCATCCTCACACCCTATACCCAGACACACACACACGCTCACAGCAAAGGGGCTGCACATCGCCCACCCTCTCTGCTCGTCTCCCGGCATCTGCGGGGCTGCAGCTGCCTTGGGCACAGAAGGGCCTCTGGGTGCCATCCCCGGTACCTGATGCCACTAAGCCATAGCCACCCCTGGGGCTGTCTGGCCCCTGCGCTGCTTCCCCCTCACAGGCCCCCACCAAAAGGGAGCATGTGACCCCGCGGTCTCCAGGCAGAGTAGCCTCTGCACCCCTGAATCTGTGGGGTGACCCAGGCCCTGCTCCCCAGAACCACTGCCCTGAGTGAGGTGGGCTGTAACCACAGAGAACGGGCTTCAGGAGAGTGTGACCAGACATGTGCCTGAACCTGCCCAGTCATCAGTGCCCAGGTGGCCTCGACCCTCGCACACATCCGCCTGCCACAGCCACTCAGAAAGCAGGGTTCAGGGTGAGTCTGACACACAGCTCGGCCCCGTCTCCCACGAGGAGCAAACCAGGCCCCTGCCTCCTCCCCTCTCCACTCTCTACCATTGGTCTGGCACCGCCTGGTGGAGAGGCTTTCTGAGCACTGCACACCGAGCCCCTGTGCCAGATCCACAGAGTACCTGAGGCACCCCCACTCCAGGAGCTGCCACAGCTGTGTCAGACAGGTCTGCGGGCACCACGGCCAGGCCAGTGTATGTCTGTCTCACTCGTGAGGCGGAGTTGGCCCTCCCGGAGCTTCCCGCTACCTCTCCTGTGCCGTGCCAGGCAGGGCCCCAGGCCAGCAGGTGATGCAGACGCCAGCATGGCCGTGGGCTGGAGGACCCTGCCAGGCTCTGCTCAGGTTCTGCACCCCTCCCCACTGGCCCCCGGGCTCCCACCTCCCTTTCTCGGAGACTGCAGGAGGCGGGGGCCTTTTGGGGCATCACTTTGGCATCTGGCTGCTCCCAGAGTGCCAAGCATCTCGAGTCGTAGGCCAGTGAAGGACAGGATGAGGGACTAACCCCAGTGTAGTGGCTCATCCCTTGGGTGTCAGGGGGTAAGAAGCAGCCTCTTGTCCTGATAAGATTTTTGCATGCACAGAAACAAATATTAGGAAAGAGCCTGTGAGGTGGGGTCACATGCCTGGTAGACTTCCCGGAGGAGGAGGAGGCATTTCTGCCTGGCCTGGGTATGAGGATTAAGGTGGGGTCACAAGGGATATAGTGGGGGAGGTGCAGCTTGGCTTACCCTTCTGTTCCTTCACCTGCTTTGGCTATTGATGATGCAGAGACAGCCAAGGGTGGTCTGCCTGGAGACCTCGGGGTCACATGCAGAGACGCTCCCCTTTGGTGGGGGCCGGTGAGGGGGAAGCAGCACAGAGGCCAGGCAGCCCCAGGGGTGGGTGAATAGAGCTGGGCACCAGGCATGACCTGAAGCAGGGGTGGGGAGGCAGCGGGGGCGGGGCAGGTCTGTGGCTGTGGCTAACTTGGAGCCGGGCGGCGGGGGGCAGCTGTGGGGGTCCCCAGTGCCCTCAGGAAGCCTTTCATGCACAGGGGTCACCTGCCCACATGGGTCCCCCCGCAAGCCCTGCCTGGACCTTAAGCAGAGGCTCCTCTGGCACCGGCACCAGGGACATGCGCCCTGCTTGGAGGAGCTCGGCCACGTCATCTCTGCACACAGCCAGGCTGGGCCCGAGAGATTATTAATTGCAGCTTAATTAGGCAATACATTAATATTAAAATAATCTAATCTCGTCAGAGCAACACTCTGAAGGTGATGGAATTCGTCACTGCCTGTGTGGGCACAGCTGGTCCGAGGTGTCTGGAGGAGGGAGGAAGCACCCCCCAGCGCCCGCAGAGGGGGGCTCCCAGCCCTGTGGGTACACCCCGAGCTATCTCCCTGCACCAGGCTACCCGGCCTGCCAGTCCACTCTGTTCCTGATTCTCATAGGGTCGTTTCCCAAGCACAGAGCCTTGGACAGAAGCCCTGGGTAGCCCGTGGGGCGTCTTGGGGTCAGGGTCTTAGCACACAGTCACCCTGGGGCTGCTGGCTCCTGGCCTCTCCGTCCTTGGCTCAGGGAGAGTCGGCCATCCCCCAGCCTCCACTGCAGGCTCCTCTGCACATCTGCTCCGCTGAGTGCAGCCGGCTCAGAGCCCGTCTCTCGCTCCCCAGCCTTATCCCAGCCGGTGCTGCGTCTTTCCGCGATGGCGTCACTCCCCCGCCAGGCTGCTCTGACTCTGTGACCTAATAGCAGTTTTTCTTCAGCTTGTTTCTATCTCTAAAACTACTGAGATTCTTATTTTGTGGGGGGGAGGGGGCAGGGAGAGGGTGGGGTGCAAGTTCCACCCGGTGGCACTCAGGGCCTGCGCCTGGCTCTGTGCTCAGAGATCACTCCTGGTGGGACCATCTGGAATGCTGGGATCCAACCCCGGTTGGGGGGGCTGGAGTGATAGCACAGTGGGTAGGGCCTTGCACGCGGCCGACCCGGGTTCAAATCCCAGCATCCCATATGGTCCCCTGAGCACCGCCAGGGGTGATTCCTGAGTGCATGAGCCAGGAGTGACCCCTGTGCATTGCTGGGTGTGACCCAAAAAGCAAAAAAAAAAAAAAATACCAACCCCGGTTGGCTACACTCAGGGCAAGTGCCTCCTTGTGCCTCCCTAGCTCTCTGCGTAGGTTTTCCCGGTCAGTTCGTTCCATCTGTAGATCAGGTTTGGGAGAATCCATGTTGGGCCAGGGATTTGGCGGCTGCACCAGCAGCTCTCAGGCTTATTCTGGGCTCAGGGGAGCCATATCAGGGGTTACTCCTGGCTCTGCACAAAGGAATTACTGCTCCTCCTAGGACTACTGGGGATGGAAGCCAGGTCTGCCGTGTGCAAGGCAGGCGCCCTCCCCCTGTCCTGTCACTCGAATCTTTGTGACCCAACACTGTATGTCCCATCTTGGCACTGTTCTCCTGCCCACCCTCAGTGACTCCTCACACACGCCCGATGGCTAGACGCCGCGTCCTCTTGCCTGTCACTCTGGCATTGTTTGCTGTGTCGACTCATTATCCAGCCGTGAGTGGACTCGTGAGTTTCCTCGACTGGTTCTGGAGGCCTGGACTGGGCTGTGGTTCTTAGTGCTTCTCCATGGACAGGGACCACCCACCTCCCGTCAGAACCCACCGTGGCCTCTCTGGCACCCGGGCCTTCACAATGCTGGTGCTCTCAGCACAGGCAGCTTCCTAATGCCGTGACCAGCTTCGGGAGAGCCCCTTCCAGCCCTGATTTTCTGGGTGTATTTACAGTGTTGAATCTTTAATCTTGTCAAATGCTTTTTCTGTATTAAGAAACACTACTTATGTTTTTTCTCCATAGACTATGTTGTGGTGATTTGTGAGGGGGGCATATCCAGCAGTGCCAGGAGCTGCTCCTGGCTTGGTACTCGGGGGTTGACCACCACATGATGCCAAAGCGGAACCTCAGCCTCCCGCACCCGGAGCCTGCCCTGCAACCCTGCCCTGCACTGCCTTGGCCGAGGGTAGAGGCTCCTTACTGGTGTCCACACTGACCTGAGCGGCCCATCTGTGTGGACAGTGCTCCCGGGGAGGCAAGTTTATGGTGCTCCCTGTGGGCCGGGCCAGAGTGCAGAGATGGTGTCATCACTCCACTGGTTCTGTTGAAGTTCCGCTGAGCCCACCTGGGCTATGCACCGCTGCTTGGAAGGTCCCTGAAAATTCCCAGTGACCTGGGCCGCCCTGAGGTGGGACCCTGGGAAAGACCCCCCAGAGAGCTCCCTCGCCCCTGTGAGGCCTCCGCAGTGCTGGCTCCCTGGAGCCCGGAAGCAGCCGGGCTGTGCTCTCCACGGGAAGGTGGCTCCCTGCTCTGGGGCTCCCCTGGCCTTCCCAGCGTCCCTCCCGGGGCAGGCCCTGCCTTCTCTCCTGAGCGTCACTGCCCACTTCTGCCCCGCGCCTCAGTGGGGGTCTGCGTCACTGAGGTCTCCAGCTCTCCAGGCCTGCAGGGCAGGGCTTGTCTTTGTGTTCACTGGCTGTTTTCCACATTCCTTGCTGGTAGTTTCTGTCGAGGTTGCGCAGGGCAGTGGCAGGGTGGAGAACGGGCTCTTCCAGCATTGCGGCGGGGGGCAGTGTCAGTGCCTGCGGCCTTGCTCCTGCCCCTAGGGCCACAGCCCCGGCCTGGCTTCCGAGTGTCCCCAGGGTCTTGCTTCTCCCTTCCGCGTCTTTTCCTTCCTGCACTGGAGTTGGCGCTGGCTGTTCTGTCTGTCCGACTCCTCCATGGAAGCGCCAGGCTCAGACAGATGCTGCTTCCCGGCCTACACCTCTTGCTCTGGGTCCCGCTGCTCCCGCCGGGCCTCCCACGCCTCAGCCGGCCGCCCTCTGCTCTGGTGCAGTTCACGCCACTGGGTTCCCTTCCAGGGCCCTGGCCCCGGTGAGTGTTCTTGAGTTCTGGTGGTGGTGCCGGTGCCCAGGGGCGTCCTCTTCTGGTTCCTTTCTCATTCCGTTCAGGAAACAGTCTGACTCGTTCCATGGCTAAGATGGTGCTTTACATCCCCTGATAACTGTGATGTATCTTTTAATATGTGTATTTAGCCCATTTATATTTAATGCAAATTTTTAATGCAAAATTTTGTAAATCTGGTTCAGCTGTTCTTTTATGATTATTTTTGTTTCCCTCTTCATTTTTATCCTCTTTTTCTTTTTCTGCCTATTTTCCAGTAAGTCAGACATTTTTAGTATTCCCTTTCCCTTTCTCATGTGCCTTAAGTGATCTTCCAAGGCTTATAATCTACAGTTTTCACGGTGCACTGATAATTAATATTTTGCCACTTCAGGGTGATGAATCTTGAAATGTCAACACATCGCAGGATATAGCCCCCACCGCACCGTCTTGAAGAAGAAAATTCACATGTTTATGTGGAGAATGCCACCGTCAAGCATTGGTCACTGTATTTAACTGTCACCCTTCTTCAGAGGTCAGAGAGGAGAAAACCACCCCATGATTTCTCCATGGGGTGGGGGTCCTGCCATCTCCATTCCTGAAGCCGAGTTTGCATCTCGTTCCCCCTTACAGCTCCCCTCGAGTTTCCTTCAGCCTGAATCTGTGGTGCTTTCTCTAAGTGTTAATATCTTGATTTTTCCCTCACCCAATTGGGATTATTTAGCTGGATATGGGATTTCAGGTCAGTGATTCTACATTTTAGCAATTTTTTAAGTTTGATTTTACGTTTAGGGCTACAGTGGTGCTCCAGGTTTACTCTTGGCTCTGAGCTCAGGGGTCACTCCTGGCTTTGCTCAGGGGACCCTGTATGGTGTCATGATTTGAACTGGGATTGACCATATGCCAGGCAAGAGCTTGATGCCCCATCCTATGTCTCTGGCCTCTGCTAGCACTTAGAGTGGGTCTCTGTATCTCTCTGTCTCTCTGTCTCTGTCTCTGAACCCCCACCCCCACCCCTAAGGTTCCTAATGAGCAGTTTGTAGTGGCAGGTAGACAGAGATCACCAGAACCATCCCAAGCATGGCAGCATTTATAATTGGGCCAAAGGGGACACACCCAGGTGCATGGCCGTGGGCTCGGTGCAAGTGGCTGTGGGCTCGGCAGGAGGCCGTGGCTTTGGTGCAAGTGGCCATGGACTTAGCATGTGTGACATTGTGACATGGGCCTGGTAACTCCAGTCTATTCAGCCTTATTTCAGGGACCCATGATGCAGGGTCACTTCTGTGTCCTTGAATTCTAGCACCTTCCATCTGAGGTTATATTGTCCCCTACATTGAACAACTGAAAGAAACGTGCCATGACCTGTTACCTTGCAGCTGCGAGATGAGGGCTGACAAGGATCAAGGGGGCACTTGGCAAGTGTGTGGGGGCTGTGGAGACAGCGGGAGACCCTCGAGGCAAGAACAGAGCTCCCCTGTGACCCCACAGTTGTTTCTTTGTCCGTAACAGAGGAACCGCAAGGGCCAGCCTGGAAAGGCGTCTGTGCCACTGAGAAGTCAAGAGGCACGAGTGTCCCTGGGCAGGCAGGCGATGCCTGTGCCGAGCGAGCATCCCTCAGCCTGGGGCGGCGGCGTGGGGGCGGCCTGTCCTGTGTGAGTGTGCGGTCTCAGGCTTTCGATTCTTGTGTGTTGGCTTGGAGGCCACACCCAGCAGTGCACAGGGTTTACTCCTGGCTCTGTGCCCAGAGACCCCTTCTAGTGGGCTCAGGGACCCTGTGGGGTGCTGGGATAGGACACAGTCAGCTGCGTGCAGGGCCAGCTTCCTGCGTGCTGCCCGGCGTCGTGCACCAGCAAGCACCCGTTTCTCCTCACGCACATAGGTCCTGTGGGCAGACATGCACGGTGGCGCTCACGCACCCTTGGTTGCATTTCTGGGAGATCACACCCTTTGCTTATTGCAGTTCCGGAATCCCAGCCGACCACACAGCCATGATCACACTGGGCAGTGAGGTGCCCTGGGCAGCCCCTGCACCCCAAATCCCCCTGCCTCTCGCTCAGTGTGGGATCTCCAACCCCGAACGCCTGATACAGACAAGAGCAAAGTGGTGCGTGAGAGGCCAAGGCTCGGGAAGTCCAGCACCGTGGGGTTAAAGTAGGAGAAGAAGGAAGTGATGGTCCTGTAGGGAAGCTTCATCAAGTCCCCGGGGCCTGGGGACACGTGCTGGGGCACAGGCATCACGAGAGCTCATGGTGTCTGAGAAACAGAACAGGAAAGGAAGTCAGCCCTGGGCTTCGACTGTCCCGAGTCTGCAGCCTTGCCAGCTCCCTTGGTGCAGGGTGTGTGTGTGTGCGAGTGCTCGTGTGTGCGAGTGCTCATGTGCACGCATGTGTGCACATGAGTGCTTGTGTGTGTGTGCATGAGTGCTTATGTGTGCATGTGTGTGCACATGTGTGTACTCATTCAAACCTGCATTACATCTGCTCCCAAGCGGCATGTCTCAGCCAGGCCTCCCCGGCCCTGTAGTCCTGAAAGGCCACAGGTGAAACTCCTGGGAATAGCCCCCCACAGAAAGGAGCCAGGGGGGCCTCGAAGCTGCACCAACACCACTTCCGTCCCGGCCCCCCCCCCCCCAGAACTGCATATGAGACCCTGAGTCAGGGTCACTCTCGCGTGCGGCCCACTGCCTCAGCACGCTGGATCCCCTGCCTGTGCCGTCTGTGGCTGCATCCTCGGTCTCTCATGCTCTCCCACCTTCCGTGGGACCCCTTGGGTTGACTTCCCCCGTCTCCCAGCGCCTCAGAAGCTCCTCTGGGTGCTTCCCTCTGAGTCACCAGAAATGCCTCCAGCACAGTGAGATGGGCCCTGTGCGTACGTGGCCACATGTAAGGATCTGAGAGGCGTTCCCCAGGGAGTGTGGTGACTCCCAGAGGCCAGGAGGTCCGGGCTCTGCCAGGAGGGCACTCTGGAAGGGGAGGCTCCGCAGGCAAGGGGGTGGGGCCTTCCAGCGGGCCGGCAGCTCGGTGCTCATGGAGAAGGATCTGCCACCTCTTTCCGGAAACATCTCGCAGTGTCCTGTGTATCTGCCCCAGGAATTCTGCACCCTCTTAGAAATTCAGTCTATACATGGCAGTAACTTTCAGTTTTCTTTTATGAGTCTTCTAGAATCTTCACTTTGGGGAAAGTCTTGTCTATTAATTCCTTTACTTTATGCTCAGAAAGTTCTTCAGAATGTTGATGTCTTTCCTCGGGGACCTTTGACTTCCTCTTGTCTGTGCAACGATCCACCAGTGTGGAGCTGACTGGACCAGGGCATCAGGTCGAGGTCTGGATCCAGCAGCCGTGCGGTGCATTCCGGGTAGCCCTGCATGCCCGGGGATTGCCTTATCTTTGTCAGTCCCTTACACGTAATAGGGTCTATATGTGCTTTCTGTTTTTCACTCCATTTATTCATACCAAATGTTCCATACTGACAGCGTTAAAGTATATTTTATTTCCTGTGGTAGAGCAAGGCAGTACGTTTTTACCCTTCATTTAAGTACTTATTTATTATTCCGGATAAAATACCAAATCATTTTGCAAGGTCAGAGAAAGGGTCACTGAGGTCTTCCTCTCTTATGTCAGTAAAAAAAATTACTTTGAGATGAATTTTCAACTTGCTGCATCTGTCTCGGGCAGGGGGGAGTGTCGGGACAGAGGGAGCCTGAGGACACAGTGGGGGTCCCATGCAGAACCTCTCTAGGGAACCAGGACCCCCCACAGTCCTTGGTCCTGGAGGTCTGGCCTGCCTGGGTGCCAGCGCTGCAGCCAGGCCGGTCCCCTTCCTGCCTGTGGGCCGTGGCACAGCTTCAGTTCCGGCTCTCCTTCCTGGGCAGTAGCCCCGGCCCTGCCTGCTCTATGCGGGCACCCTGTCCTTACGTCCACCTGCCCCAAAGCGTTTCTGGGGCCCTAGGGTGAGGCTCCCACACGTGGAAGAAGAATGTGGGGCCCCGCTCTCTGCACTTAAAATTCTGAGGCCTTCCCGGTCCAGGGTTGGTGGGCCGAGGAGGGGTCTGCCCAGAGTGGAGGGTCAGGAGCTCATGAGGACCCAGCTCCAGGCCACTTTCTCAACAGGCCCCCGGGCGGGCAGTGATGGCTGCAGCTGGCCCGCCCCCAGCCCCTCCCTGGGGCTACTCGGCCAGCCTCTGACTCTCCTGTGGCCCCACGCTCTGCTTCCAGATCTGACTTTCGGGTGCTTGTTCTCACCGCCGTTCCACACATGCATGGCGCATGCTCTGCAGCTGAGCCACATCCCACGCCCCTCTTGGGTTCAGTGAAGTCTGACCTCACCGTGCTTCCTTCTGTGGCCCTGCTCTGCACCAGGAGCCCCCCATCAGTCCCCCCTCTCCTGAGGCCTCCCAGCAGCCCCAGGGCTGGGCCGGCCAGCAGGTGGGTGCAGGCACCTCTGCTTCCTGGCCGTGCAGCTCTCCACTTGGTCACCTGCCTTTGGCCGGAAAGATTTTCCACATTGTTTAGCTTTCCAGACACTCGCCCATCTCCCAGGGCTGAGGGTGCCTGGACACTCATCCTCCTGGCCACGGGCCCCCCTGCCACTCTCGGGACTTGCGTTGCTGCCCAGTGTCCCCTGCATCGCTCCCATCTGTGAACCACCCCCCTGCACCCTTCCCAGCCCCCACTGAGGCTGCCCCTCCTCCCAGAGGGGCTCTATGCTGAGTGTCTGCGCCCCCACCCCCACCCCCAGGAGAGCCAGACTGAGCTTCCTGGCAGCCCCTGGGCCGGGAACTGCTGGCTCTGGTGGCATTTCCCTTCCCTCCTGGCTGCAGTCTGCGAGCTAAGCTGTCTTGGGAGTTCCTGTGTTAGGTGTGGTAGGGGTCTGGGTATGGACACTGAAGTGCTCAGGGAACCCCACTTTCTGCACCCTCACAGAGCCTGGGTGAGCGGGACTACCCGCTGTGTGTCCTTGGGCAAGTTGTCGCACCTATCTGAGCCTTGGGATCCTTCGGGCTGTCTTCTCTGTCCGGAGAGCAGCTTGCTCCCCCACCCACCCACCCTCCCAGAACCTTCTCTCCAGGCTGCTCTGGCTGCCACAGCCACCCGCCATCCAAGGAGTCATTACACTCTAACCCTTGCCCTGTTTATTAGTGGATTCTAATAGACTGCCACATCTCACAAGGAGGCAGAGGGAGGAGAGATTAAAAGCTCTTGTCTTTCTGAACGCAGACAGATTGACTCAAAAATCATTCCCTCGCTAAGGGATGAGGCTAGAAGGCTCCCTCTGCTCCGGGACAGTGCTGCAGGCAGGCACAGGCAGAAACTTCCAGACACACAGCAGCACGTGCCAGGGCTCCCACCCCCTCAGAATGATATCTCCCAAGAGCTGTGTCTCTGCCGCCACCTACACCCTCTGGCCTGGCCCCCTCTGTGTGTCCCTTCCTTCCCCCCCCCCCCCACCCTGCATGTGCGCCGCCCTGGGGCTAACAAACGTGTTGGTGTGTGTTTAGGGACCACCAGAGCAAGGGCGCACATCTGGGGTTTTTTTTTTTTTGCTTTTTGGGTCACACCCAGCGATGCTCAGGGGTTACTCCTGGCTTTGCACTCAGGAATTACTCCTGGCGGTGCTTGGGGGACCATATGGGATGCCGAGGATCGAACCCGGGTCGGCCGCGTGCAAGGCAAACGCCCTACCCGCTGTGCTATCGCTCCGGCCCCGCAAGGGCGCACATCTATGAGTGCATATCCCCAAGAGCACGTGTGTGTAGGAGTGTGTGATCATGTGTATGAGTGTATGTCTATGTGAATACATGTGAGAGTGTGTATATGAGTGTGAATTGTGTGTATGAGTATCTTATATATGAGTTTGTGAGTGTGTATGAGTTGTGTGCATGTGAGTGCATATGTATGTTGAGTGTGTACATGTCTGTCTGTGTTTGTGAGTGCATGTATTTAGTTAAGTTGTGTCTGTGAGTGCATGAGTGTGGGTATGTGAGTTGTGTATATGTGTGTATTATGAATGAGTGTACATGTTTATGTGGATATGAGAGTGAGTTGTGTATATATGTGTATGAGTGTATGTGTCTGAGTATGTGTATGCAGATACGTGTATCTATGTTGTATATATGTGTATGAGTGTGTATGTCTATATACGTGTATATGTGTGAGTTTGTTATGTATGAATGTTTATGTGTAGTGAGTATATCTGTATGAGTGTGTCTGTATATGTATGTAACTATGAATGTCATTGAGTGTATATGTAAGAGTGAGTTTTGTATATGTGTATGTATATGTGTGTCTTTGAGTATGTATATATGAGTGTATGAGTGTGTATGTATATGTATGTTGGTATGTATATGTGAGTGTATGAGTGTCTGAGTATGTGTAATTAGTCTCTGTGTATATGAGTGTATGAATGTTTATGAGTATGTGTATGAGTGTTTATGTGATTGTGTATATGTGTGTATGAGTATATGAATATACCTATATGTGAGTGTGTTTGTGTGTCTGTATGGCTGTATGTGAGTGTCTGAATGTCTGAGTTTGTATGAGTGTGTGTATATGTGAGCATATGTATAATTCTGTATGAGTGTGTGTCTATATGAGTGTTTCAGTGTGTGAGTGTATATGAGTGGGCTGTGTGTGTGAGAGTGTATACATTCTGCATGCATTGTGACTCTAGCATTTGCTCCATCTTTGCCATGTGTCCTGTTGCTAGGATGCAGGCCTACGCTTAGAGCATCACACTCACACTCATACCAACACACACACACGCACACATGCGGGCACACACACACTTGCACGTACAGCACGTCTCCAGTGTCAGGGCCGCCACTGGGAGTGAGTTGGAAGGCGTGAGGCTGGGCCTTGCCCACTGCAGGTTCCCCATGAGAAGCGCTGGGAAGTCCACACCGAGACAGAAGGAATATCAGCTCGAGGGCGGTCTGCATGTCCGCCTCTTGGGGGCTGGCGAGGAGGACCGTGAGGTGGGCACCAGCCTGGCCTGGCCTGGCCTGGCCCCTCTGGGAGGTGATGCCAGCTCTCTACATGCTGGCTCCATCAGTGGGGCTGCCCCAAAAGCCTCTGCTTCCTGGCCAGGTGACGCCAGGCAGGCGTGGCCTGCTCTGGCCCGCCCCCACGTCTGCCAGATGCACGCCGTGCCTGGCGAGAGGCCAGCGGTGTCCATCAGGCTCAGCTGGCCGCATACTCCGATGGGCGGCAGGGAGGCTGGGGACAGGCCGTCCTGTGGGGCGTCAGCTGCTGTGCTGCCAGTGGGGGAGAGAGTCTTCCTGAGAATATGATGGCGCATCAGCGCCCGCCTGCCACCCCAGGACTCTGCCACCCCGTAATCTGGTGGGCTGTAATTGCTGGTGTCTCTTCAGATCATTTTTGTGCAAGGTGACAGGCTGGCTGCTGGAGTGAGCCACTAATCACACAGAGATGCCCCGTTGGAAAGCGGGCTCAGCACACCCAGGGTGGTGTCTGCCAGGCAGCCTTTCTGGGCACGTGCTGACTCATCTGCATGTAATTCCAGGGCAGGCGCTTCTCTCTGGCTGCAGTTCCCGGCCCAGCAGGGAACTCCAGCTCGTAACGGAGCCCAAGCCAGATCCCCCAAAGCCATCGATCTCCCAAGGGATTGCAGGGTTCAGGGCAGCGGGGCCCAGTGTGCCCGTCACCAGAGCCGGCAGCTGGGTACCTGCTGCCCTCCTCTGTCCTCCTGGGGAAGGCTGCTGACCCCCCCCCCCAGGCCCTGGGCCCAGACGCCACGTAGGCAGGGCATGCACCCTCGCACCTGCCAGCCTGGCTCCTGGGCTGGGGCAGGGCACCCACAGGCCACATCACCAGATCAGATGGTAGCCTGGACAGGAGAGCCGGACACTGCCGCTGTGCAAGCCCACGGTGGCTAATAAAACAGCATCAATATTTTATATTTAATTTTTAAATATTTAAAATGGGAAACTGAAATAGTTTAGGAGTTATAAGACATGAATAATTCATCCTGGAAGTGGGCCCAGCTTTGGGCCAGAGCAGAACCCCACCCCTACCTGCTCCCCAGGGTGGCTGGGGGTGCGCCAAGGCAGCCGTGCCCCACCCGTGCATGGCCCAGCACCAGCCACGCTGGGGTCTCCTTTGTGGTCTCTGCTCAGCAGAAGGACCCATGGGCACATCTGTCCTTTAGGTGGGGGTCTCGGTGCCCCCCATCTCCTCTGGCCCCATCTCTCTGCCCTGTGCCATCCCCCACACAGCTGTTTCCTCTGGACGTCGTGGCTGGCAGAGCTCCTTGAACCCATGCGTTGCTGCCCCTCAGACTCTGCCTTGATCAGCCTGCCCCTCTGGGGACTTAGGGGGAGTCCAGTCACCCAGATTGGGGTGCCAGGGAACCCCAGCAGCCCTCCACAAAGGCTGGAGACCAGCCACCCACATCACGGCAACCCACTCTGTGGACCACCCGGGACCCTCACAGCCACGTGGTCCCATTTGTGTCCTTGAAGTGGCCGCAGGGTCCCGTTGGGAAAGAGCTGCCTGAGTCCTCAGGGCGCAGACGCTGCAGTTCTGAGGCTGAAATATTAGTCCTTTCTGTTGTATTTTAAAGCCAGAAAATCCCAGCATCGGCTAAGTGTGTTTTATTCACTGTTCAGAAAGAAAAATGGCTCAGCCCTGCAGCCCCAAGGGGGAGTTTCAGGCAGTTCCAGGCTCTTGCAGCTGGGGACTAGTTGCGGGAGCAGCCACACGGGGCCCGTGTGCCCCTGTCCTGGGGTGCCCCCCTGCTGCCCACAGGCCAGACCTCCCAGCTGGACCCCATTCCAGGGAGGGGAGCAGGCGAGCCCCTCCTTGTTTGCAGGGCTCCGACACCCCCAGCGGGCCGAGCCTTCCAGGTGGAGCACTAAGCGCCGGTTACCCTTTGATTTCCGAGTCTGATTGCTCGATTAATCAAGGGCTCCGAGCTCTCGTCTCCACAGACCAGCACTCGGCCGGAATAACAATGTCTTCTGGGGCTGGAGGCCAGGTGAAGGGTGCCAGCGGGGCAGGTGGACGGGACGCCAGAGCCAGAGGGGTGTCCTGGCATCAGCACGTGGCATGCTGCAGGCCATGCAGACAGACTCTGGCTGTTCAACCCATGTTCTGAAGAGCAGGGCCCTGGCATCACCCTGGTCTGTGCTGTCAAGGCCCCCTCGCACCCTGCAGCCCCTGCTGTCCAGTGGCAGACTCGGGAATGACCCTGACCGTGTCTGTCCCACCCAGACAGCCCTCTGGCCACTGCTCACACTGAGTGTCGCCCGTGTGCTGCTGGTGCCCACCCCCCACCAACGGACCCCGTCCCCAGGCCTGAGGGTCACCCCAGGAGCCGCCTGTGAGAGGCTGGACTCGCCACAGCCTTTGGCCAGCTGGGCCCTGTCCCCAGGCAGACCCTGCTGGGGGACAACCTTGCTCGCTCAAGACGCGCCTGCCCATGGCACCGTCCCATTGCAGCTCGTTCCCCTCCGGGCAGCATGAACCCTGGGGCCTCACCCCACAGCTCCTCCTGGGGGTCCCCCTGGCGTGAGGCCACAGTGCCCTGGCCTGATTCTCTCTCCATAGGCTGCTTCCCGTGGGCGCAGAGCAGGGCGCGGGCTGGCCCTGCAAAGCTCACTCGCCTCCTTCCCTCGCCTCAGAGTTGAAGAAGCAGGTGGAGAGCGCCGAGCTCAAGAACCAGCGGCTGAAGGAGGTTTTCCAGAGCAAGATCCAGGAGTTCCGCAAGGCCTGCTACACGCTCACGGGCTACCAGGTGGACATCACCACCGAGAGCCAGTACCGCCTCAGCTCCATGTACGCCGAGCACAAGGCCGACTGCCTCATCTTCAAGGTAGGCCCCAGCTGGCGGCCCACACAGTGGCCTGGGGGTGCCTGGTCGCACCAGCCCCTCGCTCCCAGGCATCCCTGGGCGTGACTCCATCCATGGGGGCACCAGGGTGGGCCACTGTTATGAGTCCTTGTCGGGGGCTAAAGTGTCTATGCCATCAGAGCACGGGGGCATGGCACAGCATGGGCCAAAGATGGCCATGGGCTACTCTCTGGTCACTGCTCGGACATTTGAGAGGGGAGGCAGTGCGAGGAGGCTGTCCTGGGCACAGCTCCCAGGGCTGCCCTCTGGCCTTCAGTGCCCTGCTCGGCGGCCGGAGCACAAAAAGGTGAAGCTGTGACCAGGCCTCCGAGCACCAGCACTGCCCCACACTGACCCTCCCCCGGACACTGACCCTCCCCCAGATGCTGACTCTCCCCCTCACTGACCCTCCCCCTCGCTGACCCTCCCCCTCGATGCCCCTCCCAAGTGTGCAGGCCCCGACCCTCCTTCCTGGCAGCCCCATTGCCTGAGTCTGCAGCTACACATCACCCCATGGCCCTCAACAGCCCAGCCAGGTGGGTGCCCGCTGCCAGTGTGGGCTGCTCTGCCCACACTGCCTGTCGCCCACTGAGCACATCTCTGCCCCCAGGGGAGTGAGTCGCCTTAGCCCAGCCGGGTCAGAGTTGCCAGCATGTATTTGTCCTGGGGGGAGTCTCAGGGGATGCAGGGCAGTGAGCCCCACATCTGTGCCTGCCTCAGTGATGGCACTTCCCAGGGCCTGCCTCGACCAGGCTCCCAGCGGGGGCACAGGGAGAGCCCTCCAGGGCCCACAGCCTTGCCGTCCGTCTCCTGGGCCGCAGCCTCTGCCCCTGTGTCCCGGCTCGTTCTCGGCCGCTGCTGCTCCAGCTCCAGGTCCACATTCCTGCCCCTGCTCTCGCCCGGCTTCCTCTCTGCCCCACAGCCGGCGGCATCGGTCTTGCCCCCGCCTTGAGGGGGGTTTGGCCAGGCCCCTTTCCCAGGGGCACCCCTGCTGAGCAGATTGGCCACTCTGGGCACGTGTGTCTCCTGTCAGTACATGAAGTCTGGCGCTGCCGGGCCTCCCTGCTGTTTGCCGGAGGGCGCCTCTGCTTGGAGAAGCCCGGCGTGCGCCCGCAACCCAGAGTCCTGCACCCCAGGGTCGGGGTTAAGTAGCTCACCTTTACAGCCAGGGCTGTGACCTTTTTCCTAAGAGATTCGGGCGAGGCCCCAGGGCTTGTTCCAAGGGGCTACCGTTGTGCCGTGGTGTTGCTCTCCTGAGCCTTTCCTGACCGAGCTGCGGCCCTGTAGCCCCACAGCCATCTCTGCACCGGTGACTCCATGGCCTCAGCCCTGCGGCCCAGCACTGCAGCAGGTCTGGAGTGGGACAGAGCCCCACTCAGTCCTGGGTCACGCTCGTCTGGACCCAGAGACGTTCCCTTGCTGTGCTCAGCTGGCTCCTGGCAGGCTCAGGGGACCACATGCGGGGTATGGGGCTGGTCAGCCGCATGCAAGGCCAGCGCCCTGCCCTCGGCACTGCTGCTCGGCCCCTTCATAGACATACTCAGCTGGTCGACTTCTGCAGACGTCCTTCGGGGTTTTAGGGATCATGACTGCTGGTGGGTTGGGAAGAGCCGCCCCACCCAGAGCGTGTCTTCACGGCTGACGTTTCCTTGTTTGTTTGGGGACCGAATCTGGCTGTGCAGGGCCGTCTGTGGTCCAGTGCTCAGGCTCTGCTCAGGGGACTCAGCTCAGCACTGCTGCGTTGAAAGCTTCACTTCTCCCTGTGCGTCTTGCTTTCCAGCCGCGGGCCTGACCTCTGCCCTGGCAGCCACCTCGTCTCACAGCTCTGCTGCTGTGCATGGTCGTTCACAGCTCCACTCTCCAGCTTCTTATTCCTAGAATACAGAAATCACTCCTTTTTACGTATTAACTTTGAGGCTGAGACAGTGGCTATAGGAAGGAACTTCTGGAAGATTTTTCAGTTTTCTACTACGTAGAACTATCTGTAGAGTGGTCTGACCATCAGGAAGTTGGGGGGCTCACACCCAGTAATCCTCAGTGGTCATTCCTGGCTCTGTGCTTAGGAGTCCGTCCTGGCAGTGCTTGGAGCACTTTGGGGAATTGAACATGGTCCAGCTACACGTGAAGCAAGCGCCCTGCCCGCTTTCCTGTCTCCCTAGCCCCTGACATCAGGGATTTTATTATTCATGTCTACAAAGTCCACTTGGTTCTTTTCTTATTCTTTACTGTTTCCTTCATTTTAGTTAAAACTTAGTGACATAAAACCATAAATGGGGACTGGAGCGATAGCACAGTGGGAAGGCCATTTGCCTTGCATGCAGCCGATCCGGGTTCGATTCTCAGCATCCCATATGGTCCCCCAAGCACTGCCAGGAGTAATTCCTGAGTGCAGAGCCAGGAGTGACCCCTGTGCATCGCCGGGTGTGACCCAGAAAGCAAAAAACACATAAATGTTTGTTATTTTGTAAGGTTTTTTTGAGAACCTTATATGTGCTTTTATTCCAAATTCATTGATCTCTACATACAGATCTTTATGTCAATGTATATGTTGATCTCTATATACAGCAACGAAAAGGAAAGCCAGGCAGGCACGTTTTATTATCAAATGTGGGGTGGCCAGGTTTTGTCTACCTGTCGCTCCTATAAATATTCGCATCACATTTCCTTGCCAATTAGCTTGCTCTGGTTAGTCCCACTGCGGGTCTGCGCACATGCCACCTGCTCCTAATTGCCCATCAGAATGTGGTCGTGGGCGCTGGGGGGCACCTCAGCCCCTCACAGCCAGGTGACTGGTGAGGAGACCGGGCAGAAGGACCCAGCGCCGAGTTACGTGGCTTTTCTATTTTAAAATCATCTGGTTCTAATTTACTAAACTGATACATTATACTCACTGCCAAGCGCTGCATTTGATTTATGGAGATACTTTGGCGGATTTTTCCATCACACTCATAGATACTGGATTTCCTGCCTCTCTGTTGCGGCTAGAGAGACTCGGGCCTTCAGAGAGGACGGCTCTGTACTGGTCGAGGTCTCGGGAGCCAAACATGCAGAGACCCTCAGTCTGTGCCGAGTGAGGCGAGCACGGACACTGCAGGCACCGTCGCCGGAAGCAGCCATGGGGGGATCCATTTTCCCTCCACCCTTCCGAGTTTGTGGCTGAGGCTCCCGGTGCCCAGAGACGAACAGGCGGGCAGTGTTGGGCGCCCAGCAGGCGGGGCAGAGCCTGTGGGAAAGACGCGGGTGCCAGGGCTAGGGGAGGCCGGGGAAGGGAGGCACTCCAGGGCGCCCGTGGGCCCACGGGCCTCCTGCCTGCGCGTCCTCCACATGGCCGAGTCAGAGGAAGTACTGTCGGCCAGCGGGCCTCAGGGTCGGAGCACTTGGTCTCCAGCACCACAGACTAGAGCAGTCTCTTCCCTTCCCACATGTCCTTAGCCGCTGACGGCCCCGGAACTTGACACCCTGCTGCCCCGGCCAGAAGCTTCCGGGCCTTTTAGGAGCCCTGGCAGTGTGGGGTCAGCTGTGTGGAGGCGCTGGTGCCGTGGCTGCTGCCCCAGAGAGGGGGTGAGCCCTGGGGCTGCTGTGGCTGAGAGCCCCTTCCTGCGCGTCCCTCGGTCCCTCGAGTCTCGCGTCCCCGTGCAGCTCATGTCCCATCCAGGCAGCTCTGCCCCGAGCTCCGTCCCAGGCCCGTCTGGGCCCTCATGCACCCGGTGCTCGCCCACGCCTGCTCGACCCTCCCAGGGGCTGTGTGGGTCCCTTTGGGCTTTGTTCCTGGGGCAGAGTGCGAGGGGCCACAAGCCAAGGTTGTCTGGGTTTCGTGCTGGGAGGAAATGGGGCTGAAGGGCCTGGGGGGCGGGGGGTGCTGAACCCTGACGCCCCCAGCAATCCTGCAGTGAGGTGCAGCCTGGTCACAGCCCGAAGCCACGCGCCTGCCCCGCCGTGGGCCCCCAGGCGGCTCTGGCCCGCCCTGGCTGCCAGTCCTGATTAACTGAGCAAACTTCATTAGTTTCCGCCCGAGTTTGTGGAAGGCTGTTCTCCAGGGAGCCGCACAGCGCCTCCGGTTACCCACAGCCGCTCTCTGAGGCGCGAGATTAATACGGAGCAGCCCCTGCCCGCTCCCCCGGCCCCCGCACCGCCTGTGGGTGAGACACGGGGCTGGTCCCCTCTGGCCACCCGCGCTGGTCTGGGTGGGCGTGGGTGGGTCCACGGGCTCAGTCTCAAGCGTGCTTCTACGAGTCCATCTTGAGGGCCAGCGTTGGCTGAGAATGAGGGTGTTTGCTTGCGGTGGTGGGAAGCGCCCTGCAAGCTCGTGCATCTGAGTTAATCAGGCGATGCTTGTTTAGCTCATAGTAAGCAAATGGCTGGCCGGCAGGAGTGGGGCTCGGGAGGCTGAGAGCAGGATGGACGAGCAGGAGCTCAGGGGAGGGAGCACCAGGCCCGGCTGCAGCAGAGCAGGGCTGCAGTCTCCCGCCTGCCTGAACCAGCACAGTGAAACCTGGCATCAGTGCCACACAGGAATCAGGGCAGGGCTAGATGGTACCTCTGGTCCCCAGGAAAGCCCCCCACCTCCTGCGCCCGGCTCCCCTGGCACCCACGGGATTCCTTCCTCTGGTCCTCGGGGCCCTGCTCCAGTGCCATCTTGAGGATTGAGGAACCACTCTCTGTTTGGGGGCCACACCCAGCTGTGCTCCGGACTTGCTCCTGGCTCTGTGCTCAGGAGTCGGACCCAGGCCAGCTGTGTGCAGGACGAGTGAGTGCCCGCCCCAGGCGGAGCCATGCTGATGCTTTTCCCCACCCAGTGCTGGCTCTGGCTGTGACCCTGCAGAGCCAGTGCAGACCCAGGCCTCCTGCGTGCGGGGCACCCCCTCCCCCCAACCCCCAGCACTGCCCTGACCCCGGCTCACGTGCTGTGGTTCAGGAGGTGGAGGGAAGGATTCCTTCTGGGTCAGTGCTTGGGGACCATACGCGGTACCTGGGGTCCAACCAAGTGCCTTAACCCCTGTGCTGTGTGTCCACACACACACTGGATATTTATAACACTGATTTGCAATTTTACTTTTTGTCTGTCTCACTGGGCACACAAGTTCTGAGAGTAGTCGCTTTGTCTTGTATTTTCCCGGTCGTATCCCAGCCCCGGCACCTGCACCCAGAACTGACATGCGGTAGTTGGAAGGGTGGAGGGTGCGCAGAGGGAGGGTTCCTCACCCTTCACCCTTCACACCAGAGCCTCGCAGAGCGGCAGGTCAGGAGGCTTGCAGGGGTCTGAGCCGAGGAGGTCCCCTGGGAGCCAGAGCGGGGGTCAGCTCTGCTGCAGGGCTGGCCTCACTCTGGCCCCCAGGGGCTCCTCTGCCGGCCCCGTGCTGAGGGCAGAGGCCAGCGGGAGGACTGGAAGCGCTGCCCCTCAGTCTCGGCCATCTCGGGGCACCTGGACCAGCATCCTCCCGGGCCAGGTGAGGCCAGGACGGCTGAGGCACCGCCACCCTCCCACCCTGGAGCACCCCGGGAGCAGCCACGCTGGGCTGGGAACTCTATTAATGATTTCCTCGGCTCTCAGCCCGACCCCGTGGCGAGGAAAATCAAGTTGAAATTAAGTCAAATTTCAAATGTTAAACCAACCAATTAAAAGGGAAAAAGCAATCACCTAGAAACGTGCATTTTTCAAAACGCTGTTGTTTACCATATCATAATTAATGTATGCAGAGGAAGAAAGGCAGCCCCAGCGGGCAGGCAGGTGCAGAGCTGTGAGGGGCTCAGATCCCAGACCCGTGCCCCTTCTTCCCAGGGCGCTCACAGCCTCGGCGGTCCTGCTGTGCCAGGGTGGGCCATTCTCCACAGAAGGCACGGTCTGTCCAGGACAGCAGCTGAGTCCGCCTGCCCCTCATGTGCTGTCCCCACTTCCCTGGCTCGGGTCTCTGCCCCACAGCTGCGGGGAGGGGCCCTCTGCTCCTCACCCGTTAGCAGGGCGTGCAGGCACGAGCCGGTGTGTGTGCACATATGAGTGCATGCTGTGTGTCTGCATGTGTGAGTGCATGTGCACATGTGTACATGTGCTGTGTATGTGAGTGGTGTGTATGTGTGCATGTGCACTTGTGAGCAGGTGCTGTGTATGTGTGAGTGGTGTGTGTGTGCGCATGTGCACTTGTGAGCAGGTGCTGTGTGTGTGTGTGTGCACGTGTGAGCCGGTGCTTTGTGCGAGTGGGTGTGTGTGCATGTGTGACTAGGTGTTGAGTTTAGTGAGCACATGTGCACGTGTGCTTGAGTGGGTGTGTGTGTGTATGTGGGCAGGTCGTGAGTGAGCCAGTGATAAACATGGGCCTGGATGTCCCCACTCCGAGCACCTGGCCACTCTGGTCGCTGCTATGCTGGGGAGAGCGGGTGGGCGTGCCGGGCAGCGACCTGCGAGGGGGCCTTCCTTCGGCAGTGCCCTCGAGGCGTTTATTAAATGACCCCCTTCCTATAAGTGCTCTTCAGAAATAAACACCTGTTGCTGTCAGCTTCATCTGCCTCATCTCAGATCATGCAGAGCCTCCCATACTGCTCGCACATGTGCTCCCTGCCCTGCAGCCCTGCCAGGAGGAGTGACCCCTGCAGTGGACACCGGCCACTGCAGGGGTCGCCTGTTCAGTGGACACAGACCCTGGAGTCATCCTGGAGTGGGCAATAGTTCCATCCCAGAAGCAGTTGGGGTTGTGCCATCCTACGGTCAGTGTCCCCCCAGCAGCCACAGGAAGGCTGGGCAGGTGGTGGGGCTCGGGCCCGCTGCCCGTGGGGTCCAGGCAGTCTCAGAACAAGCCTGGTCTCGGCCCGTCCCGCCCCTCCCCCGAGAGCAGCCTGCCTGGCTCACGCCCCAGAGCTGCACACGGGTCTCCGCCGCCCTGCAGGCCCTTAGCTCATCCTGCTTCGCCACTGGGCCCAGGGGACATGGGCCCGGCCTGTGAAGAGTGGGTCCTGGCAGGCGGCCCCAGTGTCCCCAGGCAGCAGGGGGTGTGGACAGGCCCTGCCCTCCCTGCTGTCCGGGGCTTACCAGAGGGCTCCCTTGCAGCTGTGGGAACACCTTGGCTGGCCCCTGTCCCGAGAGTGTCCAGCTGTCCAGGCCACAGGGGTCCTCAGTGGAGAGCTCTGAGACCAGGCTGGGGCAGGTCATGACCCGGGGCAGCCGTTTACTGGTTGCTCACTGCCGTTCCCAGTCCCAGGTGTGCCACCGGGGTGCCGTGGGGCAGACGTAGGCGGCATGGTGTTGTGGCTCCTGCCGTGCCAGCACCGTGTTTGTCGGCCCCCAGCGCAGCTCTTGGTGAGGCCAGCCCGAGCCGCATCTGGGGACAGGGCGGGCTCTGGGGGTTGGGGGCCCAGGTGCCAGTCAGTGCACCGGCCCCTCCTTTCTCGGAGGGAGGAGCCTGCCTGCCTCTGGCCGCCAGGTGTGACAGGCATGCCCTCGCCTGGGCCCGGGTCCTCCAGCTCCGTCTCTGTCCCCGTCCCACCCAGACACAGGTGGCAGCGAGGTGACCTGCCGCGTCTGTTGCACTTCCTGTCGCTCAATTACCGGCGTGGCAGTTGCAGAGTCGAGACGTGGCTTTAAAAGCCTCTGCGAGTAATTAGTGTCAGAAACACAAGATCTACAAAGCCATAAGCTCACAGCATGCTGATGTCTCCAAGTACTAATTAAGAAGCGGGGCCTCCCCTCTCCCTCTCGTGAGGAGATCTCGGTCCTGCCACTTGGCCTCGGGTGGCCGCTGAGGGTGGTGGGACACAGCCCAGAGACCCCCACGGCTCCAAAATCCCAGCTCCCAGCAGCCTGGCATAGACCAGCCCTGGGGGGTAGCAGCACCGGGTGTGCGGGGAACGTGTGGGCAGCACCGGGCAGAGACTCCTCCGTCCTCCCCACCTGGGCCAGTGCTGGCCTCGCGCTCCGAGTTGACCCAGAGGCAGGGCTTCCTCGCAGCCCCCGCGCCCTGCGCTCTCTTCCAGGCCGGTGTTGGGGTCAGCGCGTGGGGCTGGGCACACGAGTCAGAGTCGCCCCCACAGCCGCCCTGCACACACTGGCATGGGCGCTGCGGCTGCCCCGCCCCCTGGCCAGGGCTGTGAGCTTCCTCCCGGGTGCCTGCAGCTGCCCTTGAGCCGCAGGGGTCTGGCTCCCGTCCCCCCAGGAACCATTTCCCTGGCAGTGCTGGCGTCTCCCTCATCGTGCAGCATCGGATTCGGTGCCACAACGTTGCCCTCGCTTGGCGCCAGCCACCTCTGCTCGCGACCGGGCAGCAGGGCTCCCCCGCCCCTCCCCAGGCCATGCCCTCTTCGGCTCTGTCTGCCGGTGCTGGTCACTGCTCGTGCCCGCGTCCAGCAGGCCTCCGGTGCCCTCGCTGCCTCTCCTGCTTACTCGGGACTTGGCTTCCTTTCGGTCTCCGGGCCCCACCCGAGTCACTGTCCGTTCCGTGTTTCCCCCACACGATGCTGGCTCTCGGCCCCATTTCTTTCTCCGTTCATCCAGTCACTTCCTGCTTCTCCCTTAGGGTTTTTTTTTTTGTTAGCCTGCAGGCATCATGCAAGGGTGTGTCTTAGTTCCTTTCTGAAGTTTTGCGGGGCCCCGGCTGAATGTCACCATCAGTGGTGGGCGCTGTCCCGCTTGTGAGGGGCACAGCGCCTTCTCCCCGCGTGCTCGCCCCTCGGGTCGAGGTTCCCGACACTCCATCCTCTCTGCCTCGAGGGGTTGGGCTGCCCCTCAGGGAAGCATCTGTCCTCTTGTGTGTCATTAGCGTCTGTGTCATGTGTGAGCTCCTTTATGACCCTGGTCACTCTGTGTCCTGGCAGCCTTCGACCATGGCCGATGCCCGGGGCCTGCAGAGAGGCAGGCCTGGTCCTCCCATCCTCATGACCCCTCCCCCGACTGCAACACGCCTGACGTTCAGTGACCCGCAGCAGGGGCCGGGGCATACGGAACACGTGCCAGCAGTCAGCCAAGACCCCGACCCCCAGCCACCGCCTCCTGACCCGAGTCCCCAGGAGGGCCGGATCCGCTCAGTTCCCACGTGCCCACCCACCTCCTGCCTCTGCCCCACGTGCACCGATGCCCCGTCCGCAGGGACTCTGCTGTGCCCTGGCTTGGGAACTGGGTCAGGTGACACCGTTCTCTCCAGCCGCTCCGAGTCTGTCACACACACGCCGTCCTCTCAGCACTTCCCAGCCCCTTTTCCTGTCCCTCTCAGAATCAGGCCATCCGATTTCATGGCTCCTGATCTGGGAGGGGCGTGGGGTGCCGGGCTGGCCTCATCTGTCCCACCAAGCTCCAGGGAGATGATCTCGGGCCTTGGTGCAAGCCCTGCCCCCCCCCCCATCCAGTTCAGGGGCCGAGGGCTGTTCAGAAACTGTCCATCTCAGAGCCAGCAGCCCCCAGCCCCAGTGTGAGTGCAGCCCGGCCGGAGACCAGCTGGTGTTCGAGCCTGGTCTGGTCCCTCCCTACCCAGGCAGCACCTGGCCGCCCGGCCCGGCGTCTCCGTGGCATGTGGGCCAGCACTGATGCTGTCTCGCGGTGCTGGTGGAAGCAGTGAGCCCCCCAGGTGCCAGGAGTGGTGTGGGATGGCGCCAGAGCCAGCTCTGGTGAAGACCCGTGCAGCTTCTGGCCGAGGCCTGGGCCGGGCCCCTCCCGTCAGCCACCGGCGGAGCTGCCCTGACATTTAGGGGAAATCAGAAATGAAAGGATTTTCTTGGTAAAAGGTCAGAGTGGTTTCTCTTATTTTTGTTTAAAAATGGTTTGTGCTGAACTCTGACAAGGCTAAATGTATTAGCCGCCAACAGGCACCACTGATGGGCGGACGCACCCCTCCCCCGCGCCAGGCGCGTGCCCCTCACCGTGCTCCCGGCCGGGTGGGCACCAGGATGCTGCTGGCTCGGGGAGTCGGGGCCCAGCCGGCCTGGGGCAGGAGGCCCGAGGCCCCGAGTGCTGACGTGTCTCTCCTCCTGCAGGCGGCCGGCCCAGCGGGCGCGCAGATGCAGCTGCTGGAGACAGAGTTCTCGAGGACCGTGCCCGAGCTCATCGAGCTGCACCTGCAGCGCCAGGACAGCATCCCCGCCTTCCTCAGTGCCCTCACCCTCGACCTCTTCAGCCGCCAGACCCTGGCCTAGGGCCGCCCGCTCCGCACACTCGCCGCACCGCCGGCCGGGGGCTGGCCGGGGCCCCCGCTTCTCTGAATAAAGGTCGCTGTGTGCCCCGGGTCCGTGTGTGTGTGCCCCGCCAGCCACTGCAGGTGCTCGGGCACCGAGGGACTGGCCGGGCAGGTGGTGGGTGCTGGAGCAAGCCAGGGGCAGGGGTCTCCCCGGCCCTGCCCTTCTCCCCAACCTCAGGACCCCCACACTCTGCTTGCTGTGATGCGGGGGTGGCCCCGGGGACCAGGCAGCCCCACCCTGGCCCAGGGCACATGGGCACCTTCTCTCCCGCAGACAGGGAGGTGCCGGCCAAGCTGTCCCACTCCCTCTCCCATCTGCACACCCGCCCGGCAGGTGGGAGGCTCAGGCTGAGCTCTGGGGATAGGGGTGCACTAGCCCTACCCGGCTCCCGGAGCTCCGGCCGTGGAAAGTTCTGGTTCTGGCCCCCCTAAACCCCGTTCATTAGTGGGCGCCTGATGCTAAATGCCTCTTAAGCCACTAATGACTAATTTTAAGGGATTAGTGCCGCAGCGATAAACTATAATTGCCAGGATGTGGGGGTTCCTTCCAGCTTCCCTGACACCCTGGAGACCAGCCGACTCGGGCTGCACACACAGGAGGCTGCGTCCACTCTGCCCCAGCCTTAGCCCCGTCCCTACCATCCTCCGGCCACCGGCGCCCACAGCCTCTGCCCAGAGCCCCTGCCTGAGCAGTCGGGGGCTACATCCAGGTCACATGCCCCAGACCCTGAGTCTCAGGGCTTGCGTCGCCCCTCAGCAATCTGAGGGTGACCAAGGCCAGTCTGGGCCTCTGCTCCAACACTTGGGGTCTTCTTTCTGGCTGGACTCGGACATCCAGTGCTCACCATGGCCTCAGCCCAAGTTTGAGGCAGACCCTGTGGGCCACAGGAACCATTGGCCTCTGCGGCCCCCCAGGTCTGGAGAGCCCCAGGCGTGAGCACTGCACAGTCAGTCGTGCTTTGGCGGGTCCCGTCAGGCCACAGAAGCCCCATGCGATGGCAGGACCCAGCGGGCTTCCAGTGTTCCTTGGCCCCGGCCCCCCAATGACTCGGGAAGTGACAAAAGCCAGATCCCTCCTTCAGGAGCCGAGGTCCGGGTGACTCTGCCTCTCTGCCCGACATGAGGCGCCATCCATGGTCCTGAGAACCCTCTCGGTGCCCCAAATGGGCTGGACCTCCAGGGTCCCGGCCAGCACCTGTGCAGCCAGAGTGGACGCGCCTGTGAAGAGGCAACAAAGGAGAGGCCCTTGCCAGGGCAGCTGGTTCGGCCTGGCTGAAGGCCTGGTGAGAGGTGGGCACCAGACCGAGGCCAGGAGGGACACGCGGCGGTGCCCGGCCCGGCTGTGCTCTCCCTCACCGTCCTCTCAGCTCTGCCCCGCCACGAGCAGCCACAGAATATGCACAGGCCACACTGGAAGAGCAAGAAGTGACACGTGACTTATTTCAGCATGTTTCATTTTGCCCAACACATGTAAATTTTTATTTTATTTTTCAAGTTTTATTTCCTTTGTGGGGCTGGAGCGGTAGCACAGCGGGTAGGGCGTTTGCCTTGCACGCACCCGACCCAGGTTTGATTCCTCCACTCCTCTCGGAGAGCCCACCAAGCTACCGAGAGTATCCCGCCCACACAGCAGAGCCTGGCAAGCTCCCCATGGCGTATTCGACATGCCAAACACAGTAACAAGTCTCACAATGGAGACGTTACTGGTGCCCGCTCGAGCAAATTGATGAGCAAGGGGAGGACAGTGACAGTGATTTCCTTTATGATATGTAATGGAAAACTGTTGAAGAATTTTTTTAGCAGCGCATTGAGAAAACCATATTTGCATCTCACTTAGGCTCCGAGATGCTCAGTGCTGTTCATAGTCACACTCCAAACCAGCTCCCGAAGCAGCCCTGGGGGCTCCAGCCCCACAGCCCTTCCTGTGCCTCCAGGCTGAGCCGGGGCCACTGGCATCAGCGTCCAGCTGAGAACAACGGGCAGCAGTGAGTGACGCCCACACCCTGGTCTCGGGCAGCCCCGCTGGCCTCCTGCGCAGGCTCCGGTGGCTCTGCTCTACTGCCCGGTGCCCCAACCCTCCGACTCCACACCTGGAAAATGGGGTTATAGAAGTGGAGCCCCCAGACAGCCCTGGCACTGCACTCGATTGGCCACCTCTGGGGGTACAGCCGGGCCACTGAGTGCAGAGAACAAACTCAGTTACCACCTCCTCTGCGCCTGCCTTTCCTCTTTTTTCCAAACTTAAAAATGGAAATTAAATTTTGCACCAGGTTTACAGGCTGTTAACAGAATTCACTAATCAAACCCCAACACTAAGTCCTTGAAAATGCGAATTAAAAAAGGTCTGTATTTGCATATTCATGTTTTTAATAGAGTTCAGAAGGTATATTTGCAACTGATGGAAAGGATTAATTAAATCTAATTTGCATTGCTGGGCATCTTAACCCCTTCTGGGCTGGCCCCCAGCTGTGAGCCCCAGGGGGTGAGTCCTGGGGGGCTGCTGGAGGCCCCGCCCACCCTGGGCCCGGTCCTCCGTACCCGGAACCGAGGCTTGTTCCACTTGAGAACAAACAGCTGGGCTCAGGTTCTTCCACACTGGGAAGCACCAGAAGCCTCAAGAGGAGGAGAGAAGTTTCTTTTTTAAAGATTATCGTGGGACAGCAGGTGGACGTTTGCCTTGCTGTGTTTGACCCCCCCTCCACAGAGTCACCAGGGCCCCACCAGGAGTGGCCTGTGAGTGCAGAGCCTGGAGTCAGCCCCGAGTGCCGGGGTGCCCCTCAGTCCTGGTGAACAGAGGTGAGTGGAGGTGGGTGAAGTGCCACCCCAGCCCCCTGGGCCGGGCCGGGAGCTGGTTCTGCTCGCTGGGCCTAGGCAGGAGTGCTGCTACTCCCAGCGATTCAGGGGTCACTCCTGGTGGCTCAGGGGGCCGTGGAGGGGCCAGGGCTCACACCCAGCCTCCTGCTCACTCCTGCAGCTCGGCCCCTGTGTGGGGTCACAGGAAATGTGGGGCTCGTTCCCTGGAGGTGCTGGTTAATGCCGGGCCCATCCGTTGCTCAGATGAGCTTCTTCATTCCCCGTGTGTTTGTCCACTAGGCGACACGTCGGGCCACTGCCCAGTCCCTGGAGTCCATGTGACCAGGACCTGGGAACTGAGAACCACCTTAGTCTGGAAGGGTGTGTAGGGAGCTGGTGGGGGGGGGGGTTCCTCTCAGTTTCCTGGGGCGGGGAGGTGCTCACGGGCCTGACCCCCCCGCAGGGCAAGGCCCCATCAGGACTGGCCTCGGACCATGAGCCATACAGAGTGGCCCAATTTCCCCCGTTTCTGCGACAGTGGGTGTGGGTGCAGCTCATCACCGGACCGCCTGGGGGAGGCGGGGTGGCACGGGGTCCAGGTGCCCGCTGCCCTTGGCGGCCTGCTGCAGCCTTAAGCGCCATGGGGGGTGGGCACGGGCCCAAGAAGCCTCCCTCTGGTGAGTCTCCCCAGGCAGGGCTGCAGCGGGAGGGAAGTCCCGGCAGGGGCGAGGGCGGCCCCCTCCCCGCTCTTCTCCCAGAGACTGGGGGATCTTAGGGCACCTCCAGGAGGCCCCTGGGACGTTAATTTATTACGTCTCCTCTGGTCAGGCCAGATTTCTCTATTTTATTGACCTTTTCAAAGAATCAGCTTTCGGTTTCATTGATTTCTCTGTTGTTTTTCTCTTTTCCATATCATTCATTTCTGCTCTCGTGTGCTTCCCTTCCCGCTGTTTGCTTTGGGGTTAATTTGCTCTTATTTTTCAAGTTTTGCTGGAGACCCAGCCAGACAGTGCGCAGAGCCTGGGAGGCTGGAGGAAAGCATCACCGGGCGCGGGGGCGATGGTGGGGGGTGCTGCAGCAGCGGAGGAAGGGTCCAGCCATGCACGCTCTGGGCACAGGCTCGCCGGGGCCTAGGGCCACACCCAGCCTGCTGGCCTTGGCTCCCACCAGGAAGAAGCTCCAAGCTGGTACCTAGACATGATTTGGACTCATAAATGCATGCATCAAAAAAAGAGCAAAATGAATTTTTTGGGTTGGTTTTTGGACCATACCTAGCAATGCTCAGGGCTTACTCCTGGCTCTGTGCTCCTGGTGGGTTCAGAGATGCTGGGGATTAAACCTACATCAGCTGTGTCCAAGGCAGGTGCCCTCCCCCATCCCGTCATCCAATCCTCAACGAAATGAAAACAAAGCACGAGTAAAGATGAGGGTACAGCCAGAGAAATGGAAGGAAACAATAGAGATAAAGGCAGAAGTTATTGGAATAGAGAGTGAGACGCAAGGAGACAGGGAACAGCAAAGACCAAGTTGTTTAAAAAAAAAAAAAACTCATAGTTGATAAACCTCAGCCAAACTGATCAACTTTTAAAAGATAGAAAACACAAATAAAACGATTAGGGTTGAAGAGGGACCATTACTGCCGGCAGGAGATTTAAAAGTTTAATAAGGGAATGTTATGAACACCATTTTGCCAATAAATCTGAAAACACAGATGAAATGGGTGAGTGCTCAGGAAAATAGAAATTAGCAAAACAGGCAGAAAAGCTTCATCCTGGATTGTGCTGTTCCAGCAGCAAGAGCGTGACGGGCGTGAGGAGCCGGCCCTCGCCCAGCGGTGGTGGCGAGTCGTCAGGGAAGGGAACGTCCCCCACTCACGAGGCGCCAGGGATGGCGTCTACACTGAGGCGAGGGGAGATCATTGGCGATCTCGGTAAACACACCACCCCACAGAGGGAATTCTGCAGACTGCGTGGGACCATCGCCCCTAGTTCATCCCCTGGACCATCACCCCTAATCTGCTCCCTGTGTCCCCAGGCACCTGCAGGCCCAACCCAGGCCAGCCAGGTCCCACACAGCCCCTGAGCACCGCAGCCCTGAGGCCCTGCTGGTGTCATTCTCTGGCCTAGCCTGGAGGCTCGCGTTGGCCCAGTCAGGTGCCAGGAGAAGTGAGGCTGGCCTTAGCTGGAGAGAGCAGGGCTGGCGCCCACTGCTCTGTGGAGAAGCTGAAACCAGCCCAGCCCACCCCAAGGTGGGACAACAGGGATTATACACACCCTGCCCAGGAAGCGCTTTGTCCACAGCTGGACTTGATCAGTGGTCCTGAAGAATAAGGGACAGCCTGGTGAGGACAGGCCTACAGTCACGGGAACCCACAGACACACGGAACTCACAGACACAGAACCCACGGACCCGGGAACCCACAGACACAAGAACCCACAGTCACGGAAACCCACAGACACACGGACCCCACAGACATGGGAACTCATAGTCACGGGAACTCATAGTTCCCACAGACATGGGAACCCACAGTCATGGGAGCCCATAGTCACAGGAACCCATGGATCAGAACCCACAGACACAGAATCCACAGACGGGAACCCGCAGGCACGAGAACCCATGACATGGGAACCCACAGACACGGAAACACACAGGCACGAGAACCCACGGAATGGGAACCCTACAGTCACGGGAGCCCACAGTCACAGGAACCCACAGACACAGGAACCCACTGATGGGAACCCACAGACACAGGAACCCACAGACATGCCAATCCACAGACGCAGAATCCCACAGATGCAGGACCCCACACACATGGGACCCCCATATGCAGTTACCACACACACACAGGAGCCCCCCCACACCCCAGGAGCTGGCTTGCTGTCCTGACAGACTCTTCTCAGTTTCTATGGTGTCCTGGGGAGACCCTCAGACTGCAGGAGGTGACAGGGGCAGCCCTGGGGACACCAGGCACCATGGCAGAGAGCCAGGACCAGTGGGCTGGTGAGGGAGAGCCGCATGCGACCCCTACAGGGTTCTTGTGTCACTTCCCTGGCTGCATCAGGAGGGAAGCCAGGTGTCACTGAACCTCTGAGGCCCTTTCCCCAAGTCCCCCAGGAAGTGCTCAGAGACAGCCCTGTCTGCAGACGAGAAGGCCACCTCAGGTGCGTGCAAGCCACTCTTCTGTGGGCATCCCCTAGCTGCCCATCGCCCCTCAGGGCGGGAGCTGCACAGGAGGGACTCCACCCTGGAGGGGGCTCGGGGAGAAGGAAGTGCGCAGGGGATGGGGAGGCACACCCGTACCCGGCCCCAGAGTAAGAGTTGAGACATCACGGCCTACCCTCGTGCAGGTGAGTTAGTGGACAGCGGACGAGCCCAGGAGAGGGTCCAGTGAGCCTCGCATGCTCCCAGGAGCAGGTGCATGGGGGGCAGCCAGGAAAAGCCCAGGGGCAGAGAGGAGTGACCACGGGGCTGGCTGTGGGGAGCGGGCATCTTTCCACCCCCATGGGCCGCCAGCGTCTAGTCAGACGTCCGTGCGCCAGCCTCACACACCTCAGGACAAGCCGGAGGACAACACAAGTCGTGTCTGGTGGGCTGGAGCCCCCGACGCAGGGACCCGCCTGCCCTGCGTGTGGCGTGGCCATCCCTGCAGGTCTGGCTGGGGACAGGCTCTGGGGCCTGACGTTCTCCCGAACCCGGGGCCTGCAGAGGGAAGCGCTGGGGACAGGTGCCAAGTCAGCACAGCCTTGGGGCTCCCGCAGTGCTTGGGGCTGCAGGGGCACTCCTGGCAATTTTCCATGCACTGGACCAGAAGTTCAGCATGAGAGTCCTGAGCACATTCACGGGGGACGGACCCACCGCACGGGCTCTGCACGCCTTCCCCATGCGTCTCCTCCTTAGGCCACGTGGCCGCAGCCCGCATGGGCAGCTGGAGGCAGAGCAGCTGCCACTTTCCCAGCATCTTCCCCGGTGGACACTGTCAGCCTTTGCTGTCCGTCAGTTACCACACAGGTGTGGGCTGACTTGGGCTCGCCCTCCGCCGACTGAGTCTGCCCTGCCTCCTCTTCACGGCACCAGGCTGATCCTGCAGCTTGCCAGGATGCGGGTGGTTCTAGCACCCTCCCTCCCCCCTCTTCCCTCCCTCCCTCCCTTACTCCATCCCTCCTCCCTCTCTCCTTCCCTCTCTCCCTCCCTCGGTCCCTCTCTCCCTCCTTCTCTCTCTCCCTCTCTCTTCTCTCCCTCTTCTTCCCCCCACCCTGTCCCTCTCTTCTCCCTCTCTCTCCCCTTCCCTCTCTCCCTCCCTCTCTCCTTTTTCTCTCCCTCTCTTTCCCTCTCTCTCCCCCCTCTCCATCTCTTCCTCTCTCTTCTTCCCTCCATCCTTCCCCCTCTCTCTCTGGTTTGTTTTGAGGGCACACCTGGCAGTGCTCGGGGACCCCATGCAGGCAGGAATTGACCCTGAGATGGCCACGTGGGAGGCGAGCCCCTTCCCCACCACGCTGCCTCTCCCCTGTAGCCCGTCTCAAGCTGGCTTGTTGCAGTCTGGCACTTCCACCCCCACCAGAGTGCTCAGTCCTTGTGAGACAGTGTGGGACTCTGCTGGTGCAGGGGTCTGGACTGCCGGTGGCGGTCTCTGGTTCCCAGACACCTCGCCCGCTTGGGTCCCCATTAGTGTCATGTCAGTTTTCAGTTCAAATTTATACATTTCTCTGATTAGATTTATTTTCTTCCCTGGGTGTGTCTGCTGTTCCTTTGGGTCCGGTTGTAAAGAGACCAGCTAAATCCCTTTCCGAGTCCGCGTGTGTGAGGCAGCACAGTGTGTAGGGCTGATGTGTGGGAACCACTCTGTGTTGACCTCACCCGGAGAGCTCACTCTCTGTGGTCCCAGGTCCTTACTACCTCCCTCCCTTCCTCTGTTTTCTCCTCTCCTCCCTTCCCTACCTCTGTCTTCTCTTTCCTGCCTCCCTCCCTTCTCCATGTAGTGACCAGAGGTCGCACCTACTCTGTGCGATGTCACACTTCGGGGGGTAGCACATGGTCACAGTGCTTGGAGAGCACTCTGTCGAGATGCCAGACCCCAGGGAGCCACCAGGCTCATCTCTGCACAGGTGCTCAGTGCTGGGATCGAGCCATGGCCTCACATTTGCAAGGTGGTGCTTTCGAGCTGAGCCCTGGTGCCCACATTTAAGAGGATATTTTTGTGGAATCTTAAGGTTTTAAGATGATTATGGCTATACAGAATGTTGTCTGTATATACTGACAGTTTTAGTTCTTCCTGTCTAGCCTGGACACTTCTTATCGTCATAAATGCCAGGAAACGCTGCTCCGCCAGGTGGGACCAGAGACAACAGAGCGGGGAGCGCTACCTTGCTGGCCTGTGCTCGATCCCTGGACACCCCAGGCCCCTCCAGGAGTGATTCCTGAGTGCAGATCAGAGATCAGGACTCAGCCCTGAGAACAACTGAGGGTGGCCGCTGACCAAACAAGCACATGACAGGAGGGACCAGAGTCCAATCCGGAGGGGAGGGCAGGTGCAGCCCCACTACCCCACAGAGCCCGGGGTCAGCCCTGAGCACGTTGGGTGTGGCCCCCAGACCATCAAAGTAGGAGGTGGGATAAAAGCGAGTGTCGCAGCAGGGAGTCCAGGGCACCCGGAGTGGCGGGAGAGGGGCTGGGACGGAGCAGACCCTCTGCCCGCTTCACCGTGTCCTGTCCTGTCCTAGTGGGTGCTGGGTCTGGCCAGTGCTCCATCGTGAGCTCCTGGGGTCTTTCTTCTCATTTGATCTCTCTGATTGTGGGCTCTGGCCATCCCCCACCTGGCTCTGACGCCCCCTGATCAGGCGTGTGGTCAGCCCTGCACTGTGCAGCCGTGAGGTCTGCAGTGCTCTGTGCCCATCCTGTGACCGCAGGGGGCGAGTCGGGGAGCAGCCCCCTCCCCGTTCTTGCTGGCGTCTGGATTCCAGGGAAGCTGTCCAGACTTTGCTTCCAGGAATCAGTCTCTGCTTCTACGCTCCGGCCTGTCCTGCTGCTGGCAGTCCCCACGCATGCTTCGCGCGTGTGGGGTGCCGGGTGTGAAGTCCGCTTCATTTTGAGGAGGGTGTGGAGGGGCTGGGGCGGGCAGTTCCCGCTCTCCCCCAGACGCCCAACGGAGCTCGGAGGCCCCTTTGTGGCACTGGGCTGTGAACTGTGGTCAGCTGCATGTAAAATGCCAACAACACGGCTGCAGCACCAAGCAGGGGCTCGCACGGCCCAGGGCTGCCCCCCCCCCTGTCTGGCCCTTAGAGCTGCGCACCACGTTGCTGGCCGGCTTTGCTGATGCCACGTGTGCCCAGGCTAGTGGCGACTTGGGCGAGCACCCAAAGGTGTGGGACGCAGTACCCAGAAATTAGACAGGCCCTAGGCCCAGTGGGGCGTGCACAGGGCTCAGTCCCGGCTCTGCTCTGGGTCATTATCAGCTGTCTGCAGGTCAAAGCAGCTGCTGCACGGCTCCAGGGGCTGAGACCTTTCCAAGCTGGACAAAAACAAATCGCCAATAACCCCTGGATCAACTCTCTCTGCCCCTTCCTTACCCTCACAAGTGCACATGCACACGCACACACACGTGCACACATGCATGCACACACGCACGCACACATGCATGCACGCACACACACACATGCACCCACGCATACACGCACACACATGCATACACACACATACACAGTGAGTATAGCTAAGGGGCTGTCAAATATGTTCATCTTTTGAAAAAAAAAAACCTCTGGAGCTGGAGCGAAGAGACGGCGGGGAGGGAGCTTGCTTTGCGCCCTGTCTGCAGCGAGCCCTGTGCACAGCGGGCCCTCCGAGCCAAGCCGACCACCTCCGTGCTCCCTTGCCATCTCACTTTCCTCACTCCGTTCGCTCCTTCCTGCCTCCTATTAACTTGGGCTGTTTGTTCATTTCTAGTTCCTTGAGGTGTAAAACTAGGTAGTTTATTTGGATGTTTCCTTGTTTCTCTTTGTGGGTTGTTTCCGTTTAGGGCCTGTGCTCAGGGCTTGTACCAGGCTCTGTGCTAGAGGCCACCCCTAGGCCCCTGGGTGCTGTGTGCAAGGCACGCGCCCCCGGCTCTGCCCTCACTCCGTGTGCTCACGCAGTTGCTTACACTGCGCAGCTCCTCGGAACAGCACTGGTGCTTCTCGAAATTTACTGTCTTATTTTCAGTTTCCTCAAGACATTTTTTATGTTAGAGCCACAAATCAAACTTTTGTGGTATGTGCGGCCCCTCAGGAACTTCTACACATTTTGTTTCCATTCCTTCTCTGACCCTTGGTGCTTCTGTAGCCTATTACTGTGTTTTGTCCGGCCTCTTCTAACTGGTTTCAAGTTTGACACTGTTGTCATCATTATTCCTTTGCTTTGGCAGCCACACACAGGGGTGTCAGCTTTGCTCCTGGCTCTGACCCCAGTGCCCAGGGTCTCCCTGGCCATGCGTGGTGCTAGAGATTGAACCTGGGTGGCTGCCTCCCACTCTGGCCTCACAGGTGGACATTACTGTGGTTGGAAGAAGCACGTGAATGGGAAGGAAAGAGCGTCATCTCCGTCCCCTTGTTCAGAGAAGCCTGCCCCATCCTGGAGTGTCCCTGGGAAGTTGGGAGTCTGTGGCACAGTGCTGGGACCCGGGTGCTCCTGACCGCTTCCTCAGGAGCTTCCCCTGAGCTGGCCGCAGGGCCTCACTGCCTCTGGCCAGGCAGAAGTGCCATCTCCCGCTCCATCACGCCGCAACCTGTCTCCCTTCGGCCTGTGACCTGCTTACACGCACAAACAGTGCCATGGCTGCTTCGGTGCTCATGAAGGCCTCTGCCTGTGGCCTGGGACCCTCGGGTGCTCGTGCCCCTCTTTGAAGGTCTTTTGATTGCTACAGCTGCTGCCCCCCCAGCTTCTGCTTGGCCCGAATATGAGCTATTTCTCCATCCCAGGGCTCAGAGCGGCAGGCAGCAGGCAGGGCCTTCACCTTGCACGGACTGACGCAGGCTGATCCCCGGTACCCGAGAGGGTCCCCTGAGCTCCACCCTGGGAACTGCTGGGTGTGGCCCCAGAACTGTTTCTCTGCGGCTTCCGGCTGGACTGTCTCGGCAGGAGCACCCTGATGGGGGTGTCCTAGATTAGTGCCAGGATCAAGCCCAGGTCTCGTGTGCAAGGCATGAACTTACAGCTCTCCAGACAGACACTCACCCCTCCCCGGTATGGGACTCGAGATTTTAGAAAAAACTCAAGTGCTCCACTAACTAATGATTGAAGAAAGCATTCCAAACATGCATGAAAGACAGTGGAGCTTAGGAGGGAAACTGGGAAGGTTCCCAGAAGGATTTGGCTCCAAGCATCACTCAGCCGGGCCCCCTGGAAATCTACTTCTTGAAGTGCACACCCAAGAGGTGCCCGGCTGCGTCACCACCCTGCGGATAGGGTTCCAGCCATGCGTGGCATCCATTGTGTCCGCCTTGATCCAGACCTGTGTCCAGCCGCAGGTGTGTGTGAGGCGAGCACCCAGTGTCCCCCCCCCCAGTGAGAGCAGAGCTAGAGCATGAGCAAGGCCTGGGGGGCAGTGGCCTCCTCAGAGCTTTTTCTACAAGAGCCCCTCATACCCCAGCCAGGGGACGTGTCAGAGTGTGACCCCAGCCCGAACCCAGAACTTGGATGCAGGCAGAAGTAGGCCTTGAGGCACAGAGGACAGAGCTGCGGCCAGGCACTTGGCTGGCAGGGAGGGCACAGTTTTGGAATCTGCCCTGTGGCAGGCACGCAGAGCTCAGAGCAGCTGGCGGGGAGGGAAGACACGTTTGAGTCCAGCTGGACCACGCCGGGCAGGACCACATCGGGCTGCTCCAGGGAGAGGGGGCACCCCAGTGGTCTCCTGACTCTGATTATTCCACATTTAGTTTTGTTTCGGGGCCACACCCAGTGATGGGCCTCTGCATTCAGGAATCACGCCCGGCAGAGCTCAGGGAACCCTACGAGGCATGGATCGAATGGGGTGGGATGCACGCAAGGCAGGTGTCCGACCTACTATGCTCTCTGGCCTCCGACTGTCCCTTTTTTTTTTTTCTTTTTGGGTCACACCTGGCGATGCTCAGGGGTTACTCCTGGCTCTGCACTCAGGAATTACTCCTGGCGGTGCTCAGGGGACCACATGGGATGCCGGGGATTGAACCCAGGTTGGCCATGTGCAAGGCAGACGCCCTACACGCTGTGCTATGGCTCCAGCCCCCTGACTGTCTCACATTTAAACCTTAAAGCCAGAAGGTGGATCAAGAAGAGAAAGGCTGAACCGTAAGGAGGCTGTGGCGATGCCACCTCACAGAGCTCAGGGTGCTGAGCTGCCTCCCATGACCTTCACCTTCACCTTCGTCACTGCCATGGTCATCACCAGCACCGGCATCCACCGCCACCCTTATCATCTCTCCTCCCAGGCGGCGCCTCCAGCACCCGCCTCCACTCAAGGGGACAGTCCCTGAGGAAGAAACGCTTCACAGACCTGCGGCCGCCGCTTGCATAAAGAAGGGGCTACAGGCGAGTGCCAGGCAGTCACTGAGCGCGGGCACCAACTCCTTTGCTTCTCGACGTCAGCCTGTCTCCTAGAGCCACTCTGGGTGCAGGCGGGTCTGTCAGCAGTGGCAGCGCCCACCCCAGCTGCCGCAGCCCAGCTCTCACTTCTCTGTGCTTCAAGGTGGGCTCTGCTGCCACACCAGTGACCACCTACAGCAGCCCCGACAGGACCAGCCAGGGGCTGCAGACGTCAGGACCACCCAGCCAAGGGCATGGGGTGTGGCAGGGCCCTCCTGGGCCACAGCCCATGAGGAGGGTGTGGGCTGGGCTCGGTGGGCAGAAGCCCCTGGGGGAGGCAGCGGGGGGCGGACAGCGGAGAGGGCAGCAGAGGCCTGGTGGGAGGCTGTGAGGCTCCTGGCCCTCAGCCTGTCTACAAGCACGACCCGTGGAGCTGAGCCTCGGCAACCACGGGCATCGGGGCCACAAGACAAGCTCTCCGGACAGTGGGCCACCATCAGGGCCAGCCACTGTCCAGCAGGGCCATAGGCTGCACCCCCTGGCCAGGTGTGTGTGGGCCCCAGAGCAGCCGGGACTGACGGCATCTCTATCCTCCAGGCACTGGTGCCTGCGACCAGCCTGGGGCTCTTCCCGCTTCTCCCGGGGCGACACCCCATCCCCCCCCCAAGCAGAGGAGGCGGGACATGCACCGAGGGGCCATCACTGGGGTCCCCAGGTCTCCACTCAGCCAGCTCCATGCACCCCTCCAAGCCAGACGCCACCCCCTGGCCCCTGGCCCAAGCCCCCCATGAAAGACTCAGACTGAGGTTTGGGTTTCCTCTGTGGGTTTTTAGCAGACAGCTTTCTCCACTCTCCGGTCGACAGCAAATATTGCAAATATAGAAATATTTCTACACAGTCGAACAGTGCCAGGGGGACGCACAGCCCAGGCGCTCACCCTCCTCCAGCCCCCACCCCTCTGTCCTCACTGCTGGGGGGCCCCGAGTGGCCACAAGGGAGCCGTGCCCCACCCAGGAATTTAGGTCTGTTAAAGAGAACTTTGTTTTTTATATAAATGAAGGATATAGAGAAAGGGCAAGGACGGCAGAATCCAGAGTAAAGAGAATGAAAAAGATTCCCCGCCCCCACCCCTTCCCAAAGACACAGTTTTCTGAAGTCCCTATGTGTATGTGTGTGTGTGTGCATGCACGCATGTGTCTGCATGTGTGCAAACATACCTATGTGTATGCACATGCCTGCAGGTACATATACATGTGTGCATGTGCACACATATCTTTGTGCATGTGTTGTGCACGCACGCATGTCTGTGTGTACACACACGCATGTGTGCACATGATTCTGTGTATACACACATGCCTGTGCACATGTGTGGGTAAGTACACACATGCCTGTGTGTATACACATCTGTGTGTGCACATGTGAGTACATACACGTTTGTGCACACAAGTGTGTCTGCATGTGTACACAGGCTGTGTATATGTGCGCATGTGTGTCTGCATGTGTGTACACACATGCCTGTGTGCATGTGTGTGGGCATGTATATGTCTGCATGTGTGGACACACATGTCTGTGTGCATATGTGTGGGCACGTGTGTGGACACAAATGCCTGTGTGCATGTTTGTGCACACATTTGTCTGTGTGTACACATGTGTGTCTGTGTGCACATATGTGGGCACACACCTGTCTGCATGTGTGGACACATGCCTGTCTGCATGTGTGTGTGCACGGTGTCTGTGTGTACACACAGGCTTGTGTGCGTGTATATGTGTACGCATGTGTGCAACAGTGTTCCAGGCACCCAAGTCGAGGGCCCGGCTGTGTCCTCATCGGCGCCCCCTCCCCGAGTCCGTGTGCCCGCACATGTGCCGTGTTTGTGCGGGCCATTGCCTCAGGCCTTGTGCTGGGCCGAGACCCCTTTCCAATAGTCCAGGATGTCATGCAGGTCCTCGTCCCTGGCGAACTGCACCTTCTTGCGCAGGGCATGGCCGGCCGCCACGCCTTCATCCTCGTCCTTGTGCCGCCGGCGGCTCAGTCTGAGGCGCTCCCAGATGCTCTGGGGGGCCCGGCAGGGGTACTCGGGGCTGGAGGAGTAGCTCAGGTGCTGGTACTGCGGGGACAGCTGTGAGTAGGCCAGATCTCGGGGCCGGGGCCGCGTCAGGGGCTCCAGGATGGACGCCTTGCGGCCGCCTCCCAAGCCATCGTGGGGAGGGGGCGCGGGCGACCCGATGGGGCGGGGGCCTGGGTACGAGTGCCGGTGCTCGGCACACTGGCGGCTCTTGTCGGCCTCGGCGCGCAGCACCGCAGCGGCAGACGTCACAGTGAGGATGGGGTCAGCAGCAGGCGAGCTCTTCTCGATGTACTTGGCCTCGGGGGCCGCAGGCCCAGTACGGAAGGCCCGGGGGCTGCGCACGGAGCCCCCAGCCGGGGTGGCAGCACGTGGCGGGCCGGCCGCCTCCATGCTGTGGTGCCGGGGCAGCCCGTGGCCGAAGGCGTCCTTGTAGCCAGGTGCCAGGAAGCCGCGCTTGGCGGTCAGCGGCTCAGTCAGCAGCACCAGGGGCTCGGCCGCTGCCCCCCCCTTGCCACCCTGGAAGGAGCCGGACTCGGCCTTGAGCGCGTCGATGCAGTTGTTGATGATCTGGTTGACCTTGTCCACCTCCTTGGCGATGGTGGAGATCTCGGCCACCGAGCCCTGGGCGTCGGGGCGCGGCCGGCCCAGCTCACAGTCCCGCTGCTCCCCGGCCCGCACCTCCATGTAGTCGCCCTTGCCGGCCTGGGGGGTCCCGCCGCCCTCGGCCAGCTTGTAGGGCTCCACGTCGCCGGGGGCCGCCGGCAGGTACGGGACACGGGTCACGGCCTCAGGGCCCAGCAGCGGGCCCGGCGCCTCCAGCTCAGGCCCGTACCGGAGCTCGATGAGCGTCTTCTGGAGGCTGCCGGCCGCTGCGGCCGCCGCGTGCTTCTCCTCCTGGCGCCGGCGCCGCCGCAGGCAGTGGTACACGGCGCCCAGCACCAGCACCATCCCAAAGAGGCAGCCCAGGACGGTCATGATGTAGTGGGTGGCCGTGGACGGGCTGGGCACGGGCGCCGGCGGCCCAGGCGGCTTGGCCAGGTGGAGCGTGAGGCAGGTGTGGTTGTGGCGCAGGCCCGCACTGGTGGACACCACGCAGTAGGTGTAGTTGGTGAGCGCGTGCAGGTCGGTCAGCCGGATGTCCTCCTGCTCGCGCGTCAGCCGGGACACAGTCGACGAGCGGCTGTGGTTGAGGTGCTCCAGCGTGTACATGCGGGTGAAGGGGCTGGGCAGCTGCACGGTCAGCGTGGCCGAGTTCAGGCCCAGGTGCTTCACCTTGATGAGGGGCCGCGCCTCGGCCTGGGGGGCCAGCGTGGGCAGGGCCACCAGCGGGGTGGTGCCGTCGCCCGAGAAGCAGTCCTCGTCCCCACACGGGCCCTCGCTGGGCTCTGGCGGCGGCGGGGGCGGGGGCGGCGAGCGGCCGGGGGGCGGCCGGGCCAGGTCCGGAGCGGCTGCGAAGGCCCCATCCGTGCAGACTGACTGCAGCTTGGGCAGGATGCTGCGCTGGCCGTGGCGGCCCCGGCCCACCAGGAAGTAGCCGGCGTAGAGCGGCGGGGACTCGCACTGCATGCGGTCGTAGGCGTGCGTGGCGTTGGTGAAGGCCGCCAGCCAGCGCAGGAAGCCCAGCAGCTCGCAGGAGCAGTAGAAGGGGTTGCTGTAGAGCTCACACACCGACAGGCGCGCCAGCCCGGCGAACGTGGCGCTGTGCAGCCGCTGGATGCGGTTCATGGACAGGTCCACGTTGACGATGCTCGGGCACTCCCAGAAGGCGCCGGGCGTGACCACCTCGATGAGGTTGGCCTGCAGGTACAGGTACTCCAGCTTGCCCAGCCCCCGCAGCGCGCCCTCCGTCAGGTTGCGCAGCCGGTTGTAGCCGAGCTGCAGCACCTGCAGGTTGAACTGGCCCGAGAAGGCGCCGTCCTCGATGTAGCCGATCTCGTTCTTGGTGAGGTTGAGGTATGTGAGGTTGCCGAAGCGGCTCAGCGCGGCGTACTGCACGCTGCGGATGCGGTTCTCGTTCAGCCGCAGGTCCACGATGGTGCTGTTGATCTGCTGCGGGATGGCCTCGTAGGGCGGCTGGTTCTGGCTGCAGATGGCCAGCCACACGAAGCCCTTGTCGCCCTCGATGAGCCAGCAGTCGGCGCGGGCCAGCCCGGCCGCGTGCAGCAGCGCTGCCGCCACGCAGGCCCACAGCGCGCCCCGCCAGGACCCGGCCATCAGGACGCCCTGCGGCACCAGCTCCACAGACTCAGCCGCGTCCCGTCCCCGGCCGCATGGCTCACGGCCGGCTGCGTCCGCCGCGCTGGTCTCCGTCCGCGTGGGCCCTGGCAGCCTCCCGCGGCTCAGTCGGTCCTGCCAGAGACAAGAGGGGAGAGAGGCTCAGGGGAGTCTGCGTCCAGCTCAGAGAGGGGCGGGCCTGCCCTGAGGGATGCACCAGGCTGACCCCTTGGGGGTGGGTGGCCCTGGGCTGCCTCTGCCAAGACATGGGGAGTCGGGGGCTCAGCGGCAGGGCCCGGGCCCCCAGCCCACCGGGTGCCAACACCGCAACAAAGACCAGGTGGGGACAGCGTCCGAGTGTCCAGTGGGCAGGAGAGGAAACTGAGGCCCAGACCAAAGGCAGGTCGCGGGGCGCTGCAGGGCTAGGGGTGGCTGCAGGCTTCAGTGCTGCGGCGCCCCAGGACAGCTCGGGGCTTGGCCACACGGGGGCACGGCTGGGGGCTGTGCTTCTGCTGCAGGGGATGGGGAGAGGATGCCTTGTCAGCGTGGGGATTTACTGCGGCCTCTGACACGGGGGCTGGCCAGCAGCCATCGAGTGCGGCCCGACCCTGCTGGCAGCCGCAGTGAGGCCGCGGGAACCCAGGGAGGAACAGACTTTCCCGCGGGCACCACTGTGTGAGCCCCGGGCAGAGGCGCCGCCCAGGTGCGTCCACTGCAGACGTGCTGGTCCCTCTAATCTCTGCTCAGAATAGCCTAGTCAGCTCAGGAGGATTAGGGGGGCCCTTCCCAGACAGCTCGGGCAGCCTCACGCCTCACACGCTCACACACTCACATGTGTGCACGGGCTCACCTACATGTATGTCCCCACACGCACACAGGGGGGACGGGCGTGCTGATGTCCCCACGCTCGGCTCCTTCCTGCTGCGGGTGGATCATGCCGGGCACAAGGAGAGTCCCCAGGAGACGCAGACCCAGACCCACGGCAGGACCCCCAGAGACCCCTAGGTCCCTTCGGGGCCTGCCCTGTGGGGTCCCCATGGAGACGGAGTGGCTGCCGTGTGCTCAGGACCCCAGGGGGGCCCGCGGGATGCCGCCCACCTGCCCCCAGCGTCCGGCCAGGCTGCAGCATGCGACCCGCTCGCCGAGAGCCCCGGGAAGCCCTGGAGCCCGAGAGAGGGCCGAGGTCTGGCCTCGGGCACAGGGAGTCCAGACACGCTTCGGCCTGCTCGGCTTCCACCACGGGAGGAGGCCCTGTCCACGCGGGGGGCTCCGGGGCAGAGGGCAGACGCCCCACAGGCGGGGCCAGCGCTGGCCATCGGCCCTTCTGCCTCCCGGGGGACAGAGGAACATGGGCGCTGGGCACTGCTGCCAGGGAGGCCCGGGGGACGCGCAGAGGGTGAGGCCCAGAGACTCACCAGCCTCCTGCTCTGGCTGTGGGACCTGGGCAAGGCCCTGAGCCTCTCGGAGCTGCTTCCTCGGCCGGGCGACGGGTCCCTGGGTGGGGGCGCCTCTCAAGGTGGCGGGGAAGGTGCCCGGAGAGACGCAGGTGGCCCGGCAGCCCGGCCTGCACGCGGGGAGTGCAGAGGCCCGCACCTCTCGGGGCTGCCTGGGCCCTGCTGCTCTGGAGTCAATTAGGGCCCGAACCCTCGGTGGCTACCCTCCACCGGGCGGCTTCTTCAATTAAAGAACATGATGTTCGGCATCGCTGGAGGGGGAAATCTCTGCGGCATTTCCACCCGGCGCTGGCTGGCCTCCGGGGACCAGCCACGTGACCCTCTCCTGGCACGTACTGCCGTTGGAGCAGGAAGACCCTGCCGGGAAGCCCCTCAGGGCCTGCACCCCCTCTCCGCGGTGCTGGTTGTGCAGAGACCCGGGCCCTGTGGGCAGCCACTGACCTGGACAGTGATGAGACGGCGCAGGGACAGGCCGAGTCACTCGCCGCCCTGTCCTGAGGCTGCCCTGTCCTGAGGACGAGATCCCCCAAGCCAGGGGCTTCCTGTGCAGGGCTCTGGGGGCCTCAAGCACATCTCTCAGAAAGAAGCTTCTAGAAGGGCAGGGAAGCCAGCAGGCAGCCCAGGGCCCAGTTTGTCCCTACGGTCCCTCCTGGCCAACCCAAAATTTACTTACGTGACAACCCCAGCATGGACACATGGTCCTGGCCCCTGGGGCTCCTGCCCTCCCCGTGCTCGGCCAGTCGCCGTAAGAACTCGGCACGTCCTGAGGGGCCTTCAGGTGCCAGGTGGGGGTCGCAGACAAGGTCACTCGGAGCCCCCCACATCACTGACCTGACGGCACCCCCAGGACCCCCAGTGCTCCCAGCTCCACGTCCATCCTGCTGCCCGGGCTGCCACACAGCGGGACCACAGGCCAGCCTCAGGCTGACCACGCGGCTCCGGCCACAATCCGGGCGACACTTATCTCTCAGCTTCCCTGAGCCTGAGCCTCCCGCCAGCCTTCCCCCCACCACCACTGCCACCCCGGGCACCATCTCAGGGTCTGCAAATGGCTCCTCTCCTACCCCGACACCCGTGATTCTGCTCCGTGTCTTACTGCGATGTCTGGAGTTTCTGCAAGGCTGCCGGCCACTGCTGCTGTTTTCTGAGCGGAAGTTTCTGAGCAGGGTGGGTGGAAGCCTCGTCATCTGCGGCAGACCCGGAGCCGCGTGGGGGCGGGGATGGGGGCGGCAGGGCCTGCGGTCTGCCCCCAGGCTCCTCTAGGAACCCGCCACAGCAACGGAGGGACCTTCCGGAACGGCCAACGGGTGCCCCCAGGACTCGGCAGCAGCCTCCACGTGTCCGTGGGGCCGCCTGTGGGTCCTGCACTCCACCCACAGCTCCTAGAGGCAGCAGCAGGTTGAGGGGGGCCCTGACACCACGTGGGGTCTGCAGAGAAGGGGCCACTCGTCCCGGGTGCCAGGGAGGTGGTCGCACTCTCACAGGACTCACACACTGGGGTGGGCGAGGCCCCCCAAAGCAGGCGAGGGACTGAGCCCCAGCACCCCCAGCCCTGCCACATCCCCGTGAGCACCTGTGCCCAGGCACACCATCACCACCACCCCTGCATGCACACACATGGCACACGCGTGTCTGGGTGTGCTCCCAGGGCGACAGCCAGAGCTGGAAGCTGAAGGGGGGTGTGAGGGTGCAGCCGCCTCGGGGCCGCCTGACCCCCAAGCCCCTCACCCTGACGCCCCAAGGACCTCACTGGGACCCTGCAACTGGGTTTGATGGCCTGAGGGCCCAGGCTGACATGCTCTCACGTGTCACAGATACACAGAAATGCTGGCTCTGGGGTCCCACACTAGGACACGGAAGCTCCACGTGTGGCCCGCGTGGGGCCCTGCGTCCCAGGCAGGGACTCGCTTTCCCTGAAGGAGGTTTCGGGTATTAATCTTCATACCTTTGGCTGTGTTAAATATTTCATAATGAGTGAAATATTTATTAGCCATTTCTTAAATATTTGAGTCATCTTAAATATTTGATACTCAGTGTTTAAATGTTGTGGGAAGGAGCGGGCCGGGCCTGAGTCCTGGAGGTTCCGAACGAGAGGCCACGCGCCATGCACACACATGCGGGTCAGGGCATCCGGCCTCTGTGCTGTGTGGCCGGGACCCAGTGCGCGGGCCCAGGGGCTCAGGGGACAGGCAGGAGGTACCTGTGCCCCCACACGCCAGAGGGCAGCTCGCCCAGGGCTCGCGGAAGCCCCCGCCCGCCGGGGAGGTGCAGGCTGCCGGCAGCCTCAGCCTGGAGCTGGGGAGAGGAAGGCCTGTGCTGGCCCGGGGGGAGTGGGGGGCCTGGAGAGAGGGCACAGAGAGCCGACCACCCACCCCGGGCCCAAGTCAACGGCCCCAAGTACCTCCAGAGGGACACAACCAGTTGTGCCCAAGAGGGACATGAAGAACAGGCTCGGAGAGAGCAACGGGGTCTCTGCAGGAGGCAGAGGGCTGAGGAAGGGGCTGTCCCCCTCGAGAGAGGCGGCGTCAGGGAGGCGCTGAGGCGCGAGACGCAGGCTGCCCTGCTGAGCATCCCGCCATCCTGGCCACAGGCCCCGGCCACCGCCCGTGGAGCTGGGACTGAGAGCTCCTCCCGCCCGGCCCGCCTCCCGTGGGACCCACGCTCCAGCCGGCCCCTGACGTGGCACTCAGCACCCGCGCCCCAAACTTCCTCTGTTCTCTCTGAGGGGCGGAGCCGCTCTCCTGGGAAGGAGCCCGCCCCAGCTTCAGATTCCAGCCAGAATTCAATAATGTTGCTTTGTTTCCAGCAAATTTATTTTTATGATTATGAATTCTATTTATGGCAAGGCACGCTTGCTCCCATTTGTAATAGTGCTATAAAACTTCCCTTTTAAATAAATGTATTTAAGGTTTTTTAAGTGAATTCACTTAGAGGAAGCAGCAAGGGAAAGTCCGAGGGGGCCGGGGACGAGAGTCTGCCGGAGCCGGGGAGCCCAGGGATCGGCGTGTGCTGCCACCAGCCCTCGGAGTCCAGGTCCCTGCAGCCGCCCACGAGACTCCGGGCAGTGGTGACCTTTTGCTAATGAGCTCGGGCTGTTTGCTGGAGCCGCCAGCAGATCTGGACAGAAGCTAGACTCACCCGCGGCAGAGAAACGGTCCAGCCCCTGGAGCGTGGGGTGGGGGAGCCACGTCCAGGGAAGGAAACTGAGGTGGGGCCCGCCCGCTGAGCCAGGCTGCCAGTGCCACTGTCGGGTGGACCAGCAGGGGTGGGGAGGGGCAGAGCCACACACTCACATGGGCTGCATGAGAGGGCACCCCGCCCCCCATGGCTCAGTCCCGGACAAGGCCACCGTCCCCCACCCACTGTCCCCTCACAGTATGAGGCTGACTGGGCCAGACTGGGTCACCCCACACCCACCCCCTGCCTAGGAACAGCTTTTCAGAAGGTTCTGGGAGAATCGGGCACATATTCTGGGTGGAGAAACTGAGGCAGGCGCCAGGGGCCGCCACTTGAGCTGGTGTCGGTGTTAGGGCCTTGCTCGCGGCGGGTCTCAGGCCCCTCAGCTCACCCTGCACCTCCTGGCTGCTGGTCTGTGCCCCACACCTCCTGGGACCTCCCCCCAAGAGCCCAGCCCCGCTCTCCTGGGCCCCACCGGGCAGAGCCAGTGCAGCCTGGCGCAGCGTCTCCTGCAGCGTCTCGGGGCATGGGCACTTCGGGGCGAGGCAGCCCAGGCCATGTGCTCCCCAAGCCGGTCACCGCATCACGGCGCCCCACAGGTCCCAGACACGGGGCGGAGACAAAGCTCGGTGCCCCTGAGGCCTTGCCCTTGACCCTACACCCGGGACGCCTGGATCAAGCACTCTAGTCCCAGCCCCTCTGTGCCAGGAGGGGCCTCTCTATCAGGGTGGGGGGCTCTCTGCCCTGGTGGGCCTCTCTATAAATAGGGGGTCCTCTCTAGTCCCCAGGGGGCCTCTCTAGGGGGGCCTCTCTATCCCTGGGGGTCTCTCTGTCTAGGTTCTCTTTGCCCGGGTGAACTCGATGCCTGGGTGGCCCCGAGGGACACTGGTTCTGCAGGACGGGATGTCCCCAGGCTCTTCAGGCCACACTCCGCACTCCCACCTCCAGCTGCTACGAGGTGATGCTGCCTCCCAGAGGTGCCACAGCAAGGCCCCCTCTCCAGGGCCCGGGCCCGGCGACTGCGCACCTGAGGGGCACGGCTGGGCAGAGGGCGGGCTCAGGCTGCCAAGGGAGGTAGGGATGGGGGTGTGGGTGCTAGTAGGAGGCACCGCACCCCCACGTGCCCGGGGCCCCTCTGCTCCCTGCCACGGGCCAGCGATCTCTAATCCCTGCTAGTCCCTTCGAGCACTGCCCTGCGTGCAGAGGAGCCGGCCGAGCAGGCGCCCCTACGCAGTGCTCCGTAGTCACGTTCACACCCACCGGGCTGAGGCAGCAACAACTCTGGGACGGGGGAGTCTGGAGGGCGGCGGGGGCCTCCCCAGAGCCGAGAGGGGCCCCCGGCTGTAGGAGCAGAGGGTGGTGGTGACACTGAGCTGGAGTGACGGGAGGGGGACAGCACGTGTGGCTCTGTGTGTCTGTGTGCCGTGTGCATGAGTGAGTGGCACTCAATTACCCAAAATTGTTGGTTAAAAGCAGACGTAAATAACTAAGACCATGTGTGTCTGGGGCGGGGGGTGCTCATCAATTAGAGCTAATTACTCAACAGCTGACTGGAAGAACCAGGGGCTGGATCTGCGTCTGCGGACGAGGCCAGACCCTGCTCGGGAAAGGTGACGGGAAGGAAACAGACACAGGCCCAGCCTGCCCCGCCTGTGGCCGCCCCCCATCCCGCCAGAACCTGACAACTGCCCCACTGGGACCTCTGTCCCCCAGGGCCCTCCTGCTGGACATGAGGCGCCAGTGCAGACTCTGATTTTCTAGAAAGTTCTTCAAAGGTGGCACCACCTGAGGCCAAGCCGGCCACGACACTCAGGGTCCCCCGCACGCCGGGTTCTGCCTCCCCCCCAACACACATAGAGCAGGTGTGCAGCCGGGCACATACGGCACAGCTGCACATGCATAACACAGAGTGCCTGCACATGCGTGTCTGCATCTACCACATGCCTACACATGCCTGGACATGTGGATGTTCATACATGCCACACGTGAGTCCACGTGAGCATGAGAACCCGTGTGCGCCCCACCGCTCTGCCCACCACAGACACTCTGCTTGGGTGCTTCTGCCCAGACACCCCCTTCCCGGGGCCTCAGCACCCCGGGGGGCCCCAAGCCTACCAGTCACAAGCTCTTCCCGTTGGGGGACCAAGTCAGGGAGACAGGGGGAGCGGAGGGGGGGGTCCACTCCTGCCCCAGACAGGCGGTCGAGCCCTGCCACAGACCAGGTCCAGGCTGGGGACAGAGCAGCGGGAAGAGTCGGGCCCACGGCACAGCTAGGTAGACCCCAGGCCACATGTCCCTGCACTGGGGGCGTGGCCCTGGGGCTCCTGGGGCTCCTGGGGGCTCCTGGGGTCCCAGTGTCCAACCCCGCCTGACTAGCTGTTACCCAGGGCGGCCCCCAGGGGCCAAGCGACAGGACCACAGGCTGGCCACTTGTCTTGCACACAACCGTGCATGCCCAGGACCCCACACTGTCCCTCGAGCCCCGCCAGGAGTCATCTCCAAGCACTGCCGGGCGTGGCCAAGTACAAACAAAAGCCCACCAGGGGACGCCTGAGCGCAGCGGGCTGCCCCCCGCCTCCCCTCAGGCTGCCACCCCCAGCTCCAGCGATGCTGCCACAGCCCGGACAGCAGACACCCTGACCCCCTACACCAGGCACAGGCGTGAAAGCACCCCCCTCCGGGGCGCCCGCAGACCCCACACTGCCTGGTGGCCGGCCCAGGGGACTCAGGCTGAAGTGGGGAGCACCGGGCACTGCACACAAGGCTCCCCAGTTCCGCCAACTCACACCAGGCAGGAGGGACACTGCCTGGCCAGGAGAGATGGCTGGACACCAGGAAACAGGAAACAGATGGGCAGGCCCTGAGACCGAGAAGCCACCCCCAAATCACACACCAGAGAACCTGGGCAGGCAGGAGCACCCAGGTGGGGAGCACCTAGAGGGATGAGGGATGGAAGGGTGGAGAGCAGCAGAATGGGTCTGTCCCTCAGGGGGCATCAGGACCGGCAGCTGCTGTGACCCACCAGCCTACTACGTGGGACACCAGAGACAGACAGGGGGCAGCTGAACAGAGATGGACAAACAGCAAGACCAGGGACAAGGCTGCCCTCAGTGGCGCTGCTCAGAGCCGCCAACTGGGAAGGCCTGAAGGTGCTGCGGGGGGTGGGTCTCCATGCCCAGGCGAGAGACCCCCCACGACTGACCGCCCAGAACTCTCCCCGCCACGCCTGGGCAGGGAACTCGGGGCCGGGCCCCACCATGCTCCAGGGAGCGAGGGTTCAAGGCCCCTCCCACTGATCCTAACCGGAAGCGCGCAGTGTGGTGGAGGCCACTGCAGCCTGCGGGCGACTCGCGACCACCCCGTCCTGCGCTGAGCTGGCGGCAGCAACTCCCTGCTCAGACCGAGTTGCCCCCAGCTTCCTTGCTCAGCCGTGCTCCCATCCCCCGGTGCTGCACACACACACCACTGCACAGACGCGGCGGGGGCTGTGCCCGGAGCCGTGACTCGGGACAGGCTGGGGTGTGGCAGGGGCCGAGGGCTGCTTCATGGTCGGTCACAGCCAGGAGGCGGCCGGGCAGGGCGGGAAGGGCAGCTGACGGGGAAGAGCTGGCCCCCAGGGTCTGCCAGGACGCGATGAGACCCCGGCTGCTCGAGGAGGCGCTGCGGGCTCTAGTGACGGAAACTCGGCGAGATGTGAGCGAGGGGGCAGCACGGAGAGAAGCGGCCCCCACTCCGGTTCAGCTGCTCGCTAGGGGCTACGCGCCAGCTCGTCCGGAAACCTGGAGTCCAGCCCATGTCCATCCAGGGAGCTGGCCTCCCCTTCCACATCCAGTAGACCCCTTCCCTGGGAGGGAGGCTGTGAGGGCTGGTGAGGAACACAGGAGGGTGGGGGAGGGAGGACGGGGAGGATGAGGATGGGGAGGATGGCGATGAGGATGGGGGAGGGGGGAGGATGGGGGAGAGTGGGGAGGGTGGGGGGAGGTGGGAGAGGGTGGGAAGGGTAGGGGGAGGATGGGAAGGGTGGGGGAGGGTGGTGGGGAGGGTGGGGATGGTGGCTGTGGTTGTGTGCGGTCACTGGCTCCACCCCAGGAAGTGCCCTGCGTTAGGCTTGAGCCAGTGCAGGAAGGATGTGCCTGTGTGGCTGAGAGCAGGGGTCAGTGGACAGGGACAGGCTGTTCCCAGGAGGCAGGGAGGCAGCCTGGAAAGACACAGGAACTGCACACGGGAGAGTGAAGTGTCGGGCGTCCTGCGTGGCCCTGTGACCCTTAGCAGACTCTACGCCTGGGCGGGAGCCGGCACCAGGACCCTCGTGCTCCTCAGGCTGACCTGGGGCCCCGCGTGCTGCTGTAGCTGGGGCTCCTTCCTGTACACACCCAGGGCCACTGGCTGGGGCAGGGGATGGGAGTGAGTCCTGCCCGTCACCTCACCAGGAAGCCCGGGCGGGGGCTCTGAGTGAGTAGGGGGTGCCACGCCTGGACCCAGCTGGGCAAGTCAGCTCAGCAGCACCACCTCCTCCAAGAAGCCCCCGGCCCCCAGAGCCCAACCCTCCCACTGGCCCTGCCCACCTGCCCCAGATAGGCAGGGACACAGCAGACCCGTCCTGTACGGACAGCTCGGTGAAGCCACAGAGTTGCTGGACAGACACACACTGCCCAAGGCCAAGGGCCGTGACCTGCAGGGGCTCAGGGACGTGACACAGGCACAGGAGCCGAGCCAATCACGAGGTCCACGAAGGGGCGGGGCCAGAAGAGCATCGACTCCGGGGTACAGCCCAGGCGTGGACGCGGAGGCACAGGGTCGAGGGGGACAGGACAGAGAGGAGAGGAACGGGCTGGGCTCCCCCGACGGACAGCACAGCCGAGATGCGACAGACGCAGAGCCCTGCTTCCCTGTGAGGGGCCCGCACCAGGGCTCACGCATGGACACAGCTGCACCCCATCTCCGGGTGTCCAGGCCTGGTCTGCGCAGGGAACCCGCCACCTCTGCCGAGCCAGGAAGAGTGCAGGGGGCTGGACGGGGCTGCAGGCAGCAGGCGGTGCCCTCGGTGTCTGGGCACCCATCTGGGAGCCCCCAGATCCGTGAGTCTGTTCGTGCATCTGTCCATGTCGGGGAGTCCGTGTGTCTGTCCGTCGAGGAACTGGTTGCTTCAGAGCTGCAGGAGGTGCCAGGGTGCTCTGTGGGGGCCACCGGGAATCCCCTCCTGCAGCCAGCCTGCCGTTGTCACTGCGTTGCCATGGAGACACGGCCAAAGGGACTTCAGGACTCAGGGGAGGGGCCGGCTCCCCTGAACTCCAGCAGTCCAAGACCCCGCCCCGGGGAGGGGCCCCAGGCCCAGTAGAGATGTCCAGTCTCCCTTGCAAAGACGGTCCGCACGGTCATAGCTGGAGGGGTCTCCAAAAGGCTCCTTGGGTCCCTGCGTCTGCTGGGGGCACTCCTCCATCTTCTGGAAGCCTCCCCAATGCCGACTCACCCCTACTGGGGACCCCCACTCTGGCCCCCACACCCAGCACCACGAGCAGCCTGGGGCTCCCGGCACCTTTCTGAGCCTGAGTCGCCACCGGGACAAGAAGGAGGCAAGGGGGGCTGGAGCGATAGCACAGCGGGTAGGGCGTTTGCCTTGCATGCGGCCGACCCGGGTTCGAATCCCAGCATCCCATATGGTCCCCTGAGCACCGCCAGGGGTAATTCCTGAGTGAAGAGCCAGGAGTAACCCCTGTGCATCGCCGGGTGTGACCCAAAAACCAAAAAAAAAAAAAGAAGGAGGCAAGGGGCCCTTCCAGCTGCCCCCACACCCACAGCACACACGTGTCATGCAGGGGCAGGGCTGAGCACACACATGCCCTCACACATGTGCGTGCAGGCGGGGTCCCCCAGGCCTGCCCCTGCACGCGTGAAGGGCCCCACCCTCCCCTCCCTCCTCTGGCCCTCAGGCAGGAGCCAGTTGCTCCCCGTGCCCGGAGAGGCCTGGAGACAGAACGGGCTGAGGGCAGGTTCTAGGAAGGTTCTGGAGCAGCAAGTGAGGGCCAGGGCCTCCAGACCTCAGCCCCGGGATCCCCACTGCTGACGCCAGAGAAGGCCCCCAGACAGCCTGCAGAGAGCCCGGCGCGTGCGCCCAGCCGAAAGGTGGTGACAGGCTCCACTTGCCAAGACGTCTGCACCACGCACAGGGCAGCCCTGGGCGCTGAGTGACCCCAAGAACTGTCTGCAGAACCCCAGGGCCCGCTGTGACCCCCACGACCTCCCGCAGGACCCGGACGATGCCCCATCCTGAACTCAGCTGGGCCCCGCCCTCTCCATGCCCCGGCCTCCACTGTCTGTCCTGGGGTGACCAGGGGACCCTGGCAGGGTGGAAGCACGTCCAGGGCGGGAGACCGCCCTGTGGCAGGATGCCTACACGTGTGGAGGGGCCAGAGAGAGCCCAGGGCCAAAGGCCGCCTCCTTCACGCAGCACACCCTGGCCCACTCAGCACCGCAGAAAGCCGCAGAACCCAGAGTTAGGACCGACCCCTGAGCACAGAGCAGGAGCAGCACCGCCAGCCGTGCCCCAAGTCTCAACCTCCGAAAAGGAAAACCAGAGACTCTGGTGATAGAGCAAAGCCTTGTTCTCCAACCCTGGCACCCGTGCCCACCCGAGACCCGCGTCGCCGGCACTGCTGGGGTGTCTCAGAGAGACTGGAGAAGGGGCAGGGCCGGCAGAGTAAGGACCCCACAGCTCTGTAACAGTGTGTCTCACCATGACTCAACGGAAACACAAGAATTTTAAATAAATAAATAGTTACTTAGTAAGCAGCAGAGAGAGAGAGAGAGAGAGAGAGGAGAGGGAGGAAGAGAGAGGGGGACAGAGAGGAGAGAGAAGAGAGAAGAGAGGGAGACAGGGAGGAGAGAGGAGAAAGAACGAGGAGAGAGAGGGAGAGAGAGGGGGAAGAGAAAGAGGAAAAGAGAGGGGGTGAGGGAGAGCGGGGGGAGGGAGAGCGGGAGGGGGGGAGAGCAGAGGGGTGGGGGAGAGCCAAGCCTGCCAGCGAGAACCTGCCAGAGCCACCACCGAGCTGCTGCTGAGCTCCTGGCAATGCTGCAGGGGTCGGGGGTCTGGAACAGGGGCAGAGCCGCGGGCACAGGTGGGGTGCCCTGCTGTTCATCTGAAGGAAGCAGATCCGAGGGCAGGGCGCTGAGTGGTCTCTTCTCAGATGGGGCATGAGCCGGAAGGTCTGGGCCGCTGGACTACCGAGAGGTGAACGGAAACAGCTGGATGGGCCTGCAGGGGCCAGAGGGCACCAGGGACAGAGACTCAGAATGGGACAAAGTGCAGAGGCGCTGCTCAGAGGAAGGGCCGGTGTGGGCACCTGGACCCCGCAGTGGACGAGGTACTGGCCAGTCCACATGCACACAAGGGGACCCTCATGCTGCCCGCAGCCAGCATGTCCCAGCAGGAAACTCAGAATCACAGGCAGCAGGAGTGGGAGCCCGACCCTGGGCATGTCAGGTGCTCCCTGATGCCCGAGCAGGTGCTCCATACCGAGCCAGACGCTCCCAACACCCGAGCAGGTGCTCCCTGACACCCTGCAGGTGCTCCCTAATACGCAAGCCAGGTGCTCCCTGACACCCGTGCATGCCAAACGCTCCTGGGGACCCGGCCAGAGGGCCCAGGGCCAGAGCAGCCCCAGAGTCTCTAATGTGGGTCTCCCGCCCTGCCCCCGCCCTGCCCCCGCCCTGCGAGGAGACCTACAAGGCTCCTCTTTGCCAAGAACCGTGCACGTCTGGACTCTCCACCACAGTCAGGAGCAAAACAAAATTCCATTCGGACCCCAGGCCGGGGCACAAAGCGACGGCACAGCCAGCCCAGGCTCCATCCCAGCACCCGGCACCCCACGGTCCCCCAGACCCCAGGAGGGATTCCTGAGCACAGAGCCAGGACTCAGCCCCAAGCACTGCCAGGTGTGGCCCTCGAAACCAAAGAACTAGGCCCATACACCGGGTCTGAGCTGAGCAGCCCTCTTCCCCAGGAGCACATACGTGCATGCATACCTGTACGCATGTGCCCCTGTGGGACAGACATGCACACGTCTGTACATTTCCATGAGGGCAGGCATGTATGGGTGTGCATACATTCACGTACAAGTGTACATCTGTGGGGAAAGGTGGTCACTGCAAACACACAAACATTGAATAAACATGCATGCACACATGTGCGATCCATAGGCTGACCTGTAAGCACACACTGAATGTGCATGTACATATGTGTGTGCCAAGCTCCTGTGCGGTGTTTTAAGAGAGGGGCTGCCACCCAGGACATAGCTCTGCCTTCGGCTGTCGGTGGCTGGCTCGCCCGTGGGTGCCCGGCAGCGGGGCAGAGACAGTCAGCCCAGCAGCCGGCAGCTCCTTCCTGCTCTGGCCCCAAGACTCCCTTCAGGCTGGAGGGGGTGCACAGCCTGCACCCCATGGTCACCCATGGCCCCGGAGACCTGAGCAGGTCAGGGGCCAACACTCCCCGAGTGAGAACTGATACGGGCACTCAACCACAGATGGCACTGCGACCCCTCAACTGCCCCCCAGGCCAAGCCCATCTGCACTGAGTCGGGGGTCCATGCTGCTGCTGGGAGCCCCAGCCCCCTGCAGGTGGGGCTCCAGCTTCTGACCTGGGATCCCCCCAAGTGAAGGCGTGCCTCCTCGGCCCACACAGAGACCCAGAGAGCAGGTGAGGGGGGCTGCAGTCAGGCTCCCAGGGCCCCCCTGCGCCTGGGTCCTCTCCCGCAGGCTCCTCGGGGCTCCCCACCTCTCTCAAGCCCCCCACATGGTGGCCAGGGTCCTCTGTTCCTCCAGCTGGAAGGGAGCTGATGGCAGTGGCTGCCTGGGGCTGCGCGGCTGCCATTGCTGGAGACCCCGAAGCGGCCCCCAGCTGCCTGAGCCCCGTCTCTGGGACTCACCATCCCTGTTCTAAGACCCGGGTCCCCTGGGGGGAATGAGATGGCCCAGGAAGGGAGGACGTGAGGGAGGATGGAGCACAGCAGGCCCAGTCACCAGTGGACAGTCCCCACGGCCTCGTCCCCGGGAGCCACCTCCCCCAGCCCTGCAGGACAGGGAGACGAGGCCACGGGGAGCAGGCGCAGGGAGCCCAGTAAGACGGCCAGGGAGCCCCCAGGCCTTTCACCCCCTCTAGTCCCCCTGTGGGGGGGCAGTCAGACCCAGGGGACCCAGGGGCTCCCTGGCAGGACTTGGCCTGGGCCCTCTGACACCTGCCCAGGGCCAGACCCCGGGCTGAGGGTGGCACGGAGCAGGCCCTGCCCAATGCTGCCTCTCCTCCCCAGCCCCCAGACTGAGTCCCGGGCCCCCCCAGCCCCCAAGCTCACTGGGTGACCTTGGGCCCGGGACTACCCCACAGGAGGGGGCTGCAGGGTCCACACGACCCCGGGGAGCAGCCTGCCCTACCACGCCGTCCTGGCTCCTGCCCCCCGTGGGCTGAGGCCTGGGCCCCACTTCCTGAGCACTACCAGACCACCAGCTGACAAAGGGTGGGGTGGGGTCCCCGAGAGGCTCCCCAGACCTGCACAGCTGCACACAGTCCCTTCCTGCACATCCCCTATCTCAGGGCTCCAGCGCCAGCAGACACTGGACCCAGGACAGGAGGGGCACGGGGAGGTGGCCGCAGGAGCCTGCCCAGTGCTCATGGTCGTTTCCTGCTCAGGGCCAGCAGACACAGGGCCCAGCGTCTGTCCTTCACCACCGCCTCCGGCACCCGGCGCTTTGTCCCGGCAGACAGGCACCGCAGACTGACCCACGCACTCTGCCAAGGCCGGCAGAGCCAGGCCCGAGGGCAGCCCCTGACACCCGGGGCTGCATGTGGGCTCGTCAGCACAGTGCTCAGGGTCTGGCCCGGCAGCCCCAGGCCTCATTCATTTCCTGGCGCTCACCAAAGCACACACAGGCTCTGGGTCCGGGGGCAGGGACCTGCCCTCCCTCTATTCTGGAGCCTACTCAAGCCAGACACATCATCCTGATCAGGGGCTGGAGGTGTGGGCGGCCACCTCCAGCCCTGCTGGCCGGGACCAGGGTCCCAGGACTGGGTCCTGGCTCAGCGTCCACACCTGCCCTCTCCGGAAAGGTGGCGCCCCCCTCGCGCCGGCTGTTCAGTTCCAGGCTGTTTTGGGGCCCGCGGGTTCCTGTAAGCAGGGAACCTCGGCACCGCCTGAGGCCAGCACGCCCGGGGAAAGCCCCGCTCGCTTCCCCCACCCCCCACCCCGGATGGCTCATGCCTAAGCCGCGGGACCCTCGCTCCACAGGCCCCGCCCCCCACGTGGAGCTCGGGACCGACTGGGCTCCCGGAGCCTCGCACCTGCGGCCACGGACAGGCGCCCCCCCCGCCGAAACACCCCATTTCACAGGCGCGGAGAGCGAGGCTCTGCCAGCTGCCGCCCCAAGGTCGCGCGGGTCCCCGCCTCGGCGGCCAGCGTCCTGGACCCCCACCCGGGTCGCAAGCAGGCGGCCTGCCGCTACGAGGGTCTTCAGAGGCGAACTGGGGAGACGGGACCGGGGGCACCCACCAAGTCGGCGCCCGCGCTCCCGTCGGCCCGGCACCCCGCGCACTGTCGGAGGGGAGACCCCGGGGGCAGCGAGCTCCGGCCGACACGCGCGGGCGCGCCCCGGGGAGCGCTCGGGCGGCGGCCACGGGGCTGCGGAGGGGACGGAGGCGCTCGGGCCGCGCAAGGCAGGCGACCCCGGGCCGGCCCCGCTCGTCCCCCGCGCAGCAGCCAAGTTCCTCCAACTTCGCCCGCTGCGCTCGGCTACGCACCGGGCTCGGGGCGCGGGAGGGGCGCGGGGCCGGGGCGGTGTCGCCCCCGGGCTGGGCACCGACCGCGGCCAGCACCGGGGCCGGGGCCGCGCGCTTACCTGCCGCCCGGCCACCGCCGCCGCCGTCCTTCCAGCTCCAACTTCGCTGGCGGATTGAGATTCCGCCCCGGCTGCGCCCATCGATCGGCCCCGCCCCTCGCCCGCGGACGCTTGGGGGGGGGGCCTGCCCGCGCCTCCCCTCGCCGCTCCCTCCCCCTGCCCGCCCCGCGCTGCCCGCGCTGCCCGCGCTGCCCGCGCCCCTCCGCCCGGCTCTCCCTCCACGGCCGCGCAGCTGCCGGGGGCGCGAGGCGCGCCGAGGTCCTGGGGAGCGCGGGAGGGGACCGGGGTCCACGCAGGGTCGGGGGCGCTCGCTGCGGCGCGCGCCGCGACTCCCCACGCAAGGAGCAGAGCGGAGGCACCGGCTCTCAGGCCGGGAGAGGGGGCGCCCGGAGAAGGCGGGGTCCCGGGCTCGGGGAACGCCCCCTGCGCGCACCGGGGGTTGAAGAGGCGGCTCTGGGACTTACCTCCCACTCCTGGGGCCCTCCCACCTAGCGGCCCGAGCCCCTGCCCCGACCGGCGGGAAAGGGAGTCGGGCAGGGTCGGGGGACCGGCGCCCCGCCGCCTTCCAGGAGGACCCTGGGGGGCCAGGCTGGGCTGGACCTCCATCAGGGTCCCGTCCCGCTGGGGTCCCCGCCCCCCACGCCCCTCTCCGCTTCCCGCCCCTCCCGCCCCGCGGCCTCAGTACCCTCCGCACGCTCTGCGCTCGGCTCGGTCGGGCCGGCAGCTGGGCTGTCCACCGCGCATACCAAAGAGCTGCCTCCATTCATAGGCCACCGAGCCCAGCCGCCCCGAACGAGCGGGCGCCGGGCAGGGCTGCGGCCAGCGGCCCCCCCACCCCCCTCCTCCAGGCCAGAGCTCGGGCAGCCGGGGCTCCGCGCACGCCTCTGCTCTGCCAGAAGTGGGGTGCAGTCACACGCCGGGCGCCTCGGACCTCCGTGCCGGTCGGGGCATCTGGGGAAGGTGCCTCTGTGCGGCGGGTCAAGGGCAGGGCCGCCCTGTGACCCCCGTTCCCGCAGGAGGAAGGGAGGACTGGCCAGCTCAGAGCTGGAAGGTCTCCGGAAAGCCCAGCCCGGGAGGGGGAGGCGGGACCGCGACCACCGCTGCGGCCGGCGCTCTCCTCAAGCGCGCGCTGGCAGCAGTGGCTGCAGGCTCGGCTCGGGGTGTGGCGGGCTCCCGAGGGCAGGGGTCGCGGGCGGGGGCGCAGGGCGGCAGGGCGCGGGGTCCGAGCCCCACGGGCCGCCCCTCCCCTGTGGCCGCGCCACCCCGTGGCCTGGTGTAGCCATGGACGCGGCCAGCGGGAACCGCGCCGCCCCGCGGACACGTCCGAGACCCCCGGCCGCTCCACGCCCCCAGTTTCCGTGCAGCCGGAGGACGCGGCCCAGAGTTCACAGGAGGGGACGGAGGCGACCCTCAGCCCCGAGGTCAAAGCCCTCCAAAGTACTCGGGAGCTGGACCGGAAGGAGAAACGCACCCCTGAGCCCCTTCTCCCAAGCCCCTCTCCCAAGCCCCAAACGCCCTGAAGCTGGAACCGCATGTCGGAGGGTTGCAGGGTGGAAGGGGCTGAACGGTGGGCGCCCGACGGCTATTCCGCGGAGCGGGCGCGCGGACCGGGACCGGCGGAACTGGCCGCCGGCCGGCCCTGGCTGATGGAGTGGCCACAGGCTCACCCGGCAGTTTGGGGAGCGGGAAAGTTGGGGGACGCACATCCCGAGACCCGAGAGAAAGGCGTGGGAGAAGCGCGGGGTGGGGTGCTGGGGAGGGAATGGGGGCTGTGAAGACGGGGGTCGTTCCTGGCCGAGCCCGCTTCCGGCTTTCCCGCCCAGCCGCCCGCTGCCGCAGGCGCCTAAATATAGCCAGGCGCTGCTCCCCGGCCGGTGCTCTCCAGGCGCTGCTCCCCGGCTGGTGCTCCCCAGGCGCTGCTCTCCGGCTGGTGCTCTCCAGGCGCTGCTCCCCAGCCGGTGCTCCCCAGGCGCAGCTTCCCGGCCAGTGACCCCCGTCGGTTGCCTGAGGGACTCAGGCAATGGGGGATCCGGCGGGAGAGCACTACGGCCCCGCGCGCGGCTGGAGACCCCAGTCCTGCCCTGCCCAGACTCAGCCGGGAGCGGGGATCCAGGGTCGGGGAGGCGAGGCCGCCTCGGGTCGGCTTGCCGAGACCGTCGGCTGCACGGGCAGCCGCCGCCGCCCCTTCCCGGCTCCCGGCTCCCCGCAATTAGCTTTCCGAACGCTCAGGAAAGTTTCGGGGACCCCGTGGGGTCTGGCTCCCTCAGCCACGGCGTCGGGGAAGGAAGTTTGTCCGGCTTGGGCTCGGCCACCGCGAACTTCGGGTGCGTAGGCCCGGACCCAGGGACCCTCGGATCGCTCGCACGGCGACCCAAACCCGGAGCCTCAGACGCTGAGACAGGACGCGGGTACTGAGCGAGCCTCTGGGGACCCCGCGCCCGCCCCCAGCACCGCCGCGGGGGCCCGGGCTTCACCCGCCGCCACGCCGCTGCGGCACGGGGACCCGCCCCCCGCAGCCCCCGCAGCCCCCGTATGCGACCCTCTTACCTGCTGGGCTGCGGGCGTGGCGGAGCGCGCGCCGGGTCCACAAGCGCGGCGGCGCGGCGTGGCTCGCGCCTTCCTCCTCCTCCTCCTCCTCCTCCTCCTCTCCTCCTGCTCCCCGGGGCTCGCCGGCCCTAGCCCGCCCCTCCCCCGCCGCCCGCCCCCCGGAGCCGCCGCCGGCGCCCGGAGCCAGCCGAGCCGGCCCGAGCTGCGGCGCTCACTGCGTCAAGCGCAGGGCGAGCTCGGGGCCGGCGGGGCAGGCGGGGCGGCGGCGCGGGGGCCGCGGGCTCGGGCTCGGGCTCGGGATCCGGCTCGGGCTCGGGCTCCGGCTCCGGCTCGGGCTCGGGTTCGGGGAGGGCTGGAGGGGCAGGGACACCTGGCGGGGGCACCGGGCGGGGCCCGGCCGGCCCGAGCGTGGTCCGGGGCCGGAGCCGACACGTGCCCGGGGCTGGCCGCGCCCCCTCCCGCGGGCCCGCACCCGGCCCTGGAGGCCCCCGAGCCCGGCCCGGGCGGGAGCGCGCCGCGGCCCGACATGGACCCGCGAGAAAGTGGACACGAAGCCGGACCCGAGGGGACGCGCGCGGGCCGGGCCAAGAAGGGGGACGCGCCCGTGCGCGGACCCCGTCCAGCCGGGCCCGGAGCCGTCCTCGGGGTCACCCCGCTCGGGTCTCGGCCGCTGCCCCAGCCTGCCCAGGCCGGCCACCAGCGGCCACGCCCGCATCGCGGCCGCGAAAGCCCCAAAGCGGCGAGCGAGCGCCCCCGGCCGGCCACGGCCTGCGCGCTCCCCGGAGCGGCCGGAGCTCCCCAGCCCGCCCCGCGCTGCCCCGTTGCCCAGGAGAGGGGAGGCTGGAGGAACCCCCTGGGACTACAGATGGGCCCGATGCGGGGCCGTGCCGCTCCTGGCCGCTGTCCCTGCGCGCGCCCCGCCACCTCCATCTGCGACCAGAGGGCTCCGGGCCTCCTTGTCAGGGACTGCCGTCCGAGGATCCCGCCCTGAGTCCCTGCACCCTGGACACGCGGGCAGGCTGTCCCGCCGCTGCCCCTAGAAGATGCACAAGTGCCCCCTTCTCCCTCTGAGGCCCAGGCCAGACCTGGCTCCCCTGTCCTGCTCTCCACCCCACCCCGCTCTTGCAGCCGGGACCCACAGCGGGACTCTCGGAGGCCTACTGGACCACTGTCCACTCCCCCCTTCCAGCCACCGGGCTGAGACCCTGGGACCCTGACCTGCACGGCGTGGGGCTCATGTCTCTGGCCCAGCCCGGGCTGGAGAGGGCTTCTCGGAAACGCCTCTGCCCCTCGCCCCTGTCAGATTTACCCCGCTCAGAATCGTTTCTCTCTCCCCCAAGTCAGGGGTCTCTGCCACCTAGACGGGCCCCTCACTGGAGCCCCACCGAGCACGTCTTCCCTCTCAGTCATTTCCCTTCTTCCTATAGGGGATGCTGAATGCTCAGACAAGCCTTCTGAGGTGCTGATGGTATTGTCCCAGTTCTCTGGGACTGATGCCTGTCTCTCTGGGGGTGGGGTGTGAGTTCCCCTCCAAGGGCAGTATGTGGGTGTCTGAAGTCAGAGGTCCCAGCCGCCTGACCTCTGTGTCCTGTCCTGGGGTATGAATGTCTGGGTAGACGCCGCGCTGGGCAGCCCTGGGCATGTGACCCGGCCATTGCTATACTATGCCTGGTGTCCATCCCACCCATCCACGTCCATCCGCTCCCACACGCAGTTCCAGGGCTGGCAGGAGGAGGCTGGGCCTCCGCGTTCCAGGCTCCATGAGAGGCCAGTGGCGCGTTCCCTGTCAGGGTACAGGCCACCCACGGGGGGGCGGGGTGCAGCGTGCCATGCTGGGAGTCAGTGCCTGAGGTGGAGGAGGAGCAGGCCTCGTGAAGGTGTCACGCCACATGAGGGCTTGACCTCTCCCCCCCATGCCCTCTGCCAGGCTCTCCGTGCTGGGACAGGACAGGCCCGGTGCTGGACATGAGCATCTCCTAGTCTTGGTGTGGCTGTGGTCATGGACATGGACACCACCCCCATCTCTGTGGGAACAGGGCACGGGAATCGTCCCGGTCAGGTTCCCAGGTGACGAGGAGAAAGGCATCGTAAATGATGGTTTGATCAGTGGCTGGAACCTCCTGGAACCTCATAAAGGGGGTTTTGGGGTGGGTGCCCTGAAGGGGGTGCAGGGATGGGTGCCCTGAAGGGGGTGCAGGGATGGGTGCCGTGAAGGGGGTGCAGGGGGCGATGCCATGAAGCGGGTACAGGGGCGGGGGCAGGGCTGTCCTGGGGAGGGGCCCTGTGTGGGAAACCTGGACTGCCGCTAAGGCAACAGGCCTTGTGACACCCAGAAGACTGCAGAGCAGAGCCCCGGCCCCAGGCAGGGATGGACGGACAGACAGACCCCTCTCTCAGAGCTGGGCCGAATGATCCTCTGCAGCACAACAGAATAGGCACGGCAGGGCAGACCAGGCCTCTCAGGGGTCCTGCCTGCTGGGGAGTCGTGACCACCTGCCCCCTGAGCAGACGCCACACTCAGCTGTCCAGGGCAGATGTGAGGAGGTGGGGCAGGAGGGGATAAGGGAGACCTCATTTCCCAGCCAGTTCATGGGCCCCAAATGCAGACCCCAAGGGGGCTTGAGGGATTTGCCTCCTCCCAGTGAGTTTTCCTGTGGGGTCCGGAGACCCCCAGCTGTGGAGAATCCCACACTCCCCGTGATGGGGCTCGGGGTCTGGTCTCATCCGGGAGCCTAGCTGGGAAGGGGGATGAGAAGACATGGGACTGTGTGGGGTGTGGCAGGGGTGTGGGCCAGGTGAGACTCTGCCAGGACCCGGGCTCAGGACACCTTGGGTCAGGGCACCCCTAAAGCACGTCTGGGTTCCTCTGGCCAGGAACACTGCCTCTCTGGGGGCACTTGGAGGGTTTCAGGGAGAGGAGGCAGAGGTAGCTCCTTCCACCTGGGCCTGAGAACCTGCCCCAGCATGAGCTGGTGTCCAAGGGACACCCAGCAGGACACCCAAGACCCAGCTCCAAACCATGGACCCCACCCCCACTCCCTGTGACCCCAGAGCCCTCCTGCCCTCCTGCGCTCTGCTCTGAGGGCCAATTACAGTGTCTGGAGTTGATTAGATGCTGACACTGATGAACCCGAGGTAATTAGCAGAGAAAAGGCCCTTTTGATTAGTCCCACATTGCTCTCAGTGATGCAAAGTTCACGCCTGCGGGGGGTGTGGGGGCTGAGGTGCTTCTGGAATATTTATTTAAATTGTGAGTCTTGCTTCCACGCATGAAACTGGTTCATCTTCAAGCCCAGACTTGCTTGCGGGGCGACTGGACTGAAAGAATCCCGTCATCTTCCTCCCCCAGCCACGGCCCACCCAGGACCAGAGGGAGAGGAGGGGTGGGGGGAGACTCCCCAAGGAGTCTGCCTCCCCGCCCACCCATACAGGCAATCTCCCCTCCAGGCCAGCTGAGGGACAGCACCCACAGCTGGTGCACGTGGACTCAAGGTGCGGGCGGGCCTTGACCACACCTGCCCCCACTGACCCTACCGTGCCCACGTCCTGAGACCCACATCCCACCACCATGGAGGGCACCATGGAACTTCCCAGCCTCAGGATGGTCTCTGGTGCCTGGCCAGGAGGCCCGCAAAAGCCAGAGGGAGACCCCTGGTGGACAGACTGAGGGGCAGCAGCCCACCTGCAGAGTGCCTAGGGGCCTGGCAGGCGGAGGCTCAACTCTGGGGCTGTGTGAGTGTGACTATACACGTGTAAATGTGCCGGTGTGCCCTGAGTGTGCATGCAACTGCATATGTGTGCATTATCATGTCTGCACGTGTGTTCATGTGTGTGTTCGTGTGTGCATGTTTGCGTGTATCTGCATATGAGTATTCATGTGTGTGTGTTCATATGTGCATGTTCGAGTGTCTGCATGTGAGTGATCATGTGTGTATTTGTTCGTGTGTGCATGTTCGAGTGTGTGTGTGCACTGGTGAGTGTGTGTGTGTGACCGTGGACCTCATTTGGGTCAGAGAGGCAGAGAGCAGCAGAGCTGGGAGTCCAAGAAAAGTGAGCGACAAGGGCCAGAGCGATAGAGCAACAGGGAGGGCATTTGCCTTGCACGCGGCCGACCCGGGTTCGATCCCCAGCATCCCATATGGTCCCCTTAGCAGCACTAGGAGTAATTCCTGAGTGCAGAACCAGGAGTGACCCCTGAGAGTTGCTGGGTGTTTGTTTTTTTTTTAAAAAAAAAGAAAGGAAAGTGAGGGACAGGAAAGGGCACCCTCTAATGTGGAGAGTGGGGGGGCCTGCAGGTCCTGTGGCCTTGGGGAGGGGTGATTTGCAGCACTTGCTGTTAGCTGTGGGGCCACACGGCACTGAGATGCCCAGGACTGCAGGGTGGGATCCAGGCGTCACACAAACACTGGTCTCCCCTGTCCATGGGAACTAATGGCATTTTAACAGGCGACACCTCCCGGGCACTTAGTAAATGCCAGCACCTCCCTAGATACTGCTAGCCCCCCAGTCTGTCTGCGGACACCTCGGTGACCTGAGAACCTTCACCTTTTGCCAGTCCCCCAGTACCTGACAACTGCCCCTATGAACATGTCTCATAAAGGGCCCCCTCATGCCCTCTTGGGGGCACCATGGTCTCTGAGTATCAAAGAGTTTCTGTGTCCTCAGGAGATAGTGAATGGATGAATGGGTGAACAGATGAATAAATGAGGGAGGTAGTGAATGAATGAGTGAATGGGTGAATAGATAAATGAATGAGGGAGGGAGTGAATGAATGAGTGAATGAGTGAGTGAATGGGTGAACAGGTGAATGAGTGAATGAATGAGGGAGTGACTAAATGAGTATAAATAAATGAGTGGATAAGTGAATGAGTGAATGACTGAGTGAGTGAATAAGTGAGTGAATGAGTGAGCAAGTGAATGGGTGAGCAAATAAGTGAATGAGTGAGCGAGTGAATGAATGAATGGATGCATGAATGAATGAGTGAATGTGTGAATGAATGACATGAGGGTCCCGGACAGTGATGAAAGAGGGAAAAGTGGCTGGTGTTTATGGGGTTGATGCTGAGTCGGCCCCTCGGTCCCCACACCCGCCAGCCCTCCTGTCTTCACCGTCCCAGCACCATCAGAGCAGCCCTGGGACGGAGCAGGCCCAGCCCCAGGCCCCCCAGGAGAAGACTGGACAGGGCCTCCTGCACCAGTGGCTGGTCCCCTACTGCTGCCTGAGCTCTGAGGAGCAATGGGGTCCCTGTCTCCTCCCCAGGCTCCTTCCAGCCTGAGGGCCCAACCAGCTGTGGCCACAGGCCGGGCATGGCATGGAGTGGGGTCCCCGGAAGCCCCATGAGCCAGCTGTCCATGTCGCCCTGCCACCTTCTCAGGCCTCCGGCCCCCAGGGACTGGGCAGGGCTTCCAGCAGCTCTGACCACGGCCGGCCATGCCCAGGAATGGGCACAGGCCAGGCCCGAGGCGAGAGGACCCCCCTCTTCAGTGGCTTGTGTCTCCCTGAGCTAGTGTTGGTGTCTGCCGACAGCGCGAGTTCTGAGCACGGGGGTCCGCAGCTCCACCAGCTTTAGCACTGACATCCCAGGCCAGATCTGAGGCGCCCAGGCCCCATTCGAGGAACAAGCCCCCCGATGTGTGCATGACCCCCAAAGGCCCCAGGAGGTGACACCCGGAGACAGCCCCAGGGCATGGCCCCCCAAGTGAGGAAGAGTGCCCGAAGCTGTGCCCATCCCACCTCCCGTTGGAGCCAGCAGCATGGCCAGGAGGGCTGGACACCCTGGGAGAGGCCAGGGACCCCCGCACAGACACCACCTGGCAGGAGGCCTCCGCACACCCGTCACGTTCCTCTGTACAGAGACTGTGGGCAATAAAGGGGCCCTGTATTGGGGGCCACTCTCCCCAGCTCCTGGCCAGGTCTCCCCATGGCCCACTGCCCTGGCCCTGACTCTGCTGCAGCCCCTCACTGTCCCTCCCCACCGCCTAGGTGTTCCCCAAGCCTGCTGACGGCGACCTCCAGCTGGCCGTGTCTGTGGAGGTCGGGTGCAGCAGAGGGGATGGTGGCGAAACTGTGGGTCACTGGGGGACTGGGGGGCTGGGGGTGTGGCAGGGTCGGAGAGGTGAGTGGGGACAGTAGGGCTCAAGCATGGTTCGTGGCTGAAAGGACACGAGTCCTGTGCCTTCTTGGAACATGTGGGCAGCAGTGGCCTGAACTCGAGCGTGGATGAGCCCCGCGATCGGAGGCGGACAGGCATCTCCTAGATCAAGCCTGGTGTGCCCAGGACCCAGGCAGAGACTGCCGGGGCGCATCAGTGGCCTCCCCTCCTGGGACTGGATGCTGCCTCCAGGGACCCTGTTCTTGCCCAGGGCTGGTAGGACCCCCTAAGTGCACCCCAACCTGGTCTGGCAGCAGGTGGGTGCCCTTGAGGGGGCTTCGGTGGCCCTGTGCCTGGGAAGAAGCGGGAGGCTCTTCCTCCCAGATCCCAGCTGGGGGCTCCTTAGCCTCCTGGGCCTCCTGGAACGGTCCCGTCCACCGAGCCACTGCCTTCTCCCTTTCATCCCCATCACCCCCACAGAGTCAGGAGCAGCCCCTGCCCCCCCACTGCCTTGCTATGTCACCGGGACCCTCTGCAGCCCCTCTGTCCCTCTCTCCTGTCCTGCCATCCCCCAGATCCTGGCCAGCTGCAAGCCCTGCCCCGATCTGAAGCCCAGATGCAGCCTCTGCTCCTTTCCTCAGGCTCCCGGACATCCCAGCCCACTGCTCTCCTGGGGGGGGGGGGCGGGCACAGCACTGGTGTGAGTCCTGCCATGCTCTGCACCCCAGCCCTGCAGCCATGGACACAGGGCTCCCTACTGCCACGCTGGCCCAGCACCAGGCCTGTACCGGCAGATCTGGGTCCTCTCTCCTCCCTCACCCCTGAGGGCACCCCTGTTGGCTGGGGCCACCCACCCCGGATAGGCCCACCTGTCCTCACTTGGCATCTGCCTTGGGGGCAGCAAAGCACCCACTGCCAGGGTGCTGCCCCCTGCAGGACAGCAAAGCCACCTCCAAATTTACTCTACCCCTACTGGACAAGTGGCCTGGGGACAGTTGTGGGCCCAGGGCTCCTGGCCTCTGACGGCTCCCCCTGAAGGAGCCCTCAGATCTTCCACCAGATGGGCTAGTCCGGGCACAAACCAGCCGACTGAACTTCCCTTCCGCCGGTCACCGCAGCCAAATGACGCAGGGAGGCGGCATGTCCACGGGGCGGCCCAGCGCCAATGGCTCCTCGGGGGTGAGTCAAAGCCCGACCACAGCTGCTCCTCCTCCACTGGCCTCTCTGCTCCCCCATGTCCCTCCAGGCCCATCCCTAGGGGTGCTGTAGAGGGGAAACAAACCCGGGGCGGGGGCGCCTCCAGAACAGAGGTGAGTCCTGTTCCCAGGCACCCCGGGCCACTGCAGTGGGGGGTGTTGCTGTCTGACAGTTGGCGGGCACAGCATGGGCACTGAGTGCAAGAACGGCTGCACTAGGTCCCACACAGCAGCCCTCAACTGCCCTGCGCTGCCCTCACGGGCACAGACCACACGTGCACTGAGGCACGGGCATGGTGAGGCACACATGGCCCATGCCTGGGTCTCCAAGAAACTGCACCTGGGCATGAGGCAGCCCTGTAGGACAGGAGGGCAAGGCTGGGTGCAGTTGGAGGAAGCCAGGGACTCAGTGGCCTCTGCTGCCCCCTGCAGGCGCTCTCTTGTACCACAGGCTCTGCACCCTTCTTCCTGCCCCTCCTGGCCCCTGGGACGCTCTAAGGCCTGCCGGTGACCAGTGGTGCAGGTTTGGCCACTGTGCGAGGCTGGTGGGGGCACCCACGTCCATTCATACCCCTGGTGCTGGCGGGTGTTCAGTGGGATAGGACCTGCAGGTCTGGACCTTGTGGCACGTTTTGGGATGTCCCGGTCACACCAGAGCGGCTGGTTCCTGATTGGTCTGGGAGTATGCCCTACTCAGAACACATTTTAGTAGAGCATCTCTGCTCTTCCTTCCCACCACAGCGTGAGACACCGGGCCTGTCCGGGAACATTCACAACACTCTGGGTGTGGCCCTCAGGTCCGGCAGGACCCCTGTTCAGGAGGCTCCGCCCACCACAGCCCCACAGGGTCAGAGGAAATCGGGAGCCCGATGAGCACGTGTGTGTAGATATGAGCGCCAGGGCCATGGGGCGGCCGTGCTCAGGGAGGCGGGGGCGCTGCCCCTTGAGCCGCCTCACCTGCAGGAAGCAGAGGCCGGCTGAGGCTCTGCACAGCCTTGTCCATGCTGGCCTTGCGCCCAGCAGGGACTCAGACAGAAGCCCTTGGGCAGGAGCTCTTTCCCGAGGTACCCACTCTGGTCTCCTGAGACCACGCCCCCGCCCCCACTCCCGCTCTCTGCAGAAGTTCCCCGGATCCTGACCCACTTGGCACTACTTGAGTGTGGACCTGACATTCCCCTTGGGAGACACCACCTTCCCCACAGGTGGGGCTTTTAACTGTGTAATCCTTGTGGTCACCTTTAGTCTTTGTCCTAAGCCCCAGCAACATTTTTTGATCTGCCTCACCCAGCGTTGATGACCCTGAGGTGGAAACCACGAATCCCCATTGTCTTATTTCTGGGGGCCAGGGAGTGCTCTGGGCCCCGTGGGTGCATGCTGGGGCTTCCCCTGCCACATGGCTCCATGCCATGGGGTGAGGGCATTGGCTCTGCACTGCTGAGGACCATGAGGTGGCAGAGATAAAACTGAGTGGCCTCAGAGAGGAAGGGCCCCAGCCCGCGTGGGACTGGGCCGGCTGACTGCTCTGGCCTCCAGGTGCTGAGACCGGGCTGATGACCTACTGACCATGGCCTGTCCACAAGGCCTGGACTGAAAGCAAAGGACAGAGAGGAGTCCCCAGGGAGTGTGTGGTCCCGTGTCTTGTCCCAGAGTTGGGGAGACCTACACAGTGAGGACAGCCCGCCATGACCATTCTGTGAATCGTCAGAAAAACGAGAGTTAGGGGGCTGGAGAGATAGCACAGCGGGTAGGGCGTTTGCCTTGCACGAGGCCGACCCGGGTTCAAATCCCAGCATCCCATATGGTCCCCTGAGCACGGCCAGGGGTAATTCCTGAGTGCAAAGCCAGGAGTAACCCCTGTGCATCGCCAGGTGTGACCCAAAAAGCAAAAAAAAAAAAAAAAAAAGAAAAACGAGAGTTGGGGGGGAGTGGGAGGGCCTTTGCCTTGCATGAGGGTGACCCAGATTCGATCCCTGGCACCCCATATGGTACCCAAGCACTGCCAGGAGCGATTCCTGAGTGTAGAGCCAGGAGTAAACCCTGAGCACCTCCTGGTATGGCCAAAAAATTTAAAAATTTAAAAAAGAAAAACGACCCTGTGGGCCCAGAGGCATGGCACAGCAGGGAGGGGATTTGGAGCTGACCCAAGTTCCATCCCCAACACCACTATGTTCTCCCGAGCTCAGCCAGAAGTGATTCCTGAGCACAGAGTCAGGAGTAAGACCTGAGCATCGCTGAATGTGACAAACATTAATTAAATAACATTAAATTTGTTATCGACAAAGTAAGGAGTCTTTTTTTTCCAACCAGGATAAGTTCTCAGACTCTGGAGGGGCTTGGTGCCAAATACTCCGGCCCGCACAGTCTTTGAGAGTTTGAAATGCAGAAGAGAAACACGGGGACTGGGTGCCTTCCCCAGACCTGCCTGGGAGTGACACTCACCAGCCCACTCACGCGCCTGCCTCCACTCCACAGACCCCTAGGACGGCCCTGCTGGGCGGCCCAGCCTAATCGACTCACAGGACTGGGGAGGGAATCTGAGACCTCCTGGGTGCGCTATCAAAAGGTTCCTGGGGGTCTGCGCAGCAGGAGGGACCCCCGGGTCGTTGTTATAAGGGACCACGCGCAGTGGCCAAAGGACTCGGGTGTAGAAGCCTGGCTGTGGACAGGGGGTCGGGTCCCTGACCCGCAGGAGCCTCGTAACCCGCATACATGCGGGGTCTGGGCTCGGCCCTGGAGTGTCCCATGTCCACTCTCACTCGCCCGCCTGACCTCCGCCCCTCCCGCTGCAGAGCCCGAAGGGGCCGGCGGCACGAGGGGACCCCCCCCCCCCCGCAACGCATACCCAGCAACCACGGCCGCGGGCCAGAACCCCGCTGGCCGCACTTCCGGCGAGAGTGACCGGGCGGGGCTGGGCAGTGGAGAGGGGCGGGCCTGGCGGGTGGTGGTGGGCAGAAACTGGAGGCGAGGGGCGGGGCTACCAGTCGAGGGGCGGAGGTGGGCGGGGCTCGGTGAGAGGGCGGGGCTAGTCAATGGAGGCGGGGCCTCGCAGCGAGCCCCCCGGGCTCTCGCGTTGCGTCATTTCCGGGCGCGGCGCGGCGCGCGGACTGTGCGGCGGCCGGGAGGGTCCAGGCGTCTTCGGCGCCCGTGCGCGGCGCTGCCCGCTGCCCTGCCCTGCCCGCTGCCCTGCCCGCGGCACCGGCTGGCCCTCCCCGTCTCCCTGCGTTCCCGTGTCCGCCGTCCCGCCATGGAGGATCGGCCGCCCGTGGTGTCCAAGCAGCAGAGCCGGCTGGTGCGCGGTGTCCCCACGCAGGTGGTCTGCACGGCCTTCAGCAGCCACATCCTGGTGGTGGTCACGCAGCTCGGGAAGATGGGCACGCTCGTAGCCTTGGAGCCCGGCCCGGTGACCGGCGACGTCGGCAAGCCCATGCTGAGCACGCGGGTCCTCCTGGGGCAGGACGAGGTGCGCGGGGGACGGGCCCGGTGGGGGCGTGACCGTGGGGGGGGACCTGGTCACCCGCGAGCTGGTGTCCCCAACCCTCGGGGCCGGCCGCTGAGCTTGGCGGAGAGCCTCCCACCTCCTACCAAGGGAAGAGGCCCTTAGCCACGGCCCGTGTCCTCCCCAGCCGCTCACCCACGTTTTCGCCAAGAACCTGGTGGCGTTTGTGTCGCAAGAAGCCGGAAACAGAGCGGTCCTGCTGGCGCTGGCCCTGAAGGACAGAAGCCTGGAGGGGCTGCAGGCGCTGCGGGAGGTCATTCAGACCTGCCAGGTGTGGTGACCCCGCCCAGCATCACCCTGGCCTCCAGCCTCCGGGAGGAACTTCTGGCCAGACCCACCGTGGGCACCGCAGCTGCTTGGAGGGAGCCGGGCCGGCCAGGCAGGGCCTGCAGATGGAGAATAAGTCACCACCAGGTCGCTGCCCCCTGTGCCCGGTGGCAGTCGTGGGAGGAGTTTTTTATTATTAAGAATAAATATGTGTCTCAGAATGTCTCGTGCCATTAACGGTGCTCAGAAACTTCACTGTACGTTCGGGTTTGGAGTGGGCTCCAACCTCCTGATGGCCTGCTTGGCAGCTGGACGCCCACCAGCGAATGCAGTACCTGGACCCAAGTCCTGGGGCCCCGCACACACTCCCTCAGCATGGCGCCCAAGCCCAGCAGTGGTGGTGAAGCCCCTCCCCGGGGGTCCCCAGCAGTGCACTCCAGGCCCGGCCGGAGGAGGCTACTCACAGGGCCCCTGCCGACCCAATGTGGGAGAAGCAGATTCGAGGTCCTCCCACACTTAGAGGAAGTCCTCTAAGCCACTTCCGCTGACCCAGAGTCCCAGGACTGGCTGCGTCTGATGGACCCCTAGTGTGAGGGCTGATGCTGCTTGGGTAGGAGAGACCCCAGGGCCCACCATCCCCGCTGCCCACAAGGCCATGGGACCCAGTGTCCCCCCACCCATACTGACTAGCCTGGACCCCCAGCCACACCTCTCCTGGGGACACGGTGGTGGTCTGATGGCTGTGCCCCCTGTACCGGCACCCCTGAGCATGGGGCAGGCGAAGGCTCTGTGTCTGGTGGAACCACAGCTACTCCTACCTGCAGCTTCAGGATTTCTAGTTTGGGGCCTCTGCCAGCTGCAGGACAGCTCGTGCCGCCCAAGCCCTTGCACTATGGCTTTCTTGTCTGATAGGAGGCAGAGCCCCTCCTGTCCTCCTTGGCATGTATGTGGAAATAGGCATGGGGCCTACAGGGCCCAGGAGGATGGGGTGTGGAACAGACACTGGCCGAGGGGCACCACATCTGCCCAGCTCTGCGGCTTGTCGGCTTCGGGACAAGTACTTGAGGCCAGGATCCCAGACCTCGTTCACTGTCCTATTCACAAGTGCCCAGAGTAGCAGGGGCCACTGAGATGTTTCCTGCCTGAAGGTTTTCAGGAAAAGGACCTCGATGGCCAGACCTCTCAGGAGACACCCTGTGGGTCAGCTCAGGGCCAGGGCAGGCAGGGTGGGGGTGACCCCCAAGAGCGAGACCACTGGAGGTGGTGAGGACATGCAGCCAGTTGAGAGTCAGAACAAGAGCCCACAGGCGCACTCTGGGTGGGGGCGCCCAAGTTCCAGAGAGATGCGGGGGCCGCAGCCCAGAGGTGAGAGGCAAGCGTGTCTCCAGAGCGCCCCCCAGCTGGGTGTGAGAACAGAAGCCCAGAGAAAGCCAGCAGGGAGAGTGTGGGGTGGGCACAGAGCACAGGGAACTGGGAATGCACGCTGAACTGTCGCTTTGAGCCCAGGAGACACCTTCCCAGAGCACAAGGGCCCTCACGTCCAGACAGAGACAGGACAAGTGGGGCCCGACACCCTCTGCGGTCTCGAGCAGGTGGTGGCCTCCTGGGCCCGTTTACTGCAGGGTGCTGGGTTTAACAGCTGGGATGGCAGCACTGCCCAGGCCCTCCTGCCATCTCCGCTGCTGGGAACGTGGGGCCCTGCCCAGAGGTGGCTCCAGTAGGGCAGCAGGTAGGGCCGGCCTGGCAGGGGGCGTGTCTGGGCAGGGAGTTTCTGTGCGGGGCGCACCCAGCTTCCGGGAGCACCAGGAGAGCCCGCCCCTGGCCGCATTCCCTAGTCACCGGCCAGGAAGCCACTGACGGAGCCCCTGGAGGTGAGCTTCTGTGGGGACCCCAGCCCAAGAGGGGGCCGGGTTAGACCAGCCTCACCCATCTCTCCTGTGCCCTAGTGACCTGCCACCCACCTGGGCACGGGGCGGGTAGGCAGGGACAGGCCACCAGGTGCCCTGGGCACAAACTTTAGGGAGGCAGGCCATGGGAGCCAGTCCTGAGCCCCATGGGGGTCCCCAGGTGCAGAAGTGCCCTGGAGGCCTGAGCACATCAGGCTAGGGCCCCCGCAGAAGCCGGCTTGGCCCAGACCACCTGCAAGGAGTGACCGCCCAGGCAGGGCCCATCGCTCAGGCGGTCCAGCGGGAAAGGGAGAAATGGCTCCTTGGGGTGCAGCCAAGCTAATCCCCCAGACCCTCCATGGCCCTCAGGCTAGTGCTGGCAGGGGGAGCCCCAGACCCGCCCCACCTCTGCCCTGCATGCTGCAGCTCCTGTGCTGTGAGTAATGATGGGCATGTGTGCGCGCACGCGCGCGATATATATAGAGAGAGAGGGTATGATAGAGTTGGGGGTGTGTGTAAATGAGTCAGTGTGAGTATGTGTATGTGTGTGACTGTTAGTGTATGTATGTGTGAGTATGTGTATGTGTGTGAATGTATGAGTGTATGAGTATGTATGAGTGTGAGTGTGTGTATGAGTGTGTGAGTATGTGTATGTGTGTATGAGTGTGTATGAGTGTGGAGTATGTATGTGTGCATGAGTGTGTGAGTGAGTGTATGTATAGTGTGTGTATGAGTTTGTGTGAGTATGTGTATGAGTGTGAGTGTACGAGTGTGTGTATAGTGTGTATGAGTGTATGAGTGAGTGCATGTATGAGTGTGTATAGTGTGTGTATGAATGTGTATGTGAGTGTATGTGTATGAGTGTGCGAATATGTGTATGTATGAATGAGTGTGTATGAGTGTGTATGTGTATCCGTGTGAGTATGTGTATCAGTGTGTGTACGAGTGTGTATGTATGTGTCTGAGTGTGTATATGTATGTGTATAAGTGTGAGTATGTATGTATGTGTGAGTGTGTGTATGAGTGTGAGCTTCCCCCTAGCTGAGTGTGTATGTGTATGTGTGTATCAATGTGTGTGTATCAATGTGAGTATGAGTGTGAGTGTGTGTATGAGTGTGTATGTGTATGAGTGTGTGTGAGTGAGTGTATGTATGAGTGTATGTGTGAGTGTGTATGAGTGTGTGTGAGTGAGTGTATGTATGAGTGTATGTGTGTGAGTGTGTATGAGTGTGTGTGAGTATGTGTATGAGTGTATGTGTATGTGTATGAGTGTATGTGTGTATGAGTGAGTATGTATGAGTGTGCGTGTGTATATGTGTGTATAAGTGTATGAGTGTGTGTATAGTGTGCGTATAAGTATGTATGAGTGTGAGTGTGCATAGTGTTTATATGAGTGTGTGAGTGTGTATGAGTGTGAGTGCGTGTATGAGTGTGTATGTGTATATAAGTGTGTGCATGTGTGTATGAGTGTATGAGTGTGTATGTGTGTATGAGTGTGTGAGTATGTGTATGTGTATGAGTGTGTGTGAGTGTGTATGTGTATTTGTGTGGGTATGTGTGTGAGTGTGTGAGTATGTGTATGTGTATGAGTGTGTGTGAGTGTGTATGTGTATTTGTGTGGGTATGTGTGTGAGTGTGTGTATGAGTGTGTGTGTGAGTGGTTATGAGTGTGTGAGTATGTGTATGTGTGTGAGTGTGTATGTGTATATAAGTGTGTGTGCATGTGTGTATGAGTGTGTATGAGTGTATGAGTGTGAGTATGTGTATGTGTGTGAGTGTGTATGTGTATTTGTGTGTGAGTGTGTATGTATTTGTGCGGGTATGTGTGTGTGTGTATGAGTGTGTGTGTGTGGTTATGAGTGTGTGAGTATGTGTATGTGTGTGAGTGTGTGAGTGTTTGTGTATGAGTGTGTATGAGTGTGTGAGTGTGTGTATGTGTATAAGTGTGTGAGTATGTGTATGAGTGTGTATGAGAGAGAGAGAGAGAGAGAGAGAGAGAGAGAGAGAGAGAGAGTGAGCTTCCCCCTAGCTGAGCTTCTATGTGTCCTTCCGTGCTTCAGGGACTGAGTGGGCTGGGAAGGGGGTCCGAGAGGGCTCACAGGAACGCCCATGGGCCCAGGGATGGCAGGCAGTGCAGCCAAGCAGGGGCCCAGTGAAGCTGGCAGCGGCTGGCCCAGGTCTACCTGCCCCAGGTATAGGCAGGGCCTGGCCCACAGGCAGCTCCACTGCCCCGGCCCAGCCCGCCACCTCTGCTGAGTGGCCAACTCCCTCCTGCTCAGGGTCCCGGTCCCAGGAGGCTGCAGCCAGCAGGGGAGGTACCAGCCCTCAAGGTGCCCTCGGCCCCCTTGAAGGACCCTAAACCTGAGACTTCTTTCGCAGAGAATGAAGCCCAGAGGCAGCCGGGCCTGCTGAGGGTGGGAGCCTGATGGGACAGAGGCCTGGGGCTGTCCTGTGGGCCCTGCCCAGAAACCAGAGGAGAGGGGGTGGAGAGGACATGGGGGACCCCCTCTTCAGCCCCATGTTGGAGAATGTCCAGCAGGGGATAGGAAGGGCGGGTAGCTGGGGCTAGCCCTGGATGTCTTTTTTTTTTTTTTAGGGAGGAAGAGCTTCAGAGCCAGAACTTTATTGGAGAACTTCCTGGAGGTGGCGACTGAACAGGACTGTGAGAATCACCCTGAAGAGGTGAGCGCCTGGCCTCCCTGCGGGCGGCTCTACCCAGGGCCTCTGGTGCTAAGAGCTGCTGCCTCCCACAGCAGCTGTGTGTGTTGGGGGCCCCGCCCACACCAGCCACACCACCTTTTCCCAAGGAACGGTCGTCTGCCTCAGATGGTGGGGTTCCCAGTCTGCATCCCCCGCCCCCCGCCTCCAGAGCCGAGTCTCTACCACCTGCTCACCCTGCCCCCTGCTGCACCTCCTTTGCCTCAGTTTCCCACCTGCCTGTGTGAGCCCTTTCCTGAATACTCCTCAGGCGGGCGATGACCGTTGGCCCACAGAGCCCAGCTCCCGCCTCCAGCCTCCCTGCTCTGCCCCACCCCGTCTGTGCCCCTGGTCCGGTTCCTGCCTCAAGGCCCCACATCTGACTTCCTGTGTCCACAGATGCAGAGCAGCCCCCTGCAGTGGGGACACAGCGAAGCCTCCCCCGAGGCCAGAAAGATTACCAAGGGGGCTCCATAACTGGGGATAAAATCTGCAAACACCAGCCATCCCGTCGGGGCGGTCCTCGCAGTCGAGTAGACCCCTGCGCAGAGCACGTGCCCAGCCTCCAAGCTGGCTTCTGGCCTGGGATGGACAAGGCCCTGTGCAGGGTCAGCTGTCCACCACGCTTCCTGTCGCTCCAGCGGGAGTGCGGCCTCTTGGGCAGGTCCCGCCCCTGCCAGCCACCTGGCACGGGTGGCGGAGCGCAGGCAGCCAGCAGCCAGCAGGAGGTGGGGGCGGGCGTTCTGGGAGCTCAGGTGGCCATGAAGACACCTCCCAGCCTCCCAGCCTGCACCGCCCCCGTGTGGTTTCCAGGGCAGCCACGTGGCCACACTGATGACCAGCCAGGTGTCCCTGGAGGCCAGGCCTGGGCCGGGACAGGAGCTTCCTGACTGAGAGGTAGGCACGGCCAGGACAGCAAGGGCTGCCCGCCATGCCGTGGGTGGGCTGGGGAGGCCATGAAGGGGGCGCCAGGAGAGTGGGCTGGTCCCAGGGACTCTGCATCTGTTACCCAGTGCCAGCCTGGGGGTCCTGATGCCACCACCCGGCAGCCACAGGCCCCTTTCCAGGCCTTCAGTCCCTGCAAGCCCAGAGCCCCACGTGGGCAGAGAGGCACAGCCCAGGCCCCACCCCGGCGGGCCCTGGGTACTGCCCTGCCTGGCGCCACCTGCCGGCACACCTGCCCTCACTCCCTGCCATGATACCCGGTCTCCTAGGATGAGCACTGCTGTGGGGACCCCGGGCACGGCCAGTGCCCCCCTGCAGTCAGGGCCGCAGATGTCCCCACCAGGGAACAGCTCACAGGACACAACCCAGCTCTTCCTCACCTCGGCGCTGGCCCGCGGGCTGACGGGCACCCTCGTGGGGGCAGCACTGATGCTCTCCTGCCACCAGGTAACCGTCTGGGCACAGCGGGTGCTGTGCTCACAGAGGTTCTGTGGAGCGGTGCCCGGCCAGCTCCCAGGCAGCTATGAGCCCGGACTTGGCTCTGTGGGGCCCACAGGCCCTGAGGCCAGGCGGGACCATCCCTGACCCCTGCGTGGGGCTCTGGGGCCCTGGTAGGGGCCGTCGTCGTCCTTCCCATAGCTCAACTGGAGCTGGGGGAGCCCCGGGGCGAGTTGGGGTGTCCCCGGCAAGAAATAGGCAGAGGAGAGAGAGGGTAGCCAGTGGCCCCAGAACAGGTTGCCCTGAAGTATCTGAGGCCCATGGGTGCTGGTTTTTCACCTGAGGGCCCATGGGTGCTGCTTAACTCTGCCTGGTGGGAGAAGGTCTTGGGCTGCAGTTCCAGGGCCAGCCAGGGCGGCACCTAGCAGCCAGGGCCAGGCAGGCCAGTGCCTGTGTTCTGGGCCGTGGCCCCTTCCTTGCAGACCTGATCTGAGCCAGGTGCCTGTGTCTCAGCCTCCTGGCGACCCACAGCCGGACCCCAAGGGCTGAGCTCCCCACCCTCCTTCCCCACCAGAGCCCGGGGACAGCGGATGGCCAGCACCCTCGCTTTGTTTAGTTCTGGCTTGGGGCCACACCTGGAGGTGCTCAGGACTTGCTCCTGCTCTGGGTTCAGGGACCATGCCAGGAAAGGCCGGGGGACACTATGGGGTGCCGGGGATGGAACTCAGGGGGCCATGCACTCCATGTCCAGTGACAGTGCTCTCAGCCCCCTTGCTTTAGGGGGGCACCAGGCTGGAGAGGATCCCCTGCTCCCTGGGCCTCTTGCTCAGGGGCCGGACGAGGGTTGCCTCCTTCCCTTCTCGCCACGTGGACCGGACGGTTGGGCAGCTCCCTGCCTGACTGGTCCCCTATGGTGACTGCACCCAGCGTCATCCACACCCTACACAGGGCCCCCACAAACCCTGGGTTTCAGGATGTCTCAGAATGATGCCCAGAGAGGGCACAGGGTACCATTCTTTCCCAGCCACACTGAAATGCCAGCAGTGTCCACTCTCACCACTCAGGCATGGAGGGGCCTCGGGAATTCTCATTCATGCATGAATGAAGGACGATGGATAAACATGTGAGTGAATGAATGAATGAGCAAGTGAATGAATAAATGACAGCTGGTAGATAGATAACTGAGTGATTTGAATACATGAGTAAGTGAACGAGTGGATGAGTGAGTGAGGGAGTGAGGGAGGAAGTTTGAGAGTGAGTGAATGAACGAGGGAGGGAGGGAGTGAATGAATGAGTGAGTGAATGAATGAGTGAGTGAGTGAGGAAGTGAGGGAGGAAGAGAGTGAGTGAGTGAGGGAGGGAGGGAGGGAGTTAGGGAGGGAGGAAGGAAGGAAGGAAGGGAATGAGGGAGGGAGGGAGGGAGGGTGGGCGGGCGTGATTGGCCTTCACGGAGGAGCCCGGAGGAGCCCGCCGGCCGAGGCTATGGAGACCCCACTGTGCTGTCCCCAGATCTACCTGCACCTGCGCTCCTACACGGTCCCCCACGAGCAGCGCTACATCGTCCGCCTGCTGCTCATCGTGCCCGTCTACGCCTTTGACTCCTGGCTCAGCCTCCTCCTCCTGGGCGGCCACCAGCACTACGTCTACTTGGACTCCGTGCGGGACTGCTATGAGGGTGAGCTCCGAGGCCGCTGTCTGGGCAGGCATGTGGGGACGTCCTTGCACGGCACAGCTGGACTCCCCGTGTGGGGGCTGCCCCTGGGCTGCCGCGCTGTGGGAGGGTCCCGTGTGTGCGGGGAGAGGCCTGGGCTCACTGTCCAAGGCCACAGCCTTTGTCATCTACAGTTTCCTGAGTCTCTGCTTCCAGTACCTGGGCGGCGAGAGCGCCATCATGGCCGAGATCCGGGGAAAGCCCATCCGGTAAGGGGGCCCCGAGAGCCGCCGGCCGCGAGTGCCACCGCTGGCCAGGATGTGGCCTCAGGAACTGCGCCCGCCCCACAGGTCCAGCTGTGTGTACGGCACGTGCTGCCTGGGGGGGCTGTCCTACTCCATCGGGTTCCTGCGCTTCTGCAAGCAGGTGAGAGCCGAGCTGGTGCCCCATGGCGCGGAGGGTGCGTCCTGGGCGCGCCCAGACTTCCCCTCCTGTGTCCTCCCCTGCCCAGGCCACGCTGCAGTTCTGTGTGGTGAAGCCCGTCATGGCCGTGGCCACCATTGTCCTACAGGCCTTGGGCAAATACCACGACGGGGACTTCAGGTAAGGCTGCTGGGGGCAGGGGCAGGGCCGGCCTGCTCACCTCCAGGCCACAGGCGGATTCAGGAGCACTGGGCTGGGAGCTCACTCTTCACTAGAGAAGCCATGGAGGTGCGAGGGAAGCAGGCACCTAGCATGCACCAAGCACACACACACCATGTGCAGACATCTTCACATGAATGTGTACATGTGCACCATGGTCATGCACATGAATACACATGGTCAGATGCACGTGCTCTCCCCCTTACACGGTCATGGCATGTGCTCCCCCCAGCATGGGAACGAGCACCTCTCCCACCTGTATGTACCCCATGCTGAGGCACACCACAGGCGCAGGGCCGTGATTCAGGGGGCCGAGGGAGGCCTCCCTGGTGGGCTGCAGCCTGCAAGCGGGGCAGGCCTGCTGGGCTGGGGTGAGGGAGGCCAGAGGGGCAGGTCCCTCTGAACCCGGCCTCTGCTCCGGCCCCAGCACCCACAGCGGCTACCTGTACGTCACCCTCACCTACAACGTGTCAGCCAGCCTGGCGCTCTACGCCCTGCTCCTCTTCTACTTCACCACCCGGGAGCTGCTGCAGCCCTTCGAGCCAGTCCTCAAGTTCCTCACCATCAAGGCCATCGTCTTCCTGTCCTTCTGGCAGGGTGGGTCGGGCTGCTGGGCGGGGCTTCAGAGCCCAGCCTGCCCTGCTGGGGGGGTCTCACACCAGGTGGGGGCAGGGCTGAGCCCAGGTGTAGTGGGGCGCCTGCATCAGGGGTCCATCCTGGCCCCACGAGGGGCCCAGCCTCCAGGGGAGGGGCGTGGCTGACGGTGGCTGTCCCCAGGGATGCTGCTGGCCATCCTGGAGCGGTGTGGGGCCATCCCTGAGGTGCAGGATGTGGACGGCAGCCGTGTGGGCGCCGGCACGCTGGCCGCTGGCTACCAGAACTTCCTCATCTGCGTGGAGATGGTGTTCGCGGCAGTGGCGCTGCGCCGCGCCTTCCCATGCCAGGTGTACTCGGAGAAGAAGGACCCGCCAGGTGAGCATGCCCACCACATAGGACTGGGGTCCCCTGGGGGTGTGGGAGACCAGGCTCGGCGGCGCCCACACCCCTGCCCGTGACCAGCGCCCATGCAGAGCATCTCAAGTGGCCTCAGGGAGACGGTGAGCCCCCGGGACATCGTGCATGACGTCATCCACAACTTCTCACCCGCCTACCAGCGCTACACGCAGCAGGCCACACACGAGGCGCCCGCGCCCGGCCAGAGCCCGCACCCTGTGTCCCGCATGCCCCCTGGCCTGGCTGGCGGCCCTGGCAGGGGCAGCACAGAGAAAAGAGAGCTGATCCCCCCAGAGGAGCCATAGGGGCCTCGGGCCTGCGAGTGGGGCTGGCCAGTCCGGGGCCCTGCGGTGTGCTCTGCCCCTGCTGGGCCAGCCCGGCCGGGAGCCGGGGACTCTGTAGGTGGCCCCTGCCATGCATCCCGCCCACGCCACCTATTTATACATAAACATAAGCGTTTCTGCTGGCTGGCCTGCTCCTCGCGTCTCTGCTCTCCACAGCGCGCCCGGGGGGTGTGAGGGTTCTCAGCTCAGCCCAGGACAGACCTAGCATGTGTCTCTTCCTGGGATTGGGACCCCAGCCCTGCCCCTTTGCAGAGCCTGGTAGTGCTGGGGGCTGCCTCAACCCTCTTCGAGACCTGGGCCCACCTGATCATGGGTGACGGGCTGCTGCGTGGCGCTGGGGTCAGTGTTCGTGTGGGGGATGCAGGGCAGTGGGCAGGGTCTGGGCCTCGGGAGCCCCCCAGGCTGCAGGTTCCATTTACAGGTCCCGGGGAAAGGGGAGATGCAGGAGACTGGACTGAGGGCCTGCTCCGGGCCGGTGTCTCGAGGCCAGCTGTGTGGGGAGAACCTGCAGAGCCACCTCCAGCCTCTGCTTATCGTGCCCGACACACAGCCCCACCCCAGTGCTGCCCACGCCAGGCGCTCAAACAGGTCACTCAGCAGACGTGGGGGAGGGTGCACCCGGAAACCAGCCTTCCGGAGACGGCAGGAGGTTGAGTGGCCAGGGTCCACTGGACAGAGGCTGGCCTGGATGGGCCACTCTGGCACGTGTGCCCAAAACTTGGGATGGAGAAGCCATGGGCACTGGCCCAGCCCCGCGCTCCCAGCACAGACTCCAAGGGCTGGCCCCAGGAGCTGGCTCCTGTGGGGGGTGGGGGGAGAGGGCACGTGCAGGCCTGCCCCCCAGGGAAGGTGGCCCCTGCTTGCCAGCCCTGCCACCCAGCGCTGCACAGCAAGCCATCGAACTCGCAGAGACCAGGACAGCAGCAGTGGGCCGGAAGCTGGCACAGGGCACAGGTCAGGCAGGGGGAGCCCCAGCCTAGAGCTCTTGGCCCTGTGGGAGTCTGGCCACCCCACACCAGCTCCCGAAGATCGGGTGGGCCTGGCTGGATGGAGGTGAGGTGCACTGCACTTATTTCAGGCACCTCACAGCCACCCTGGCTGGGTGTTACACTTGGGGGCCAGAGTTCACTTCCCTGCTGCTGCCTGAACCCTATATATGGGGGGGCACAGTGACTGGCAGACCCCACACCCCCACCCAAAGCACAGAGCTGCTCACAGGACCTAGAAAACTTTATTGAAGGTACAAAGCACTGCAGCAGATGAAGGACAATAAATTAGGGGGCTGAGGAGCTCATGGCTTGCGCTGGGCCCTTCAGTAACTTAGATCACAGGAAGCAGCAGCACGAAACAAGCGCCTGCTCCCCTGGGCTGCTTGTGGGGGCAGGAAGGTGGGCTGCCCCAACCAGGGGCCTTTTCTTAAATAAAAATCCAGCTTCACACCGTGACGGCGACACGCCACAGTAGGGGGATGCTGGGGGCCCGAGGCTCTACGTGTCCGGCCTTACAGTATCAAACAGGAGAAAAAGGTACGAAAACTCTGTACGGTAAAATGTGATATAATTTTATATATATAGAAGTCTCTCTTTTAAATATTTCCCCGTGGCCCGATGACATCCAATGTGGATTACCTACCGCGCTACGGCATTGACAGCTGGCCACCGCCGGCCCTGCTCTCTGCCCCAGCAGGCCGAGGCCCTGGACACGCTGCAGCCTCTGGTGCCAGCTGTCGCCCACCTCTCCCTGGGTCATGGCGAGGGGGTCCCACCGGGCAGGGGCGCTGAGGGCATGCCCGCCTTACCCAGAACCCAGTGCTCTGGGAAAGGCCCTGATGTCCCTCTAAGCTGGGAAGCGGGCGCAAGAAGGTCCGGCTGGCCTGGGTGGCAGCAGTCCCCGTCCCAGCCTCCCAAAAGACCCCTCAGTCAACCCGACGCAGAGGGAACGTCTCCCCACCTGCACCCACATCACTTCTACGGGCACCCCCACCGCCCCACAGTGTGTGAGCAGCGGCTTGGGCAAAGGTCACGCAGGGCCACATGTACCCTGCAGAGCTGAGCTCCTTCAGAATCCGGGGGTCAGTGCAGGCGCCCGCCCACTGGCCAGGGCACAGACAGGCACAAGATGGGGACACAGGCCCTGTGGATCAAGAGCGATGCGTCTGGCCCCGAGGCCCGGCCCAGGGAGACCCCAGGTCCATCCCCAAGGGGCGCCCTGCCCACACTAGGTCGTGGCTGAAAAGGGCACGGAGCTGGCGAGCTCGGCCGACTTGACAATGGTGATGACACTGGTGGTGGCCACCTTGGTGGGCGCCACGGGGCCGCGGGCCACAGTGCGGGCGAAGGTCTGCAAGGCCTCGTACTTGGAGCGAAGTGCGTCCAGCTCCAGCCGCATGCTGGCGTTCTCCGAGGCCAGCTTCTCCACCTCCTGCTGCAGCTCCACCCGCTGCCGCTCCAGCTCCTCTTTCTGTGTCACGCGCTTGATACGGCAGCTGGCGGCGTAGCCGCGGTTCTTGAGAGTGCGACGCCGCTGCTTCAGCCGTACCACCTCCTCCTTGGTCAGGCCACGCAGGTGCTGGTTCAGCTCCCGCACCGACATGGACACCAGCTCATCGTCACTCAGCACGGGGGCGTTCTCGCCCGCCTCCTTCTTGACCTGTGGGGCACACAGCTGAGCCCTGGGTTCCCCAGGCACCAACACCGCCTGTCCCCCGCCCCATCCCACCTGTCACCAGGGCATGGGCCAGCACACAGTGGGTGGCAGAGAAGGACCCCTGGCACCTCCAGAGCCCCCCTGAGGGCCATGTCCACCCTGCCAGATGTGGAGGGGTGGACCACTCTGTCCCAGGCGAGAAGCACTCAGAGGGGACTCGGCCTCGGCGGGCTCAACAGGCCGCACCCCACACCTCCCGCTCACCTTTAGTGCCTTGTTCGGTCTGGGAGTCGTCGTCATAACCTGGCACCGGCACCCGACAAGCGCTGGGAGTTGTCACTAGGGAGACAGAGCAGACCTAGTTGGTTGGGCCAGGCTGCAGCCGTCAGAGGTCACCCCACCCTCACTGCCCCACAGCGTCCGAAGTAAGTATCCTTCAGTGCCCGCGTCTGAGCTGCCCGACACTCTCGGGGTCTGTGCTGGGAGCTCCTGGCATGGGGGGTAATGCAGGTGCCCACTGTGGCTGCTCCCAGCCTCAGCCCCAAATTCCGACATCAGTCTGGGGGCCCAGTGCTGACAAGCCCCAAGGCACTCTGCCCACCAGAGAGGCACCCACCACGCTTGGGGCCCCGCCCACCTCAGCAATCCTAGCGCTGAAGGGCACTGCAGTGGTGACATCACTGCACCACCTGCATCGCCCCTGCCAGGCCCCAAACCCCTGGTGGGCAGGGTGGTATGGGGCTGAAGGAAGAAGGAGGGGGGTCAGCTTCAGTGCCCGCCCTGCTTAAGCACCTCCTGTACTGGGTCACACATTCTAATCATTCATAGAAAAGCAGCCAACCCATCCCGCGCACGATTCCCCCCTCTGATAGTTGCCATGGCGACCTTGGGAAGTAGCCAACCCTGATGGTTGCCATGGCAACAGGGAAGCCCACAGCAACCACTGGTCAGGGCCCTGAACGGCCATTGGGGGTGTCTCCAGAGGCCAGTGGGAGAACGGGCAGCCCCCATCAGAGACCCCTGAACACAGACCCTGCCAGTGGTACTCTCCTGGGGGCCTGGCGCCTAGTGCCCCCAAACCTGGCTGTCCTCTGGCCCAGGGTGGTGATGAGGATGGGGGCAACCCTCCGAGAATGGAGAAGCTCCCCCCAGCCCCACCCCTAGGTCAAGGCCATCGCCAGCAGCGGTCTGAAACCCTGGGAAACTTTTCCATGTCGGGAGGGGGCGGCGCCAGCACACAGGCCGGGACTCGGGCATAGCTGGGCGGTGAGTCACCCTGTTTACAGGAGCCAGTCACATTCCGGCCGCCAGGCTGCTGCTCCCGCGGGAAGGCCCGGCTGACCAGGCCACCGCCCTCTACCAGGGGGGCCCGAAAGGTGGCCGGGCACAGCCCCACCTGAGGCCACTGACTCCCCCCGGCCTCAGGGGACACTGCTGGAACCGCTGGGTCCCGTGTGTGGGGGGGCGCACTGTGGGAACTCCCTTAAGCCTAGAACCTTCTGTGGGAGGAGCTTGAGGGAGGCGGAGGGTGGCACGTGCAGATGTGGAGGTAGGTCTGACAGGAGGCAGGGGAGGGACTCGGTCAGGAAGCTCTGCTGGCCGCGTGCAGGTGCCACAACAGCAGACCTGCCGGCCCCTCTGCCCGTGCACTTGCGGCTCCTAGAAGCTGATGCCCAGCACAGACCCCAGCGCCACTTCCCACGTGGCTCTGAGAAAGGGGCTCCGGCATGAGGAGCTTCGAGAGCCCAGTGCCCACAGCCCTGGCAGGGGTTGTGCCCACAGGGCCGACGCCCCCGCTCGCGGCAGCTCCAGGGTGCCACCACTGCCCATGCCCTAGTCAGCACCGCTGAGTCAGGGCACACAGCTCCTGACCTCGGTCAAGTCACTGAGAACTTGCAGCCCACCTGCCCAGGGAGGGGCGCCCCACAGCCAGGCCCCAGGGAAGAGAGAGGGGCTCCTCTGCAGAGGAGGGGTCCCAGCTGCCAGCACCACGCACACTTCCTGCAGGGTCTAGCTGGGCTCCCCTGCCCGGGTGCAGACAGCGGGGCCACCCCTCCAGACACCTCTGCCACACACTCCCGGGCACCTGTTTGAACTCTCCAAGTGCCTGCAGCATGGAAGGGGAGTGTCCCCCGAGAGGGCCGACTGCCCCAGAAGGTGCAGATTTCACTCAGAAGCTACTGCTGTGAGGAGGCTGGAGGGGACAGGGCGTCTTCAGTGACCCCAGACTAGGTGTCCCTGAAGAGTCACGAGCACAGGGAGAGAAACATCCTGGACCAGGCTCATTCCCAGGAGCCTCCACACATCAGGCACCGAGTTCAGGGGCATGCCCCGCAGTTCCCACTAGAACCCCCAGCCCGGCCCCCGCCCAGCTGCAGGCTGGCCCTGGCAGGCCGCCCTTGGGCAGGACGTGACTGTCTGCGGCTGGAGGACATGTGTCACCTCGCCTTTGCAGTGGCAGGAAGCTGTGTCACCCTGGCTCCATCCAGAGGTGACCCAGGGCTGGCAGCAACCAGGCGTCACACCCCCACCGGCCAGCTCTGCACCCTCCAACTCCTAAGGCAGCCCTGGGTTCCTGAAGGTCCTGACCCCCACCCCGCCGAGCGCCCTGCCCTCTCCCCATCTGACCCGCTCTCCTGCACCCTCTATTGCGGCTCCAGCTCCTGACACCCCATGGCCAGCCCTGGGGGTCTGAACCTGCCCGGGGAGGTCTGAGGCCCAAAGCACAGACCAGCAGGAAGGGTGGTCCTAGCAGCAGGCCCGAGAGGGTGGGAACTTCTGGGTGCAACTGGGTTCCTGGAACTTTTTTTTCTTTCTTTATTCCTGAAAACTGGGAAAAAGCAGTTCGGGGACACCCTTGGGCCTGGCTCCCGCTGCTAAATGATGCGGGTGCGTCCCACTTGCTCTACGTTCTCGAGAGAACACTTTCAGTTTCCCGGAGCTGTGAGAAAGAGGAACCGCGCCGCCAGTGGCTCGGGAAAAGCAAAAGTAAGCGGGGCCGCGTCGCGGGAGGCGGGGCGGTGAGTCACTGTTTACAGCCGCCCGCCGGCCCACTTCCGCGGACGGCCCGGCTCCGGTCCCGGTCCGGAACCTGCACCCGCCACGGCGGCCTGAGCACAGACGCGCAGGGCCCGCGCGCACGTGGAGGGCAGAAGCGTCTAGAACCGCCGCGCCCGCTGCCCGCCCGGACCCGAGCCCGCCCCCTCGGGGACCCCGCGGGCCGCCCCCGCACGCCCGCCGCGCCCGGCCCGGGGTCCCGCAACAGGTGGCAGGTGCGGCCCACGGGGCCCGCACGGCCGGCACGTGGCGCAACCCCCGCCCCCGCGCCGCCGCCGGGGCCTGGAAGGGGCTGGGCGCGGCCCCCGGGCCCCTCCGGGCCGAGCCGGAGCGCGGCAGGTGCGCGGGTCGCCGGGTCGGGCCGCGCCGAGACCCGCGGCCGGAGGGCCCAGGGCCCGCTCACCTGGCTTCGCGCAGGCGCGAGCGCGCGGCGGCTCCTGGGCTCGCGCTCTCTGCCCTCGCGCTCGCTCCCCGCGGCCACCGCCCGCGCCGCGCGCTTCGGCTCCGACTTCGCGAAGAACAACAAGTCCGCCCGCCCGCCCGGCTCCCGGCCTCTGACACCGCTTCCGGGATAGCGTCGGCGCGCGTCACCAGGCCCCGCCCTCGCGGCCCGCGCCGGGCTCGGCCGCCCGCCCCGCCCAACTCCCGATCCCGCCAACCCCGCGCCGGGTTTGGCTGACACGCCCCGCTCCCTCCCCGCCACCCCCGCTCCCGCCAACCCCGTACCGGGCTCGGCCGCTCCGGCCCGCCCCCGCCCCACCCACCTCCCGCTTCTGCCAACCCCGCACCGGGCTCGGCCGCCTCCGCCCCGCCCGCCTCCGCCCCGCCCACCTCCCGCTCCCGCCAACCCCGCGCCGGGCTCGGTCGCTTCGCCCCGCCCACCTCCCGCTCCCGCCAACCCCGCGCCGAGCTCGGGCCGCACCTGCTCCGCCTACTTCCCGCTCCCGCCAACACCGCGCCGGGATCGGGCCGCCCCCGCCCCACCCACTTCCCGTTCCCGCCAATCCCGCGCCGGGTTCGGGCTGAGCCCGGCCCCCCCCCCCGTCCCCACTCCCTCCCCTGAGAACCCAGCGCGGGTCTCGGGCCGCGCCTTGCTCGCCGCTCCGCCCAGCGCCCCGCCTCCGCGAGCTCCGTGCTTGACTCAGGCCGCTGCGCACCCCCACCTGTTCGCCCGCCTACTTTGCGTGCTGCGGCTCCGCCCATCTAGGCCCCGCCCCGCCCGGGCTCCGCTGCCCTGCGCAGCCGCACGAGCAATGGCAGCCCCACCTGCTCCCGGCCACGCCCGGGCCTGCGCGCCCTCGGGGTCTGGGCTCCCGGGTTCTCTTCGCTTCCTCGGCTCTTCCCGCAGGCTCCCGCGCCGTCTCTGGGAGGGACTGAGGACTAGAGCTTCAAGCGGGGCTGTGTATGGGCCAGCACCCGGAAAGGACAGAGGGAACTGGGGCCACTCCTCCTAGTGGACCGAGGGTTCTCCCGTTACAAACCCGTTACACGGAGAAAGTTCTGGAGATGGATGGGGATGGTGGCACAACCTAGTGAACGCGAGTAATGCCACTGACTGTTCACTTCGATGTGGTTTATGTGGCAAATGTCATCTGACACTTTCTACCACAATAAATATACGTTTAAAGACACTAGAAGGGCCAGTATAGCGGGGAGGGCGCTTGCTTGCTCACGGCCAACCCAGGTTCGATCCCAGACATCCCATAAGGTCCCCTGGGCACTGTCAGGTGTGATTCCTGAGAGCAGAGCCAGGAGTAACCCCCGAGCATCACTGGGTGAGCCTCCACAACCCCCCACCCCCCGAAAAAAAAAATCAAGTAGGGAAAGAATGACTTGGAGTGAAGAAATGCTTTTCTAACGGCGATTGATGGGATCAGAATGATAGTAGAGCAGGTAGGGTGCTTGCCTTGCAGAAAATCCTACCTGGATTTTGTCCCCGGTACCTATCCTATGGTCCCCGACTACTGCCAGAAGTACAGAGCCTGGAATAAGCCCTGAACACTGCCACGTGTGACCAAAAGCAAAACAAAAAAGGAAACTAGCCATGATTAACTATTTAGACACCATAGAAAAGATTTCAGGCAAAACACCATAAGTCACAGAAAGGGGTAGAATGCACACGCATCCCTGAGGTGCCCAGGGAGTGCAGGAAAGGGCAGCCGGAAAGGAGTGGGAACGTCCCAGGGGGCTGTGTGACTAGTAGGACCAGGGGCACTTGGAGAGGCACCAAAAACCACCAGAAGCACCTCTTTGCCCATTGCACCCATGCCTTGTGACATGGCTGGGGGCCAGGCTGAGGAGTATGGGGGGTTCAGGGATCTGGGGTACAGATACACTGCTGGGGGTACCATGGATGTTGGAGTAAATGGCTGGGGGTGCAGGGGCTCTGGTATCTCAGTCCATACTGAGTTTGTACTTTATTTGCCTTCAAACAAGGCAAGTTCACATCTTTTTGTTTTTGCTCCACTCCTGGCTGTGCTTACTTCTGACTCAGCTCTCAGGGATCACTCCTGGCAGGACTAAGGGATGCCGGGGATGGAACTTGATTGGCTGTGTGCAAGGCAAGTGCCCTAACTGCAGTACTGTCTCCAGCCCAGCAATTCCACTTTGGGCATCCATGGCCAAGCCTATTCACAAGCAGAATTGGGGGGTGTACAAGGCACCTCGTCACTTCAGCTGTAACAGCAAAAGGCTGGGACCCCACAAGTTGTCTCCATTGAAACCAGCTAGGAGATGGTCTCCACAGCACTGGAAAAGGAATGCAGGCTAAGACAAAGGTGGGGGATACCCCCTGCACTCCTATCACTTCCTATATCCAGCTGAGACCCCCCCTACATAGGCCCAGAAAAAACCCTCTTTCACAGGTGTAAGACCCTTTGTACTTAGGTGAGGGGTGCCCCATACACTGGTGGGAGATACACCATGGCACACCCCAGGATGAAGGGCACTTGGGGATGTAGAGAGGACTAGGATGTGGTGTCCCTGTAAGCAGGACAATCCTGGGGGCCCCAGCAGCTTCCCCACTCAGCCATCATGGGGTAGGGGGACAGGAAGAAGATAGCCTGCACCCTCTTGCAAGCCTATCTGAGGAGGCTTCTATGGACCTGCTCCCTGGAGGACCCCCAGAGCAAGCCCAGTTCCATCACAGCCCTTCCAGAGACTTCTGGACATTGGCGATACGCTAATGGAGTGCAGCCTGTGGCCACACTGGCACTTGTTCCCCAGCTGTGTTCCAGAGCCCCAGGGACACAGCTGGGCAGGAGGGTCAGACAAGTCATAGCCTGTGACTTGTCTGTCTGCCTGCTGTCTGCTGGAGACACGTGTCTGATCCCCCAGGCTTCAGAGGTGTGGAAACCATGGCGACCCAGAGGGAGGCATTTCCCTGAGTTCCACCTGATCCTGTAGATGGGTATGCTGAGGGGGAGGTCTCTGAGACTCCCTGGGACAGTCCTTCACACAATATGTGCCTGGTCCTGGTCAGTAGGTAGGCAGGAGTGGCCCTCAAATGCATATCCACAGGTCCTTCTCCTGGACCAGATCTAAAAGTAGTAATATAAGAGGAGCAGGTTCTGGTGGCCCCATGTACCCCGCTGAAAATAGTCTCTGAGACAACCTGTAATTAGAGACATACAAGGCAGGGTCACAGGCAAGCAGAGCTAGGAAAGCCAGGGAAGGGGACCAAGAGTACTGGGACCACCAGGAATATAAGGATCTCTAGGATCACTAGAGGTATCAGGAATATCAAGGCACTGCTTGGCTACCAAGGAGTCTCCCCAGAGCATCCAAGGGTGTGGCCCAGACACTTGATCTGGCATCTATGCTTGGGGACCAGGTTTGAAAGGTGTCTGCAGTATTTGTCTCAGTGGGTGCCAAGGAACCTCAAGAAGCTGCTCAGCATCCTTGGGACCCTGGGAGGTACAGACACCTGGCTCTCTCGGGGCCTGCACAGGAATAGTCCTGCCCTGGGGCCCCCCATAAATGCCTGAGGAGGCACCTTGCTGCTGACTGCCATCACTTACTCCTTCTTCAGTGCCTCCCCAGTTGGGGGCAGCTTGGTGGGGACACTCTAGCATGCAATTTGCCCCGACAGAGATGCTGCAGAGGGAGTCCCAAAGAGTCACAAAAGAAAAGCAGCAGGAAGCTTGCCTGGGAGTGAACAGTGCCCACAAACCTCCTGAAGAGGACCTGGCTGGGCAATGTGGGGTAAGCTGAAGCCTCTTGGGGACTGTGATGGGAGCAGGGGTGCAAGGCAGAGGCACAGCTTCATTTCCTGACAACCCCATCTCACAAACTCAAGCAGATGGCTGCACCCACCTTCAACTATGCTCCCCATGGCCCGTGCATGACACTCTGATGACTGTGGTGCCACCGCCAGATGCTCCTGGTCCCCAAATACAGCTTTGGAAGGTACAGATACTTGGACGCTAGTAAGAATTGCTGTCATTGTGGTCCCCAAAGGGGACAGCTGCCTGCATTTATGCACATTGGGAACCATCTCCTTAAGTCCTCGGAGAGTAGCCACATGGCTTATTTCTCAAGGACTCTTGTCAGATGGAAGCCTCCAGTGTATGCTCCCTCATGCTATGCTCATCCCCCGGGGCCATGGCCATCTCCCATGCTGTGCTATCTTCCCTCACAGAAGGTTATGCCTTCCAGGCTGTGTCTGTCCTTTGTGCCATGGACTGTAGCTCACACAGCATTTGGGCTCTGCCCTCAGACACCTGCTGGAACGTCCTAGGAAGGTTTGAAGGTTTCCCTTGGGGTCATCTGGGGTTTGATGTAAAGCTGTCGATTTCATGGGAACTCCAGGTAGTGGTACTTACCAGAGTCACCAAATGTACTCCTAGACAGGACAACCCCACACATACCAGCCACCCAGTGTCCTGCTACACCACTACAGGCCTTTCTCCTGTGTCTGCATAGGAGCAGGAGACATACAGCCATGCCAAGACTGACAGGAGAGTGAACTGTTGGGCACCCATGCTATGACCCTGCCCACAAGACTTATCGCTATGGTAGGCAGGATGCCCAGCTCCCAGGGAGAAGCAGAAGGTGGTGTGCTAGGCACCAGGGACAGGGTGAGGGGAGTGCAGGCACAAAGCTCACTCTGCAATCCCCTAAAAAGGGGGACATTCAGGGGACCACGGAGCCCTGTGCAGGGGCATACTCCCTGCTCATCCTGAAGAGGGTAACACCGCAGGAGCAAGTAACATGCCACTGCCTCAACTCAAGATGATCCCAAGCAAAGGGCCATCACCACTGAGAAAGCACAGCAGTACAAGGAGACTGCTCAAGTCAGAGACCCTCTCAGAGATTTCAGAGATGCCTTCAGAGACCCCTCAGATCACTCAGAGACCATCTCAGTGACCTCTCAAAGACCACAGAGACACCTTAATGTTCCCTAAGAGACCTCTCAATGATCTTCGCAGACCCTCAGTGATCCTGAGAGGCCTCAGAGAGACTCCTCAGAGACCTCCTCCATGACCCTGACCCCTTAAAGAATTCAGAGATACCTCAGTAACCCTCAGGACTCAGAGACGAGCCCAGAGAATCCCTCAGTGATCCCTAGAGACCCCAGTGACCTCTCAGGAACTTCAGAGACCTCCTCAGTGACTTTTTTAAAAAAATTTTTTTTATTGAATCACTATGTGGAAAATTACAATGCTTTCAGGCTTAAGTCTCAGTTATACTATGCTGAAACAACCATCCCTTCACCAGTGCCCATATCCCACCACCCCCCCCAAGAAAAAACACAGTACACCTCCCATCCCGCCCCCCCTTGTAACTGATAAATTTCACTTTACTTTCTATTTACTTTGGTTACATTCAATATTTCAACACAAATCTCACTATTATTGTCTGGAGTACCCCACTAGAGTCAGACCTGTTGTTAAGAGAAATGAGGTCTTAGATTTCTGTACTTTAACAACTAAGTCCAGGGAGATTTCTTCCAGGTATTGGATCATTGCAAGCTTGTAAACCCCATCTGTGGTCGTCATAACATGGCGGTCACCACGCCCTTCACCCCTGGCAAGGAAGAGGCGAGAGAGAGAAATACCTTTCCCCTCCTGGGCAGGCATGGGGCCGTGGCTTAGTTCTCAGTCTGGAGACATTCTGTGAGGAGCTGCCCTGGTGAAAAATTTAGCTGGTGTCTGGAGTCATGCTCGTGCAGCTGCAGAGAGGCCGCACACACGTGCGGCCCCCAGGATCACATCTTGGCAGCCCTCAGTGACTCTTAAAAGACCTCAGACACGTCATGACATGTCAGAGGGCCCCAGAGATCCCTCAGAGTCCTCAGTTACTCCTCACAGACTCCCAAGACCTCAGTTACCCTTCAGAGACCCCTCAGTAGCTCCTAAGAGACCTCTCAGTGATCCTTAGAAAGACCCTGTGAGACTCCACAGTGACCTTTAAAGACCTCAGAGACACCTCCCCCTCAGACACCGATTGGGGTTTGGGGCCATGCTCAGGGTTTTCTCCTGGCTCTGCACTCAGGGATCACACCTGGCAGTGCTCAGGGCACCATATGGGATGCCAGGGATTGAACCAGGGTTGGCTGCATGAAGGCAAGCACCTTACCTGCTGTACAGCTTACCTGCTGTAGAGGGACTCTGGTCCCTCAGAGACCCAGTCTTGACCTCCCAGAGATCTCAGTAAATTCTCAGGGACCCCTCCAGAAATTGCCCCAGAGACTCCTTCAGAGACCCCTCAGTGATTTTGGTGACCCTTCAAAGAGACTTCCTCAGTGACCCTCTTTTATTTATTTATTTTTTGGTCACATCCAATGATGCTCAGGGGTTACTCCTGGCGGTGCTTGGAGGACCAAGTGGGATGCTGGGAATTGAATTCGGGTCAGCCATGGGCAAGGCAAATGCCAAATGCCCTACCCGATGTACTATCGCCCAGGTCCCCAGTGACCCTCTTTGACTCCTCAGTGAACTCTCAGAGACCTCAGAAACCCTCAGAGATGTCTTCAGAGACCTCAATGACTCCTCAGAGACCCCCTTCAGTGATCCCAAAAGAGACCTCAGAGACCTTTTAGACATTAGAGACCCTTCAGTCTTGAATGACCCCCTCAGAGAGAAACCTCAGTGACCCCTGCTCAGAGACCTCAATTACCGTCAAGTTACCTGTCAGAGACTTCAGTGACCCATCTTAGAGACCTCAGTTACTCCTCAGAGACATCAGTGACTCCTCAGTGACCCCCTCAGAAACCTCAGTGATCCCTCTGAGATTTAAGTGATCCCTCAGAGACTTCAGGGACCGCAGAAGCACTTCGGAAACCCCTCAGAGAGACCTTACAGAGGCCCCCTCCCCCATAGACCTCAGTGACTCCTTGGAGACCTCAAAAATGTTAGATTCTTCAGAGCTCTATCAGAAACTTCCTCAGTTATGTCCATCAGTTATTCCCCAGAGACCTCCTATGAACCTCTCAAGAATCCACCCAAGAGACCCCTCGAGGGCTCCTCAGAGACCCTCCAGAGACCTGAGAAACTCCTCAGAGATGCCCTCTGAGCCCTCCGGAGTCCCCGCAAGGCCCCTCAGTAGCCTCTCCAGTATGCCCGACAGAGACCTGAGAGACTCTCAGAGACCTCTAAGCGACCACCTCAGAAACCTAAGTCCTCTCAAGAGACCCCACCAGAGATCCACTTCAGTGACCCCCTCAGAGACGGCTCAGAGGGGCTGGAGCAACAGGACTGAGGGAAAGGCATCCACCTGGCACGCAGCCAGCCAGGTTCGATCACCACACGGTCCCGAGACGTCAGAAGCAACAGTCCGTGAGAGAACTTCTCAGCGACACCAAGGGAAGCTGCTCCGTCGCGCAGCAGCAGGAGCGAGGTGGGCGAGCGGCGCTGCCGGGCTCGGGCTCGGAGCTCTGACTGACGCGGGGCGGCCGAGGCCCTGACACGCGGTCTGCGGCCATCAGGGGGCGCGCGCGCGTGTGCGCGTGTGTGTCTGTGTGTGTCTCCGTCTCTGTCTCTCTCCCTGTCTGTGTCTCTCTGTCTCTTTGTCTCTCTGTCTCTCTGTCTCCCTCGCGCGCGCGCCCCCCGCCCCCGCGCCGCAGTTTTGCTTCCGGGGCCCGGAAGTCCCGCCTCCCAGGCCCGCGGCTTCCGCTTCCGGGCGGCTTCTAGGCGGCGCGGCGCGGGCTGGATGGGCGTCTGGTGAGCGGGTTTTGGGGGCGCGCGTCCCCAAGCGCTGCTGCCCGGAAGCTGCTGCCCCCACGATGAACCGCGCCAAGCCCGCCACAGTGCGGCGGCCCAGCGCCGCGGCCAAGCCTTCCGGTGTGCTGCCCGCGGGGGACATCGCTCAGGGCCGGGGGCACCTGCTCGCGGGGGGATACCTGCCGGGGGGCCGGACACACGCCCGGGGTGCGGGGAGGGGGCGGACACCCACTCCAGGCTGCCAGGGGACACCTACCAGGGTGCCGGGAGCATCAGGAGGTCACTTGCTCAGCACCAGGCCCCTGCTTCCCCGAGCCCGCGCTGCCCCTTTCCCAGCCCCTTCCCAGCGAGCCCCTCCCTGGCAGTGTGGCCGGAGGTGCTGGCTGACCCTCCGCCTAGTGCCCAGCACGAACTGATGTCTGTTCCCACAGGGCACCCGCCGCCTGGGGACTTCATCGCTCTGGGCTCCAAGGGCCAGGCGGGCGAGTCCAAGGTGGCCGCGGCCCTGTTGAAGCCGGCACCCACCGGCCTCCCCTCCGAGCGCAAGCGCGATGCGGCCGCCCTGGCCGGCGCCTCGGCGCTCACGGGCCTCACCAAGCGCCCCAAGCTCTCCTCCACGCCCCCGCTGAGTGCTCTGGGCCGGCTGGCGGAGGCGGCGGTGGCCGAGAAGCGAGCCATCTCTCCGTCCATCAAGGAGCCCTCGGTGGTCCCCATTGAAGGTAAGGGGCTGCGCGCCTCGCCTGCCTTCCTGCGGAGTTGGAGCTGCTGTGCACCCGACCTGGGGTGGGACGCCCTGGGGTCCTGCGGCCTCCGTGCTGGGCACCCTGAGTCTGTCGTGTTTGCCGAGTGTTGGGCTCTGTTGGCAGCTGCTGCTCTGGGGCTCCTGTCACCCCACTGGGAGCCTGGGCAGGGGAAGCAACTGGCTCTGAGCTCCCGGGCCCACTTAGGGTCCTGCTGCAGCCCCAGGGCCCAAGGCCCCCCCCTACCCCTCCACCCCATGCTGGTCGCTTCTTGGGAGGAAAGGCACCCGGGTCCAAGTGAGCAGCAGGAAAGGTCCCAGACAGCAGAGGCTGTGTGGGCCCTGCAGCCATCTCAGCGCCTGTGTCCTCCTTCCCTGTGTCCTCCTTCCCTCCTTCTCGGGCTTTTGTTGTGAACAGAATGAATGGGTCATGGCCGCAGAGATAGGGATGTGCTGTCACCCAGGAAGGACCCTGGTGGCTGCCTTGGGCTTTGGGGCCCCCAGGTCGATTCCTGAGGGTCCTGGTTTCCCCACCAGTCCCGCCCACCATGCTGCTGGAGGAGATTGAGGCTGCTGAGCTGGAAGGCAACGACGACCGGATTGAGGGTGTGCTCTGCGGGGCCGTGAAGCAGCTGAAGGGCTCGCGGGCCAAGCCTGACGGCGCCCTGTACCTGAGCCTCATGTACCTGGCCAAGATCAAGCCCAACATCTTTGCCACCGAGGGTGTCATCGAGGCGAGTGCTGCTGTCCCCTCCGCCCTGCGTGACCTCTGTTGGAGGCCGGCAGCCTCTGTCCTGAGCGGGGATCCCTTTTCCTGGGTGGGGGACCCCGTGCCCTGGTGGCCAGCGGGGCTCACAGCTACCGTGTTCTGTAGGCTCTATGCAGCCTTCTGCGGCGAGATGCGTCCATCAGCTTCAAGGCCAAGGGGAACAGCCTGGTGTCCGTACTGGCCTGCACCCTCCTCATGGCTGCTTATGAGGAGGATGAGAACTGGCCCGAGATCTTCGTCAAGGTGAGGCCAGGTCCTGGGGGTGACCGAGCCCTGGAGTAGAGGCCACTTCGGAGCACAGGGTGACCACATGGACACGCCCACAGGTGTACATTGAGGACTCCCTGGGGGAGCGCATCTGGGTGGACAGCCCCCACTGCAGGGCCTTCGTGGACAACATCCAGACGGCCTTCAACACCAAGATGCCCCCCAAGAGTGTGCTGCTCCAGGGGGAGGTGGGGCGCAGCGGGGGCGACCTCAGTGCGGGTGAGCTGGGTGTCGGCGGGTGGGGTGGGGGTCCCTCGGAGCCCCCGAGCAGCTGCAGCTCAGAGGGCGGCTCTGCAGGGAACAGCCCTCACCCGTCGCTCACTGAGGAGGAGGACAGCCAGACGGAGCTGCTGATCGCCGAGGAGAAGCTCAGCCCGGCGCAGGAGGGCCAGCTCATGCCCAGGTAGGTGTGTGTGCTTGGGCGTGTGGCGGGCGGGGCGAGGTGGGGCCTGGCCTCCCGCCCGCCCTCCCGCCGGCCTCCCCTTTCCCCCCCGCTGGCCTAGGTATGAGGAGCTCACAGAGAGTGTGGAGGAGTACGTCCTGGACGTGCTCCGGGACCAGCTCAACCGGCGCCAGCCCATTGACAGCGTGTCCCGCAACCTCCTGCGCCTGCTGACCGCCACCTGCGGCTACAAGGAGGTGCGGCTGGTGACTGTGCAGAAGCTGGAGATGTGGCTGCAGAACCCCAAGGTGCGTGGGGGCCGCCCTCTCCATCCCTAGCTCCCGAGACCGTCCCCTCGCCCTCCTGGGTTTCTGACACGGGCCCCTGCCCGCAGCTGACCAGGCCCGCCCAGGACTTGCTGATGTCTGTCTGTATGAACTGCGACACACATGGTCCTGAGGACACGGATGTTATCTCACACCTTGTCAAGATCCGCCTCAAGCCCAAGGTCCTACTCAACCACTACATGCTGTGCATCAGGTGGGCACGCGTGCCTGTTCGGGGCCCGGGGGTGTGTCTGGGGCCGCCACCCTCCAGCCCCCTTCTCCCGCCCCCCGTGCTCCGTGCTCTGCAGGGAGCTGCTGAACGCACACAGGGACAACCTGGGCACCACCGTCAAGTTCGTGATCTTCAACGAGCTCTCCAACGCCCGGAACCCCAACAACATGCAGATCCTCCACACCGTGCTGCAGCACAGCTCTGAGCTGGCCCCGAAGGTGGGTGGGGTCATGGGGGTCTGCGAGCTCCAGTGGGCGCCCCGGGCCCCTTTTCTCTCAGGACACACTCGGCAGTCGTCGGTGGGCGTGGGGCTTGTCAGAGCAGGTGGCTTGGCTGCAGGGGAGGCGCCGGGCTCCCTTCAGCAACCAGGGTCTGGTCTGAGTTTGGGAGGTCGCTGAGGGGCCCTGCTCCTTGCTCCCATGGGAATGTGCGTGACCCCACTGTGCTGGCCAGGTCGCACGTCCTGGTGTGTCCACCGTGGTTCGTGTGTGTGGTCAGAGCCCAGGTTCACCCTGGTCATGTCTCCCCAGTTCCTGGCCATGGTGTTCCAAGACCTGCTGACCAACAAGGACGACTACCTGCGGGCGGCCCGGGCCCTGCTGCGGGAGATCATCAAGCAGACCAAGCACGAGGTCAACTTCCAGGCCTTCTGCCTGGGGCTCATGCAGGAGCGCAGGGAGCCCCAGTACCTGGACATGGAGTTCAAGGTGGGCCGCCGACGCCCGGCTCGGGGCGGCCTGGGGGACCCGTGGCTCCGGCTGCTCGCCCCTGTGCCGTCGTGGCCTCCAGCCCTTGCTCTGCCCGCAGGAGCGGTTCGTGGTGCACATCACCGACGTGCTGGCTGTGGCCATGATGCTCGGCATCACGGTGCAGGTGAAGGAGGCCGGCGCCGCCTGGGACAAGGGCGAGAAGAAGAGTAAGGCCTGGGCCTGGTCGTGGGGGGCTCTTCCGGCCGGCCCTCCCTGAGCGCCACGGGCACCGGCGGGTGACATGGCCCTCTCCTATCTGTCCCCAGACCTGGAGGTGCTGCGGGCCTTCCAGACTCAGATCGCTGCCATCCAGCGGGACGCCGTGTGGTGGCTGCACACAGTGGTGCCCTCCATCAGCAAGCTGGCCTCCAAGGACTACGTGCACTGGTGCGTGGGGGGCGGGGGGTGGGCTCGGGGGTCCCTGGCTCATGCCCTGGCCTCCAAGGACTACGTGCACCAGTGGACTCGGGGCGGGGGTGGGCTCCGGGGTCTCTTGACTCACGCCCTGGCCTCTAAGGACTATGTGCACTGCTGGGCAGGGAGGTGGGTGGTGGGCTCAGGGGTCCCAGACTCACTTCCTTGTGTCTGCCTTCCCTGCCTCCAGCCTGCACAAGGTGCTGTTCACGGAGCAGCCCGAGACCTACTACAAGTGGGATAACTGGCCGCCCGAGAGTGACCGCAAGTGAGCGCGCTGCCTGCTGCTCCTGCCCCGGGCCCAGCTCCCGCTCCCCCAGCCCTACCCTGTGGTGGTGCGGAGGGCGGTTTGTCTGCTGCCCCGGCTGGGCCTTTGGCTGACTCTGAGCATCTGGAACGAGTGTCCGGCCGCCCTCTGAGCCCACCTCTCCTGCTGTCCCCAGCTTCTTCCTCCGCCTCTGCTCCGAGGTGCCCATCCTGGAGGACACGCTCATGCGGATCCTGGTCATTGGGCTGTCCCGGGAGCTGCCGCTCGGGCCAGCCGACGCCATGGAGCTGGCTGACCACCTGGTGAAACGCGCAGCTGCCGTGCAGGCAGATGGTGGGTCCTGCCTCTGTCCCAGGGGTCGGGTGGGTCTGCACTGGACCTGGTGAGCTCACTGGGGGTCGGTGTGGGGGCCCCACCCTCAGTGTAGGCCTTGGCTGTGTTCCCGATGAATGGGTGACCTCGCGCACAGCCCTGCCTCCTTGCCTCATCCTGCCGGGCCTCGCTGCCCTGCTTGTCCTGGCCGTCTGCTCGGGGGGCACATCTTGTGTGGGTGCTGCCCCTGTGGCCCTGGGCCCTGGCTGTGCTCAGCTGCTGCCCTTGGTGCCCTAGACGTGGAGGTGCTGAAGGTGGAGCGGGTGCAGCTGATCGACGCCGTGCTCAATCTCTGCACGTACCACCACCCGGAGAACATCCAGCTGCCCCCCGGGTGAGCACCCTGCGCCACACCCTCCCTCGTGTCTCTCAGGCGTCCCGTACGGAGGATGGCTGCAGCCTGGGCCCGTCGGGCTGGCGCTCAGCGTCTGGAGAGGCGACTTCCCAGGCCTTCCTGCACCTGTCCCTCCCGCACCCTCAGTCCCGGGGAAATGGCGAGCCCATTCCTAGCCAGCTGGTTTGTGTCTCTGCCTTTGGATTGTGGGACCCTCGGGTCAGGAGTCGTGGCTGGCCCCTCTGCGCTCCTGCCCCTGGACCCACAGTTCGGGGCCTCTCGTGCTTTCGTGCTAGCCGGCGGGGGCTCTCAGTTCCTCTGGAGTGTGTGTTTGTGTCTGGAGCGACCCGTGTGTGGGCAGCAGCTGTCCCAGCGTCCCTGTCCCCGGCCGCGCCCCTCCCTCCTGTGTCTTCGAGATGCGCCTGCTGGGTCCCTCCCATGGACTCTCGCTCCGGTTCTGCTGCTGCTCTGAATCTCCCTGTTCTTCCCGCCCCTCTGCCCCGGGGGGGGGGGCTGCATTCTGAGGGGGGCTGGGTGGCTCGTTGCGTTCTGGGCAGGGACCCAGGTGACAGGCCCAGTGAGGCTCCTCAGTGAGGCCTGCTGCCGTCCCCGTGCCGGGGCCCCTGGCCTCGCCATGCCAGCACACGGGGGGGGGGGGGGGGTGCGCATCTCTGCCGTTTCCCACTGGTTCTGGTTTGAGCCCAGGAACCCCCACGTGCAAGGTCCCTTCACGGTGCCACCCTGAATGTGGCAGGTGCTAAGCGCTCTCTGTGTCACGCCGTCGGGAGTGAGCTCGCTGCAGTGCTGGCAGCTGGGCTGGAGGGTCTGGGCCTCATGTGGTTTGTGTACCCTGGGGCACTGTGCCCTTCCCTGACCTGCGGCCCCATGTTCCAGCTACCAGCCCCCCAACCTGGCCATCTCCACCCTCTATTGGAAAGCCTGGCCTCTGCTGCTCGTAGTCGCTGCCTTCAACCCCGAGAACATCGGTTTGTGTCTCAAGGGGCTGGGGGGCCAGGAGGGGGCCTGGGGAGGGTGGGCTGCCTGCGGGGGAAAGAAGGGTGGCCTGCAGGGGGGGCTGCGGGGGAGGGAGGGTGGCCTGTGGGGGTCAGTGGGGGGAGGGCGCCTATGGGGGGAGGGAGGGTGGCCTGCAGTGGGGGCCGGCCTGTGGGGACTGCTCCCCACCTGCCACCCTGCCCCATTCCTAGGCCTGGCTGCCTGGGAGGAGTACCCCACGCTGAAGATGCTCATGGAGATGGTGATGACCAAGTAGGCTGCCCCACCCCCTGCCACTAGCTTCCTGGACTGGGGGTGGGGGGAGACATGAGGACCCTGAAGGGGCCTTTCCTGTAAGAATGAGGGGAGGAGCTCAGAGACCGGTAGGGGGAACCCTGCAGCACAGCTGTATGGGGACAGGACAGACTCGGCTCGTGGCTTTCGGGGAAGGACTGGGGTGTGGGTGGGCAGGTGGCTGGTGCTGACCTGTCTCTGCCCCCAGCAATTACTCCTACCCGCCGTGCACCCTGACGGATGAGGAGACGCGTGCCGAGATGCTCAGCCGGGAGCTCCAGGTCTCCCAGCGAGAGAAGCAGGAGATCCTGGCCTTTGAGGGCCACCTGGCTGCCGCCTCCACCAAGCAGACCATCACAGAGAGCAGCAGCCTGCTGCTGTCCCAGCTGACCAGCCTGGACCCCCAGTGCGCCCAGGCCCTGCTGGCGGGGGGGAGGGACAGGGGGGGTGGGGCTGGCTTTCTCGCTTCCTTACACACCTTCCCTGGCCTTCCAGAGGGCCCCCCCGGAGACCCCCCCTGCACGTCCTGGACCAGGTGAAGGGCCTGAACCAGTCCCTGCGCCTGGGCCACCTGCTGTGTCGCAGCCGGAATCCGGATTTCCTGCTCAACATCATCCAGCGGCAGGCGAGTACCGGAGCCCCGGCGCCTCCCGAGGTGGCCTGGGCTGGGCCGGAGCCCCTGGTCTGAACACATCTGTCCTCCAGGCGTCCTCGCAGTCCATGCCCTGGCTGGCCGACCTGGTGCAGTCCAGCGAGGGCTCGCTGGACGTGCTCCCTGTGCAGTGCCTCTGCGAGTTCCTGCTGCACGACGCCGCTGATGCCACCGCCTCAGGGGAGGAGGAGGAGGAGGGCGAGAGCAAGGAGCGCAGAGCTAAGAAGCGGCAGGTGGGAGTGCTGCCCGCCCCGGGCCCACCCCAGCCTCCGCAGCCCCAGCCTCTGCCTCTGCAGCCCCCAGCCTCTGCAGCCTCAGCCCCAGCCTCTGCAGCCTCTGCCCCCAGCCTCCACAGCCCCCAGAGCCTCTGCAGCCCGTCAACACCTCCCGACGCCTCCCGTCCCACAGAGGCAGCAGAAGCAGCAGCAGCTCCTGGGCCGCCTGCAGGACCTGCTCCTGGGCCCGAAGGCCGACGAGCAGACCACATGCGAGGTGCTGGACTACTTCCTGCGGCGCCTGGGCTCCTCCCAGGTCGCCTCCCGCGTGCTGGCCATGAAGGTGAGGCCATGGCCGTTCCCGCCCCCTCACGAGGGCTCGTGCCTGGCCTTTCTCCCTACACTCCCTGGAGCGTGTGTGCGCCAGTGTTCGGTGTGTCTGCGAGTGTATGTGAGCATGCAGAGTGTGAGGTTGTATGTCAGTTTATCTATGAGTGTGTGTGTGCCAGAGTGTGTGCGTGCGTGCGTGTGGATTATGTGTGGACGTGATTGAAGTTGTGTGAGTGTATGAGTTTATGTACAGGTGTGTGCATTGTGAGTGTGTGAGTTTGAGGTGGCATGTACGAATGCAGGTATGTGAGTGTATGATTATGTGCACAGTGTGTGTGAATTTGTGTTTGCATGTATAAGTGTTCATGTGTGTGTGTACGACGGGAGCTCATGTGAGTGTAGGTGGGTGTGGAGTTAGTGTATGAGTGTCTATGAGTGTGTGTATGTGGAGTTTGTGTGTGTATATTTGTGAATGAGTGTGAATGTGTACGTGGGTGTGTGCATTTGTGAGTGCGTGGGTGGGAGTGGGGAGCCAGAGGTCCCCTGGGAGCCTGCACTGGCCATGGCCCGGCTGGCGGTGTGACATGAGTCCTTGTCCGCAGGGCCTGTCCCTGGTGCTGTCAGAGGGCAACCTGCGGGGTGGGGAGGAGAAGGAGCCGCCGCAGGAGGAGGCAGGCCCCGTGGACGCGCTGCAGGGCTACCAGTGGCTGCTGCGGGCGCTGCCCCTGCTGCCCCTGTTCTCCAGCGTGAAGTCCAGCACGGCCCTGGCCCTGCAGCAGGTGACCGGGGGCGGCGGGGGGGTGGGGGGTTGCCCAGTGCCCGCTGAGCGCTCACCCGGCCCCCTGCAGGCCATCCACATGGAGACGGACCCGCAGACCATCAGTGCGTACCTGGTGTACCTGTCCCAGCACACGCCCACCGAGGAGCAGAGCCAGCACAGCGACCTTGCGCTGGTGAGGCTGCAGGCGCCACCGCTCTCGCCCCGGCCCCTGCCTGGTGTCGCCCGCTGAACGTTGGTTCTGCTGCAGGACGTGGCCCGGCTCATCGTGGAGCGCTCTACCATCATGTCTCACCTCTTCGCCAAGCGCCCCTGCAGCGCTGCGTCCGACGCCGTGTTGGCCGCACTGCTGTCCATCTTCTCCCGCTACGTCCAGCGCATGCGCCAGAGCAAGGAGGGAGAGGAGGTCTACAGCTGGGTGAGCCCCCACCCACCCTCACCCCTCTCCCCTGCCACCCGAAGCCCCGCCTACCCTCACCCCTCTCCCCTGCCACCCGAGGCCTTGCCCACCCTCACCCCTCTTCCCTGCCACCCAAGGCCCCGCCCCTGCCACCCAAGGCCCCACCCACCCTCACCCCTCTCCCCTGCCACCCGAGGCCCCACCCACCCTCACCCCTCTCCCCTGCCACCCGAGGCCCCACCCACCCTCACCCCTCTCCCCTGCCACCCGAGGCCCCACCCACCCTCACCCCTCTCTCCTGCCAAGCGAGGCCCTTCCCACCCTCACCCCTCTCCCCTGCCACCCGAGGCCCCGCCCACCCTCACCCCTCTCCCCTGCAGTCTGAGTCCCAGGACCAGGTATTTCTGCGCTGGCCTAGCGGAGAGACAGCCACCATGCACATCTTGGTGGTGCACGCCATGGTCATCCTGCTGACACTGGGGCCGCCACGGGGTGAGTCCTGGGAAGCTCCCAAGAGTCCCTCTGTGCAGGGACCAGCTGTCTGCTCCCCACTCACCGCCTCACCAGAGGCTCTTGGCTTCCGTGTGGAGGTTCCGTGGGGGGTGCCTGACCGGGGACAGGTGGCCTCGGGGCCTGGGCGCAGCTGGGAATGTGGCCATGGCAGGGGATGGGGGACGGGCTGCTGGGCTCCTTCCCAGAGCGGCGTGGGAACTCTGGGTCAGGCAGTCCTGGTGCCTGGGTCTCCACGTCCAGCCAACCCTGGTCATCTGACCTTGCGTCCCTGTGCTGTGAGGTCCTGGGGTCACCCCTTCCTCTCCCCTGGTCTTTCGTAAAGCTGGTGACAGCGAGTTCCAGGCCCTGCTGGACATCTGGTTCCCGGAGAAGAAGCCATTGCCCACGGCCTTCCTGGTGGACACATCGGAGGAGGCGCTGCTGCTGCCCGACTGGCTGAAACTGCGCATGATCCGCTCAGAGGTGCCGCGGCTGGTGGACGCTGGTAGGTGGGCGGCCAGTAGGGCGGCCGGGGGTGTGGGGGCCTGGAGGGGTGGGGCCCAGCTCATGCCCCCGCAGCCCTGCAGGACCTGGAGCCGCAGCAGCTGCTGCTGTTCGTGCAGTCCTTCGGCATCCCCGTGTCCAGCATGAGCAAGCTCCTGCAGCACCTGGACCAGGCGGTGGCCCACGACCCCCAGACCCTGGAGCAGAACATCATGGACAAGAGTGAGCTCAGCCCCACCCCACTGCCCACTGCCTCAGCCCCTGGGGTGCCGGGACAGGCGGGCACGCAGGCGAGGCGCCCACTGTCTTGCAGACTACATGGCCCACCTGGTGGAGGTGCAGCACGAGAGAGGGGCCACAGGGGGCCAGACCTTCCACTCCCTGCTCACAGCCGCCCTGCCACCCCGGCGAGGTAACTAACTTGGGGAGAGGCCTGGGCCGCAGTCCTCGTGTGACCCCTGCCCCCCGACCCCTGCTGTCTCACCCCCCACCCCGCCCATCTGATGCCTGCTGTCTCACCCCGCATCTGACCCCTGCTCTCTCGCCACCCCCCACCGCCCCTGCCCTCCCCCACTCATCTGACCCCTGCTCCCCTGCCCCTCTGACCCCTGCTCTCCCCATCAGACAGCTCAGAGGCACCCAAACCCAAGAGCAGCCCCGAGCAGCCAGCAGGCCAAGGTCAGCTCCGTGCCAGTGCACAGGTGCGGGTGCTCGGCCCCGAGGACGACCTGGCCAGCATGCTGCTGCAGGTATGCAGGGAGGGTCGCCCCAGCCCCTTCCCAGCCGCTGGGCGGCACCCGGGCTGCTGGGTCAGGAGAGCTGGGTCATGGGGCCAGAGCACGCAGTGGTGAGGGGAGTGGCAGGTGTGCTCTGTTCTCCACTGGCCGCAGCCTGCATGAGGGTGTCTGCTCCCGGGGAGTGGTGGGGGCAGCTGCCCCTGGGCCCTGCCCGTGGGACACTCGTGCTGAGCCTCTGGCCGCCTGAGCCCGGCCGGGTAGGGCCTCCGGGAGCTGGCCGGCACCGACGCTGCCCTCCGCTCCAGGTCTTCCCCCTGAGCCCCGGCCCTCGGTGCCCAAGCGCCAGCGCCCGCCCCCTCGCCGTGGCGCTGCAGCAGGCCCTGGGCCAGGAGCTGGCACGAGTCCGCCAGGGGGGCCCTGAGGGGCCGGGCGTGGGGCTGCGCCTGCTGCAGGCCCTGGCCACACTGCTGAGCTCCCCGCACGCCGGGGCCCTGGTGCTGGCCATGCATCGCGCCCACTTCCTGGCCTGCCCGCTGCTGCGGCTGCTTAGCCAGTACCAGGTGGGTGCGGGCCTGTGGACGGACGCTGGGGGGCCCTGCCCGGCTCCAGGTGCCCTCCTCACACGCACACGTGTGTGTGCGGTTATCCCCACAGCGCCGCGTGCCCCAGGATGCCGGCTTCTCCGCGCTGTTCCTCAAAGTGCTGACGCAGATGCTGCCCTGGCTGGAGGGCCCCGCGGCTGAGGGCGGCCCCCTGCTCGCCCAGCTCAAGCTCTTTGCCGCCCAGTTCTCGGCCAGGCGCCGGATCAGCGACGGTGAGACCAGGGCCCTTGCCTCAGGCTGCTGTGCGGGTGGGCGCACCCGGGGGCCTCACACACACTCTCCTCAGTACGCAGTGGTTTCCTGCAGCTGGCGGAGGCCCTGACATTCCGCGGGGACCTGGAGGTGGTCGGCTCCACCGTGCGGGCTGTCGTCGCCACTCTCAAGGCCGGGGCCCCCTGTGCGGCCGAGCCAGAGCTCCTCAGCAAAGGTACCTCGCCCTGGCTCCGGCTGGGTTCCCCAGGGCCTTCGGGCACCCACGTCTTGGCTGGGGCGGGAACGCGTGACCTGCCTGTCCCCCGCAGTGCTCCGAGGCCTGGTGGAGGTAAGGTCGCCTCACCTGGAGGAGCTGCTGGCCGCCTTGTTCTCCTCTGCGGCCACGGGCCCTGCCTCCAGGCCCGTTGCAGTGGTGAGCTCCTTGCTGCTGCAGGATGCCGAGGCCCTGGGCCCTGGGGAGCTGGAGGCTGGCAACGGCAGGTGAGGCGCCCGGGGCAGGTGCGTGGGCAGGCGGCAGTGGGCAGGGCTGCAGGCCCAGCTGAACCCGCCCGACCTTCCTCCAGCCCGGAGCCCCCCGTGCGCTTGGGCCCTTGCGCAGGGCTGCTCGTCGACTGGCTGGAGATGCTGGACCCTGAGGTGGTCGGCAGCTGTCCTGACCTACAGCAGAGGCTGCTCTTCTCCCGGGCCAAGGTGGGCACTGGGGTGGACAGCCTTTCCCGTTGGGCCTGTCCCCACTCACTGCCACCGTCACTGACCAGCTCTGCTCCCTGGGGCCCTTATTGCCCGGGCACCCGGAAGGGCTGGCACCTGGGGGAGGTGCTGGGGAGACCGAGGCCCCGTTCCTGTCAGCCAGCGCCCATCTCCAGGGGTTCGTGGTGGTACTGGGCCACAGGACGGCCCCAGGATCTGCCGATGGCACCTCCCCCCATGGACTCCTGCCCCCACAGGGCGGAGGCCACCCCGGGCCCCAGGTGCCGTCGTTCCGCCCCTACCTCCTGGCTCTGCTCACACATCAGTCCAGCTGGGCCACCCTGCACCAGTGCATCCGCGTGCTGCTGGGCCGCAGCTGGGAGCAGAGGTGAGGTGCCACGGGCTGAGGACAGGACGCCTGGGAGGGTGCTGCCTGTGAGCCCCAGAGTCTTGGGGACCCACTGGGCCTCCCTCCCGCACCCAGGTTTGACCCTTCTGCCTCTCTGGACTTCCTCTGGGCCTGCATCCATGTCCCTCGGATCTGGCAGGGAAGGGACCAGCGCACCCCTCAGGCAGGTGTGGGGCCTGGTGGCGGGGGCCGGGGGTTGGGGCTGGGCAGGCCGCCCGGGACTGACGCACTCGTGTTGCTGCAGAAGCGGCGAGAGGAGCTGGTGCTGCGGGTGCATGGCTCAGAGCTGCTGGGCCTGGTGGACCTGCTGCTGGCGGAGGCAGAGGCCCGGGGCCAGGATGTGGGCGCCACGTGCAGCCTCCTCCAGGCCCGGCTGCCCCTGCTGCTGAGCTGCTGCCGCGGGGACAGTGAGGGCGTGAGGAAGGTGGCTGCGCACCTGACTGGCCGCATCCAGCAACAGGGAGACAGGTGAGTGCGGCTTGGCCCGGGGCACCCTGCAGCCTGGCCCGGCCCCACCGCCCGCTCTCCCGCAGCACGCCGGGGGGACCCTGCCGAGACCTGCTCCTGCAGCTCTACCTGCAGCGGCCCGAGCTCCGCCTGCCCGCGCCCGAGGTCCTACTGTGCGGCCAGGGTGCCACGGCCAGCAGCGTCTGCACGGTAAGCCCGGGGGATGACTGGGGCTGTTCCCGCAGCACTGCCCGCACGGCTCCATCCCAGTGCCCTGCAGCCGGCCTGTCTCTGGGCTGTGCTGGGGCGGAGCCCTCTGCCAGGCCCCTGCCTGGTGCCCATGGGGCAGGGGTTGCTGGGGTCCAGCAGCTGTGACCCAGAGCAGCCCCCACTGAGGGCCCCTGACTGAGGCTGCACGTGTGGGGCTCCCCTGGGCAGGGCAGGCCCTCCCGCCTGACCCCTGCCCCACCTGCCTGCAGCTGGACAGTCTGATCCACCGCTTCATCACCCTCCTGGCCGACACTGGCGACTCGCGGGCATCCGAGAACCGGGTCGCTGATGCCAACATGGCCTGCCGGAAGCTGGCCGTCGCCCACCCCATCCTGCTGCTCAGGTAGTGGGCAGGGCACCGCAGCGGGCAGTCCTGGGCCCAGCCCCCGTGTGTCGGGTGTGAGCCCTTCGTGTCTCCTGTAGGCACTTGCCCATGATGGCCGCGCTCCTGCACGGCCGCACGCACCTCAACCTCCAGGAGCTGCGCCAGCAGGGACACCTCAGCTTCTTCCTGCACGTGCTGGGATTGCTGGAGCTGCTGCAGCCGCAGGTCTTCCAGAGTGAGCACCAGGGGGCGCTGTGGGACTGCCTGCGCTCCTTCATCGGCCTGCTGGTGGTGCGTGGGCCCAGCCTGTGGGGGGGCTGGGCTTGTCTATCCCACCCTGTACCTGTGTGTCTGTGTGTGAGGGGGAGGGTTTGCCCGTCCCACCCCATGTGTGTGTCTGTGTCTCTGTATGTGTGTCTGTTGGGGGGGCTTGCTCATCCCACCCCGTGCGTGTGTGCGTGTGTGTATGTGCGTGTGTGTGTATGCGCGTGCAGATGTGTTTCTTATTTATTTTTTGCTTTTTGGGTCACACCTGGCTCATGCACTCAGGAATTACTCCTGGCGGTGGTCGGGGGACCATATGGGATCCTGGGAATTGAACCCAGGTTGGCCGCGTGCAAGGCAAACACCCTACCCGCTGTGCTACTGCTCCAGCCCCACGAGTGTGTTTCTCTGTGTGTGTGTGGGGGGGGGTGGTGCCCACCTTGTGTGTGTGTGTGTGTGTGTGTGTGTGCGTGCGCGCGCGAGCGCGTGTGCGTGCGTGTCTCTGTGTTTGTGTGTGTCTCTGTGGGGGGGTTGCCCGCCCCGTGGTGGGGGGCTTGCCCATCCCACCCTGTGTCTGTGGGGGGTACCTGCCCCACCCCATGTGTGGGGGCTCTGCAGGCCCCTCAGCTGCTTTGCACCCTTTGCTGACCATGTGCCCTTGGCCCCCTTCAGGGCTTCCAGCACTTAGTATCTGTTGTGACGATGTGCTTTACGGAGGGGGGGCCTGCAGAGTGACCGTGTGGGCTGGGCTGGGGCCGGGCAGGCAGCATGGTGGGCTTCAGAGGGACATGCTGGGGGTGCTGCTTCCTGCAGAACTACCGGAAGTCATCGAGAGTGCTGGCACCCTTCATCAGCAAATTCGTGCAGTTCACGCACATGTACATGGCCTGCAATGCCCCGGCCGCCGTCTCCTTCCTGCAGAAGCATCTGGACACACTGCAGTGAGTGCCAGCCCGGTGGCCTGGTGGGTGGGCAGTGCTGAGGCTCTGACCGGGCCCCTGTCTCCCTAGCGACCTGTCCTTCGACGGCAGCGACCTGGCCATGCTGAAGGCGCTCCTCGCGGGGCTCAGCCTCCCCAGCAAGGGTGGCAGAGCTGGCCACGGCACGGATGAGGAGGGAGAAGGTGAGCAGGGCCGCGGGGCTGCAGGCCTGTGTCAGCGTAACAGCTGCGGCACCGCCCCGGTGCTGCTGTGTGCGGGCGGGTGGGGGGGGCGCAGGGCTGGGACAGAGCCTGTCTGCCCGGCCACCAGCTGCTGCTCCTGCAGACGAGAGCACCCCCGGCTCCCTGCCCCTGGTCAGCGTCTCCCTCTTCACCCCGCTCACCGCTGCCGAGATGGCGCCCTACATGAGGAGGCTGTCCCGGGGCCAGACCGTCGAGGGTAAGTGGCCACTGGTGAGCCTCGTGCTGGCGCCCAGCTCCCCGTCTGCCCAAGGGGACCCAGAGCCTTGGGCCACGCCGCACAATGGGGGTCTGGTGACAGGGAGGGACCTGAGGGCTCTCATGCTGCCATGCCCTGGGAGGGACACGGCAGAGGCAGCTTGGGGCCCTGGACAGGGACTAGGCACCCGAGGCCCCAGGCTGCCGTGAGCACCTGTGTGAGAGTGAGGTCGCCCCCGTCTCGCCCCACCCTCAGATGTGCTGGAGGTGCTGGGGGACATCGACGAGATGTCCCGGCGCAGACCCGAGGTCCTGGGCTTCTTCTCGGTGAGGAACCCCCAGCCGCCTCCCGGGGGCTTCTGTGCGGGACCAGACCGGTCTAGGGCTGACCATCCACTTGCACGCGCTCACCCTCCGCAGACCTGCCTGCAGCGGCTGATGAGCTCGGCCGAGGAGTCCTGCCGCCACCTGGCCTTCAGCCTGGCGCTGCGCTCCATCCAGAGCAACCCCAGGTGAGCTGCAGCCCAGCCAGCCAGACCCGCCACAGCCCGTGGGGAGGTGCTGCCGCCAGCTTCGCCTTTTTCAGCATCGCCGCCGACTTCCTGCCCACGTTCATGTACTGCCTGGGGAGCCGGGACTTCGAGGTGGCCCAGACGGCCCTGCGGAGCCTGCCTGAGTACGTGCTTCTGTGTCCAGGTCAGTCCGGCCCACCCCGGCCCCTCAGTTCTGCATCGTCTTGGGGACCCTGGGGTCACCGTCTGTCTCCCTGCAGAGCACGCGGCTGTGCTGCTGCACCGGGCCTTCCTGGTGGGCATGTATGGCCAGGTAGACACCAGCGCCCAGATCTCCGAGGCCCTGCGGGTGTTGCACATGGAGGCCGTGATGTGAGTCCACTGAACCGACTGCCCGCTGACCCTTCAGAGCGTCACTGTGTCTCTACGTCCAGCCTGAGCAGCTCTGTCCCAGAGGCCTCCCCAGGAAGAGGAGAGGAAGGCACCTGCCACCTGATGACCGGGCAGGGGCGTCCACCCTGTCTCTGGGTTGGGGTACAGTGGGGAGGCCGTGGGGTGGGGGGCCGGTCTTTCTCAATGAAATTCTCTACTCAGAGTCACTGCCTGTGTGATTTGTGGAGAGGTGCCCTCTGCCAGTCTCCCGAAGGGCATGGGGGCGACGGGCCATCGGGAGCCCCTAGGGGGACGTCTGTTTCTTGTCTCTCCCACTGGGGCTGGGGTCGGTGACCCAGGAAGTCTGGAAGGCCCTGCCAGCCGCCAGCAGCTCGGATCCTTTTCCTTCCTGTTTCCTTGCTCGGCTTGGGCTGCACCTGGGGGGTGTCCTGGCAGCCAGCGGCCGGCAGGTGTCACCCGCTTGCATTGGCCCCCGAGTCTTGTTCTCATGTCCTGTGCTGGGGCTGGGCTCAGCTTCCCAGCACCCACCCAGCAGGGCCAGCAGGGGGTACAGTGGCCAGGCACGCGGGGTCCTTTCTGTTGGGCTGTCTCCGAGGCTGCCGGCATGCACAGGCTGGCCTTCAGAGTGGGCTGCCACGGCTCCTCCATCCCTCACTGCCCTTGGCCTTGCCCTTCGCTCCGGCCGTTTACCCCCACCCGGCCACTTTAGTCCCCTCCCCAGCTTGCAGCTCACCAGCCCAGGTGACCGCCTCGGGACAGTGTGGCGCCAGGAGCAGCTAGCACAGCCCCAGGCAGAGGAGACCTTGGCGACACTGGGGTCTGCTGGGCGGGAGCAGGGAGTGAGAGTGTTGTGGGCCCAGAAGACCTGAGGGCAAGACCTTTGCCCTGACGCCGGAGGGTGTGGGGCCACCCTGTGGCCAGCTGTGCCCAAGGGGGCCTCTCCGTGCAGTTGCTCACCCGAGGATGCTCCGTCTCCAGGCCTGGCCCGAGCACAGCCAGCCTCAGGGTGGGGATGGGCCCGAGAGGTGCTCTGAGAACCTAGTTTTATTCTAGTCTGAACAGGGTGGGCCTGACCTTGACATAGACCCCTCAACCCTGGTCAGTGTCACATGTGGCACCTGTGGGCAGCAGGGTGTCTAGGGATGGGACCTCTCCCCCAGATGACCTCCTCTGACCCCTGGGTATCCTGTGCATGCCCTCACACCTGGCCTTCCTACCTGGATCTGAGTGCCCTGGAGGCAGCTTCCCCTGCAGCCCAGCTGGCAGGGCCATTGGTCTGTGGTGCTCAGTGAGGGGCCTTGGCTGGCACTTGGCTGAGCACAGAGAGGTGCTGAGGACACACAGCGCTGGGGGCCTTGGGCACCGCTCCTGATCTGTTCCAAGGACTCCCTGGCTCGGCATGCAGAATGAATAATGCATTTATGACACGTCGCTGTGGCCGCAGAGATGATCTATAAATGTGCGGTAAATGTTTTATAATGTTTTTGTAACCCGTTATAAATGATGAATCGCAGACTCGGATGCTGGATCAAATATTTATGACGCGTGGCACGCGCGGCCGGCCGCCACAGTTCGGGAAAGCCATTAATAATACAGTGGCAGGACGCACCTCCTCACACACCCAGCGAGGCTGCTGATAATGAAATGTAAAATTTGGCCGAAGAGGCGACCTACAAGCTCCCGCCTGGGCCCGGCCGGCGCCCCTAAGCCAGTGAGGTGACCGCGTGAATTATTTGTGAGCTGTTGGGATGGAAATACACGATCCACGGCGCAATTAATGCACCGTGGCATGTGGCGATTGCTTCTCACTTGATGGGGGGGCTTCAGTGGGGACATGCTTCCAGCTCCCCTGCGCCCTGGCTTTGTCGGGTGACCTAGGTGCCCGCTTTCCCCCAGGGAGTGGCTCGCCGCCCTGAGTGGTGGCAGGGGCCAGGTGAGGGGGGAACCGCGGTGCTGAGCTTGAGAGTCTTGCGGAGAACAGGCACAAACCCCACCCCTGGGCTTTTGCGTCTGTGTCCGTGTCCCTTTCAGAGGAGGCCTGGGCTGGGAATGCCCCTGCTTCCCTGGGGTGAGTGCGGCTGTGCAGACAGGGCTGGTCTTGGGACCCGAAGCGTCTCAGCATGTTCAATGCTATGTCTTGTAGGTTCTGGGTGTCCGGCCAGCAGCCCAGGAGGAGGGCAGTACTTGGGTCAGCCTCCCTGGGTGGGGCCGCCTCACAGACACAGGCAGTGCAAGTGGACGTGCTGGCCTCGGGCTGCACCTTTAGGCAGGGGCCGTTTCCCATCCACCCATGACATCCCAGCCGCTGAGGTTGGCAGCAAGACATGAGGAGGGGTACAGAGTCCCCCAGGCAGTGGGGCAGTTCGGGCGAGGGGAGGAGGAGGGAGGCCGAGGGGTGCAGGTGGGGGGAGGAGTCACCATACCTGGCAGGTGGTGCCATTTCATTTTCCTGCTAGACCCCCAGCAGAAGGTGATGAGGAAGGAGCTAGGAGCTCCCCACTGTGCTGATACCTGCCTGTGGCACCTTCTCCGTGACTGAGGGCATGGCATCCCGTGGGGGCCTGCAGGCAAGCATGAGAAACTGTTTGGACCGATGTAGACCCATCCGGTACTAGCGGGCCAGTGAGAGAGGAGAGTGACCTTCAGGCTAAGGCAGAAATAAGAGACGCTTTGCAATACTATTTTGAGGGGTTGTTTTTTAGGGGGCGGGTGCAGTGCTCGGGGTAGGGTCACTCTTGGTCTGCACTCAGGACCATGTGGGATGCCAGCGATCAAGCCTGGGTTGGCCATGTGCAAGCAAGTGTCCTCCCTTCTGTACTACTGATCCTGCCCCTAATTTTTTTTAACAGAATATCCTTAGCGGTTTCAATTAGCTATAGCACAGCAGGTAGGGCGTTTGCCTTGGGCTGACCTAGGTTCAATTCCTCTGTCCCTCTCAGAGTCCAGCAAGCTACTAAGAGTATCCCGCCCGCACAGCAAAGCCTCGCAAGCTACCCATGGTGTATTGGATATGCCAAAAACAGTAACAAGAAGTCTCACAATGGAGACGTTACTGGTGCCCACTTAAGCGAATCAATGAGCAACGGACGACAGTGATGCAGTGCAGTGCAGTGCTACATCCTTAGTGGTGCTGGGGCACCCAGAGTCACCTCTGTAGTTTGTCCTAGCTTCAAGGGGTTGGTGGTGCAGTGCCCAGGGTCGCTGCTCTGGGGTGGAATGCAGAACCTTGCCATGCGTGCGTTGGGCGTGTGCTCTGGCGTGAACTACAGCCCATCTTCTCCCAAGTTGAGTTTTCTAAAGCACAAGTTCACACAGGCTAAGCAGGAACTCAATTCTTGGGTCAACCCTGCCTTTCTGGGATGGGTCCATGCCGCCCCAGTGCCCTGAGGCCAGGCAGCTCAGCCCCTCCCCTCCTCTGGCTCTCAGAAGCTTCTCAAAGTCCATGTCAAGTAGGTGCAGATGCCATGACGAAGCTCATCCAGGGGAGCCCCCGGGGGGGGGCAGTTAAGTGCGGACAGATGGACTCTGCTCTTGAGTGGGCTGCTGTCAAAGCTAGCCTCTTCCCAGCGCCCACCCAGATGTCTCAGGCCACTGGGCTGAAAGCATGTGACGGGGGCAGGGTGCGCCTAGAGAAGGAAGGCAGTGGCCTTGGGGGGCCCTGGCAGTTTCAGGGTGAGTGACCCCCACCAAGCACCATCCTGCCATTCGGACTCTAGCCTGGAGGGGATAGATGGTGCCCAGTGCCCCTAGGGGAGGCAGAGGGGACAAGGGTAGGACAGGGTGCCCACATGCCTGCTGGACAGGTAGATGTACGTCTCACAGAGTGGTGGAATCTGCCAAGCTGCTCTGGGGATCCGGAAGTGAGGTCCAGGTGGCGTCAGCTGTTGAGTAGGTCCTGAGGTTCAGGGGGATGAGCACTGGGCACGGCTGAGGCCGGAAAGGGGGGGACAGGGAGTGGCAGGTGATAAGGACTGGACTTTATTCAGACTCCTCTGGGAGGCCAGTCAGACAGGGTGTGGCTGCTCCAGCAGGCTTCCCAGAAGGGTTCCTCGCTGCCAAAAGGGTGGCCTGGGTTGGGGGGGGCTCGTGGCAGCTCCTGGACAGGACAGATGTGGGCAGACTGGGAGACTAGCAACCGTGGCAATGGGGAACCTCTGGGCCCTAGCCCACCTGAGATCCCCGTGGCCTCCCTGGGGACCACAGACACCCTGGTTCCAAGGTCTCACGGGAATCCCCAGGAAAGGCCAGCAGTGGCCCTCACACTGCAGAGCCCCTACTTGCATGCAGTCAATGGTCAGCCTTCCGGGGCAGCCGGCAGCGGCTCTGACTTGACTGGGTGGCAGGAAGGCGCCCTGGCCATTCTGACCTGGAAGTACAGAGCAGCCCTGCCAGGGGCTGCCCGTAGGAAAACACCTTGTCTTGCCTGGACAAGTCAGGGGCCTGGCCAGGCCCAGTCATCCCACATCCCCAGAGGGCGTTCTGACCTCATCCCCACCCCAGGAAGGAGACACAAGGGGCATCTGGGCACTGGCACCCCCCTCGCCCGGCAGGAAGGCAGAGGTGACCGCACTCCTCCGTTCCCTGTCCCCTGCACCCCAAGGTCTGGGCAGGGGAGGGGCTGGCGCGGGGGCCGGTCTTGCCCCATGGCAAAGTTTTCAGAAGACCCAGGCCTGGGATCCCCCGCCAGGTCCCAGCAGCTCCGGCCCGCGCCGGCCTCTCAGCCCATGAAGCTGGGAAAGGCCCAGTTCCTCCTGCTTCGTGAACTTCCCCTTCCGGAGGGCGGGGGGGACGCCCCAGGGGGAACGGCCGGGGTAGGCACGCGGGGTCCCTGACATAGGCGTGTCTGGGGCGGGGCCTATCATGGGGGTGGGACCTTTGGGGGCGGGGCCTGGCGGCTCGGCACCGCAGCCTATCAGAACCCTTAGAGGGACTTGAGGTGGGGGGTGGAGAGGGAGGGAGCTGGGCCCCGGATGGGCGGGTCCTACCGGGGACTCGCGCGCTAGGGGCGGGGCCTGATGGGCGGGGCCTATCAGCGTTGCGGAGCGCGGGGGCGTGGCCTCCAGGCGGGCCCTACAGGGCGTGGTCTATCCGCGGCGCAGAGCGCGGGGGCGGGGCCTGAGGGGGCGGGGCCCGCGGCGGACTTCGGCCGGCGTCGCCAGACGTGCGCTGTCCGGCTCTCGGCGGCGGCGTGTCCGCGCGTGAGGGGCCCCGGGAGCCGCATGGCCGCCATCAGGGCTCTGCAGCAGTGGTGCCGACAGCAGTGCGAGGGCTACCGGGACGTGAGCATCACCAACATGACCACGTCCTTCCGCGACGGCCTGGCCTTCTGTGCCATTCTGCACCGCCACCGGCCGGACCTCATGTGAGTGCTCGCCGGCCTCCGCTGGGAAACCGAGGCCGGCCCAGCCTCGGAGAGTTTGCGTGTCCAGCAAGTGGAGCTGTCCCTGGCGGTCAGTGCGTGTGACTCAGTCCTCTGCCTCCGTGGGAAAGTCCCGCCCGATGCCCTCGCGAGTCCCGGGGTCTCCTGCCCAGCCCTGGCCCGTGCATGCTTCAGGGGAGTACCAGGGCCCCCCACCCCCGATCCTGTTTGAGGCTCCAGCCAATTGGGCCCCATCGCTGGGCACCCAGGAGGTGGACTGCAGCCGGACCCCACCCCATCCAGACCCCCTCCCCACAAACACTGACCGCCTGGGCGAGCTCTGCACCCTGGAGCCCCACCCGGCCTCTGGGAGGGTACAGAGCAGATTCATTTGCCCTGTGTGATGCTGGACAGTGAAAGCCGCATTGGGGGCAGCACCCAGGGTGGGGTGCCACGGAAGCTTCACGGGGCCATAGCGTCTGCGCTTCCCTTGAGTCCCATCAGCTGCAGCGGGGCAGAAGGGCTGGGACGGAGCCAGCATCTGCATCTTGGCGGGGGCACAGTCCAGTAGCTGCCTGACCAGGGCCTTCCCAGGCTGTGCCTGCCCAGGCATGCAGGGCTGCCCAGTGTGAGCATGGGACGCCGACGTGGGTGCCAGCGGACAGAGGTAGGGGCTCTCGCTGTGAGGCAGAGTCTCTGGATGATCCCAGGGGTCTAGGTCTCGTGGCCTGGCTGGCCTTTGGGAGGACCCTTACTCCAGGGAAGTGCACATCCTGCCCGCTGTCCCGGCTGGTCTCCAGGACGTGGGAGCCTTTGTCCCCAGCTTCCTTTCAGCCCAGAGGAGTGTCTGCCTCACCTCTGTGGCAGTGCCAGAGTCTGGGGTGGGGTGCTGGGCTCTCGGGGCCGGAGCCGGGGGCTGCTCCCCGGTGGCCACATCTGCTGGCCATGAGTGAGTGGCCACCCTGGACAAACAGGCCCTGCCCGGAGGCCGAGGAGGCGGGAGAAAGAAGGCGCTGAGTGGCCCTTCCGGGCAGACTTGGGGTGGGGCTGCCCCAGCAGCTTTCACAAAGGGGTGTCAGATTGACTTGCGGCTGTGTTCCTCCTGGACCTGCAAACACACAAAACACACAAGCTGCCAGGGAGGAGCTGCGAGGGGGGTTCCCGGGCTGCCCTGGGGGTCCCAAGACACCCACCTGCAGTTGGCCAGCAGAGCTTCTAGCAGTGGGGCTCCCTCTGCAGCATGGTCACCCCATCCTGCTGAGCCCGGCCCCCCACCCTGCAGCCTGCAGGAGGGGAAGGTCCCTGTGTCCCCACTCTGGGTGGCCTCTGCCTGTCCCAGCTCCCCCCAGCTCCCTGCCAGGTAGGATTGGCTCCAGATGTGCTGGATACAGGACCCCCTGAGGCTGCCTGGGGGAAGCACCCATGGGGGGCACTGGATTCCAGGAAAGGGAGTGAGGTCAGGGCTCCCCGGAATGTGGAAAGGGGAACATTCCACAGGCCCTGGAATGTGGGGGGAAGGGGGGCATTCCCCAGGCCCCACCAGACATGGGGGGTGAACACTCCCCAGGACACTGGAATGTAAACAGGGGGGACATTCCCCAGAGCCCTGGAATGTGGAGGGGGCATTCCCCAGGCCCCCTCATGTGGAGAGGGGGCATTCCCCAGGGACCCCAGTGCAGGGGCACACTCAGTGGCTGGAGCTTGACTGGCTGCAGCTGGTGGCTGCAGAACAGCCACGGGTCCTGAGCATGGCCAGTGGGGTCTGTGCCCTTGGGCAGGGATGGGGATGCCTAGCTCAGGACCCCGGCTTCCTGCAGAGATGGTCATGGGGGCCTGGGGTCGTGGCTGAGGCCAAGTGGGCTCCTGAGGTGCAGGCCTGGGACTCCCACCGCTGCAGGGACGGGGACCTGTGTGTGGGTCAGTGGGGTGCTGTCCTGCAGGGAGCCTTGCTTGGGGCTGTCAGGGTCCTGGGCCCCCCACACAGACTGTGAGGCTCCGGCAGACCAGCAGGGCCAGACAGCAGTGCTGGCCAGTGTCCCCATGGGCCCTGGACGCAGGTGCCCAGATGCATGAAGGCAGCCCTGCCCTCCTGGAGGCAGCCCTGCCATCTGGTTGGCACAGAGCCCCCAGGTGCTCTCGGAGGGTTGCAGAAGCATCTGGAACGTGTTCCCTGGGAGGGTGTTTATGAGCCAGCTGCCTCCATTGCAGGGACGCCCAGGTGGTGGTTCCTGGTGCGAGGAGGGTCAAGGCCCCAAAGGTCTGTCCAGAAGAGTCCATTCACGCCAGAGTGCAAACCTTTGTGCGGGTGTGTGTGACAGTGATTGTGTGTCACGTATATATGTGGGTGCATGTGATTGTGGAATGTGACTGTTGTGCCACTGTGCATGTGTGTGTTTTTGTGTGTGTGCTTGTGAGTGTGCACATGTATGAGTGTGTATATGTGAGTGGTGTGTGTGTGTGCACATGAGTGTGTGTATGTGAGTGTGGTGTGACTGTATGTGTGTGTGGTGTGACTGTGTGCACATGTGAGTGTGCATGTGTGTGCATGCATGTGTGTATAGTTGTGACGTCAAGGCCACCCTTCACTGGTCCTTGGGACCCGGCACCCTCCAGCCTCCAGCCCTGCCACCTCTGTGTGCTGGTCACCTCCAGAGCTGGACACTCAGCACCCCTGTGGCGGGTCCCTCTGGTGGGTGACTCCGGGCCCTCTTGTCCACCCGCTCTCCCCAGTGCCTCCCTCCTGACTCCGAGATGCTCAGACATGTGTCCTCTTGTTTTCCAGCAACTACGACGCCCTCCGGAAGGAGAACATCTATGAGAACAACAAGCTGGTGAGGGCTCACCCGGCCACTCACCACAGCCCACCTGCCGAGGGTCCAGCCCTGCCCTGCCCTGCCCCGCCTCTGGCCTGGCCCTGCCCTGCCCCATTCTGGCCTGTGGCCTGTGTCCCTGCCTCGGCCCTTCCCTAGAGAAAGGGGTGGGGTAGGGGTGCTGACAAGACCCTCCCCCAGGCATTCCAGGTGGCCGAGGAGGAGCTGGGGATCCCAGCCCTGCTGGATGCAGAGGACATGGTGGCCCTGAAGGTGCCTGACCGGCTGAGTATCCTGACCTACGTGTCTCAGTACTACAACTACTTCCATGGGCGGGCACCCAGTGAGTGACCCCAGCCGGGGTGGGGCGCCCAGTGAGTGACCCTGACATGAGTTGGGGGCATCCAGTGAGCTCAGCATGGGCTGGAGCACCCAGTGAGTGACCCCAGCATGAGTGGGGTGCCCAGTGAGTGACCCCAGCAGGGGTGGGGTGCCCAGTGAGTGACCCTCACATGAGGCGGGGGCGTCCAGTAAGTGACCCCAGCATGGATGGGGCACCCAGTGAGTGACCCTGACATGAGGTGGGGGCATCCAGTGAGTGACCTCAGCATGGGCTGGAGCACCCAGTGAGTGACCCCAGCATGAGTGGGGCGCCCAGTGAGTGACCCCAGCATGGGTGGGGCATCCAGTGAGTGACCTTGACGCAGGTAGGGGTGCGGTGCCCAGTGAGTGACCCTCACATGATGTGTGTATGGGCACCCAGCACCTTCCCCCACACACCCCACCATGCATACACCTATTGCCTGCCTGCCCCCCCACTCACACACAAACACACTGACATACACACACATACCTCTTACACTCACACGCTACTACACTCACATTCTTACAGTCACATGCTGACACACTCACATACTGTCTACTGTCTCACTTACTCACACACACACACACACACACACACTATGCTGCGTGTGGGTCCCTGGAGGCTTTTTTTTCTTTTTGGGTCACACCTGGCTATGCACAGGGGTTACTCCTGGCTCTGCACTCAGGAATTATTCCTGGCGGTGCTCAGGGACCATATGGGATGCTGGGTATTGAACCCAGGTCGGCCGCATGCAAGGCAGACGCCCTCCCTGCTGCCCCCCTGCCAGGCTTTTCTGGACCGGCTGCTGTCTCGCTGCAGAAGCCGCTTCGTCTCAGGGCTGTGGGGTCTGCTGTGGGCACCTGTCTGAGCCCCGTCCAGGACCCAGGGGCTGTGGCCAGGAGCACCCACTCCCCTGGTCTTTTCCAGTCGGCGGTGTGGCCGGTGTGAAGCGATCCTTGGGGGATCCAGATGCAGAACCTTCTGGAAAGAAGGTGCTGGCCCAGCCCACCAGTCCAGGGCGGATGAAGCCCCCAGCCCCCAGCGCCCAGCGGAAGGAGGAGCAGGGAGCAGAGGGCCCTCCCCCAAAGGCTGTAAGCACCCTAGCTTCTCCCTGCAGTGTGGGAGGAGGTGACCTGTGCACAGATGGGCAAACCGAGGCCCTAAGCCTGGTAGCAGTACTTGGGCCTCACTACCTGGCCCTGCCCTCAACCCCCCGCCCCACAGGGCCGTGCCGGGAGCAGCCCGGTCAGCAGCAGTGCGTGTGGCATCTGTGGGCGGCAGGTCCACCTGGTGCAGCGCTACCTGGTTGAGGGGCGGCTCTTCCACCGCAGCTGCTTCAGGTGGGCCGAGGGACCCCTGGGAGGCTGGGCGGGGGGTAGGGGCGGGGCCTGAGCTACGCCCCCCTGCAGGTGCTCCGTCTGCTCCAGCACCCTGCACGCTGGGAGCTACCGGGCCACGGGGGAGCCGGGCGTCTTCCTCTGCACCAGCCACCAGCCCAGGGCCGCCCCCACGGAGCCCCTGGCCACCAGCACCCTGCGGCAGGCTGGCAGGGGGGGCGAGGCAGGACCTGGGCCGGCCCGGGGCGGCATCCCCACCCCAGGGCCCAGGCTCCCCTCGGCCGGCACGGTTAGCACCCCCGTGGCCAACAGATGCCCGGCAGGGTGGCCGTCGCCGGCACAGGGCGCAGCAGTGCCTGGCCCGCACCTGGCGGTGACCCCCCACAGCCTGGACTCCGGTCGGAGCCCTGCATCTCCGGGCCCCAGGGCCACCCCGGCCTGGACCCCACCAGCCTCCAGGACACAGGGGGCCCGGGAGAGGGTCACACCGACACCAGGGACCTCGGGCCCCTCCCGGGAGCAGGCGCTGAGCTTCCTCCAAAAGGCCCTTCCGGGGCCCGGCGGCACCAGGTGAGGGGCCCAGGCGCATCCTGGGCCGCCCGTTGGCCCCTCCCACATAGCTATGAGGAGCCCAGGCCAGGAGCCGACGTGACAAGGGCGGGGGGCTCTGATGTCCTCGGCCCCAGGGAGGTGGGGGTCCTCTGGTTCCGTCTCTCCCACTGGGCGAGTTTCACGCCAGGGCCTGGCCCCGCCTGCTGCCCTTGTCCTTGGGGACCCCACTGGAAGGCCTGTGGGACGGGAGGCCGTGGGGCTCACTGGTCTGGGTCTGTGTCGGCACTTGCCTCGGCTCCCTGTCCAGCGGGTTGGCCTTCCCTGGGCGCTGCTGCCCGCTCCTCCCTTGGGGTGCACGGAGACCAGCTGCCCCTGGGTCCTGACTTTACCCGTGCCCGATGCCATCTGTCACCCACAGTGCCCCCCGACCCTCCACGGCCTCAGATTCCCACCCTGGCTCAACGGAGGGGCCACGAGCAAGTCTAGTAGCCAGCCGGCCTCCCCAGGCCCTCGGTGCTCCCGGGAAGACTCAGTTGCCTGCGCCCCCAAGGGTGGGCACCCCTCCTGCAGCAGGGGGGAGCCGGGGGGCCACGGAGGTGGACGGTGCCAGCGCCAGGCCCAAACCCGAATCCTCACTGGTGAAGGGTCAGTGTGGCCAGTGGGGGCCCGGAGAGGGCGGGGGGGCCCCAGCCCCGACCCCCCTGACATCTCCTGCCCTGCCAGGCCCCGGGGGCAGCCCTGCAGCGAGTGAGGAGGACCCTGCAGCATGGAGGGGCCGTCTGAAGCCTGTGCAGAGGGGCCCAGTGGGGAGGTGAGGCCCGAGCGTCCACCCTCTACCTGCAGCCGGGCAGGAGAGGGTCGGGTTCTCTGCTGCCCCAGCAGCTGGGGTCTCCCTGTGCCGGGGGCTATCCTCAGGGAAGTGGACGCTGGGGGTCTTTCCTTAGGGGAGTGGACGCTGGGGGTCGTCCTCGGGGGAGTGGGCAGTGGGTGGTGCACTCCCCCCTGGGCTGAGCACACGATTGGGGGCTCCTGGTCACGAGGCCTGGCGTGTCCTGCCCCTCACACAGCCAGGCCACCTTGTTCTGGGGTCTAGGGCTCAAGTCCGTGGCCAGTTCACCACAAGCCTCACCCTGTGCTCGCCCTGCCCTGTCCAGGTCTCTGGAGCTGAAGGAGCCAAGGGGGGCCAGCGAGATGCCCCAGAAGTTCTTGGGAAGCCCCAAAGGGGCTGTCCGTGTCACTCTGACCCCTGTGCGGCCTGTTGGCCCTGGGTCCCAGTCCCCAGGTAGGCGCTGACAGGGCCTGTGGCCACTCTGGAGAAGGCTGGGGGGTGGACACTGGCCAGCCTCAGGCCCGCCCAGCCTCCCCTCTTTGGACTTGGAGCCGCCGTCTGCCCTCAGGCCCTGCCCCTTGTGCCCAGCCGGGACACGGGTCTGCTCTGTCCCCGGACGGCCAGGGTGCTTGGAGGGGCAGGGGCCAGGGCCCTGCTGGACTTGCTTCTGAGCGGCCCCCCGCCCCCAGTTGCTTCCCCGGGCCCCGCCCCGCGCAGGAAGCTGCTGGTGCCCCCCAGCCTGAGCCTCTCTGGAGACCGGATCCAGCACAAGCCCAGTGGCCAGCGGGAGGGGACGGAGCCCCAGCCCCGGGGGGACCCAGGTCTGCCAGGGCACGCCTGGTCGAGGGCAGCTGGGAGGACGCCAAGTGGCACATTGGGGGTGCTGAGGGAGGGGGTGCTGGAGCCCCAGCTCTGACCAGGACCCAGGGTGGCCGGCACCCACCGAGGAAGGGGTTGTGGGGCCTGGGAGGGGCCGTGTTCAGCCTGTGGGCTTGACTGACCCACCACCCTGCAGGGGCCTCCCCCACGCCCGCAGGCCAGGCCGCGATCTCCCCGGTCAGGGTGAGTAGAGCCAGTGGGGTTTGGGGCAGCCCCGGGCCTGTACCCCGACTGCTGCTCACCCCGCCGTCCACAGCTGCCCGCCGACTACCTGCCGCCCGCTGAGATCCAGAGGCAGGTCCAGGCCATTGGGAACCAGCTGGACGCCCTGGAGCGCACCGGCGTGGGGCTGGAGCAGCGCCTGCGGGCCGCTGAGGGGGGTGAGGCAGCCCAGACCCCCCCAGCCCTCCTGTCCCCATCCCTGCCGGCCCCACCCAGCCTCCCTCCCGCCCTGCCCACCAGCCTCAGGAGCCCCCGTCCCACAGACCCCTCCGAGGACGCGCTCATGGTCGAGTGGTTCCGCCTCATTCACGAGAAGCAGCTGCTGCTGCGGCTGGAGTCGGAGCTGATGTACAAGTGGGTGCCTGGGCCTGGGCCGCGGGTCCCCTGCCCCCGTCCCCCCGCCCCCTGTCCCGCTCTCACTCCGGCCCCTTCAGGGCCAGGGATCAGCGCCTGGAGCAGCGGCAGCTGGACCTGCAGGACGAGCTGCGGACACTGATGGCCAAGCCAGGTGCGTCTCATCCAAGGGCCAGTGGGCACCTCGGGTTTCACCTGGCTGCCCCCACTCACACCCCACACCTCACTTGGGGCCCATCTGGGAGTGCTCACAGGGTGCTCTCCTCCTGCCTCTCTCCTACTCGCCCCACTCACCCCTGCTCACCCCTCACCCTGCTCACCCACTCACCCCTGCTCACCCCTCACCCCACACACCCTCACCCCACTCACCCCTGCTCACCCCTCACCCCTGCTCGCCCCCACTCTGCTCACCCACTCACCCCTGCTCTCACATCACCCCACTCACCCCTCACCCCGCTCACCCACTCACCCCTGCTCACCCCTCACCCTTGCTCACCCCTCACCCCTGCTCACCCCTCACCCCTACTCGTCCCTCACCCCGCTCACCCACTCACCCCTGCTCGCCCCTTACCCCGCTCACCCCTCACCACACTCACCCACTCACCCCTACTTGCCCCACTCACCCACTCACCCCTGCTCGCCCCTCACCCCGCTTGCTCCTCACCCCTGCTTGCCCCTCACCCCACTCACCCCACTCATACCTGCTCAGCCCTCACCCCTGCTCACCCACTCACCCCTACTCACCCATCACCCCGCTCACCCACTCACCCCTGCTCACCCACTCATCCCTGCTCACTCCTCACCCCTGCTCGCCCCTCACCTCTCTCGCCCACTCACCCCTGCTCACCCACTCACCCCTGCTCACTCCTCACCCCTGCTCGCCCCTCACCCCGCTCACTCACTCACCCCTCACCCCACTCACCCACTCACCCCTGCTCAGCCCTTACCCCTCACCCCACTCACCCCTCACCCCTGCTCACCCCTCACCCCTGCTCACCCACTCACCCCTGCTCGCCCCTCACCCCGCTCACCCCTCACCACAATCACCCACTCACCCCTACTTGCCCCACTCACCCGCTCACCCCTGCTCACTCCTCAACCCTGCTCGCCCCTCACCCCTTCTCGACCCTCACCCCTGCTTACCCCTAACCCCACTCCCCCACACCCCTGCTCACCCCTCACCCCTGCTCACCCAATCACCCCTACTCACCCACTCACCCCTGCTCGCCCCTCACCCCTGCTTGCCCCTCACCCCACTCACCCCACTCACACCTGCTCAGCCCTCACCCCTGCTCACCCACTCACCCCTACTCACCCATCACCCCGCTCACCCACTCACCCCTGCTCACCCACTCACCCCTGCTCACTCCTCACCCCTGCTCACCCCTCACCTCGCTCACCCACTCGCCCCTGCTCACTCCTCACCCCTGCTCGCCCCTCACCCCGCTCACCCACTCACCCCTCACCCCACTCACCCCTGCTCAGCCCTCAGCCCTCACCCCACTCACCCCTCACCCCTGCTCACCCTTCACCCCTGCTCACCCCTCACACCTGCTTGCCCTCACACCTGCTCACCCCTCTCCCCTGCTCACCCCTCACCCCTGCTCGCCCCTCACCCTGCTCACCCACTCACCCCTGCTCACCCACTCACCCCTGCTCACTCCTCACCCCTGCTCGCCCCTCACCCCGCTCACCCACTCACCCCTCACCCCACTCACCCACTCACCCCTGCTCAGCCCTCACCCCTCACCCCACTCACCCCTCACCCCTGCTCACCCCTCACCCCTGCTCACCCCTCACCCCTGCTCGCCCCTCACCCTGCTCACCCACTCACCCCTGCTCATCCCTCACCCTTGCTCACCCCTCACCCCTGCTCACACCTCACCCCTACTCGCCCCTCACCCCGCTCACCCATTCACCCCTGCTCACTCACCCCTGCTCACCCCTCACCCTGCTCACCCCTCACCCCACTCACCCACTCACCCCTGCTCACTCCTCACCCCTGCTCGCCCCTCACCCCTTCTCGCCTCTCACCCCACTCACCCACTCACCCCTGCTCACCCTTTACCCCTGCTCGCCCCTCACCCTGCTCACCCCTCACCTCTCTGCTCACCCCTCGCCCCTGCTCACCCATCACCCCTGCTCGCCCCTCACCCCTGCTCGCCCCTTACCCCACTTGCTCCTCACCCCTGCTCGCCCCTCACCCCGGTCACCCCTCACCCCGCTCACCCACTCACCCCTGCTCAGCCCTCACCCCTGCTCAGCCCTCACCCCTACTTGCCCCTCACCCCTGCTCACCCACTCACCCCTACTCACCCCTCACCCCGCTCACCCACTCACCCCTGCTCACCCACTCACCCCTGCTCACTCCTCACCCCTGCTCGCCCCTCACCCTGCTCGCCCCTCACCCCACTCACCCCTCACCCCACTCACCCACTCACCCCTGCTCAGCCCTCACCCCTGCTCAGCCCCCACCCCTACTTGCCCCTCACCCTGCTCACCCCTCACCCCTCACCCCACTCACCCCTCACCCCTGCTCACCCCTCACCCCACACTCACCCACTCACCACACTCATCCCCTCACCTCACCCCTCAGCCCACCCCCCACTCATCTTTACTCCTTTTCACTTCCTCACCCTACTCACTCCTACTCACCCCTCTCACCACTTAACCCCACTCACCCTACTCATCCTCTGCCCTCACTCTTTTTCCCTGCACTCTTCTTTCTCCCTTCCTTCTCCCCCTCCTCTCTTGCCATCACCCCTCTCCTCATCCTCCCTATTCCCCTTCCCCCTCGTCCCTCCCTCCCCCTCCCTTATCTCCCCTTTCCTTTCACCCCTCCCTCTTCCTTCCCCTCTCACCACTCTCTGCTCTCTCCTCACTCCTTCCCTCTTGGGAGCTGGATGTTGGTGGGGACCCTGTGTCCCCATGCAGGGTGGGGACAGTGGACTCCACTGATGGCAGCTCCCCATCCCATCCTGTAGAAGCTCTGAAGTCACCCCAGGACCGGCAGCGGGAGCAGGACCTGCTGGGCCAGTATGTGAGCACTGTGAATGAGCGCAGTGATATCATCGACTTCCTGGATGAGGACCGGCTCAGGTGAGGGGCAGGGCTGAGGTCAGTGGTCCCTGGTGAAGGGACTCCAGGCCCAGTCCAGCAGCGGGACGGGGGGAACTGAGTGTGTTTGTAGGCATGACCCCTCACCCCGGGCCCCCAGCATGTCTGCTGGGCCCCAAAGTTGCACCCTGGAATGTTCTGGGCCCCGAGTGTGGAGGTGCCAGGCTGAGAGAGTGTGTGCTTCTCCCCTTCCATCCCCGTCACCGCCCGTTCCTTCTGTGTGCCCTGTCGGTGCCCTTATCTCAGGCTGGGGTGAGATGCTGCAGAGGGTCTGCGCGTGCGGGGGAGTGTTTGTTTCGGGTATGTGGGGGGCAGCTCTTGGCTGGGGGGGCCCTGGCCTCAAGCCTCTGGGGCCGCATTGCAGAGAGCAAGAGGAAGACACGGTGCTGCAGAACATGATGGAGAAACTGGGTGAGGGGCAGCGGGTCAGGGGTGGGGCCTAGGCAGTTCCCGTCAATGGGGGGGTGGGGGGCGCAGGCGGGCGCACTGGGGAGAGGGGTGCGTCCTTGAGCAGTGCTGTCCCCACCCCAGCCCTCCAGAGGAGCAGCGGGGACCAGAGGAAGAAGCCCAAGTACCGTTTGTCCCGCTTCTGGTCCCTGAAAGGCAGAACCAGAACCCCCGAGTGAGTGAGCCTCAAGCGAGCAAGCGGAGCCCCGAGCAGGAGCCTGTACCCGCCCTCGCCCTCGGGGCCTCAATAAAGATGCCCAGACCCTCCCCCTCCCTTGTTGGGGTGTGTCTGGGTCTGGGTTGCTGGCCTCCTGCTCTGGGGGACATGCGGTGAGGGAGGGAGTGGGGTTGGCTGTGTGCAAGGCCAGTGCCTCGCCCCTGTGCTGGTCTCTGTCCCCACACCCCTCTTGTCCCTGTCAGCCATGAAGAGAAGCCCAGAGGGATGCTGTGGGGGTGTCGGCCTTCCCCTGGCAGAGGCACTGTCGCTGCTGCCCCAGGCCTCCACATAGACCGCTGGCCTTGCCGTGCCCCAGGGCCTGAGGGTCCCTGGGCTGGAGATAACTCACCCCTCAGAAGCCACTGTTGGAGGGACTGGCAGACACTGAGCGACGGAGTGTCCCCCTGAAGCCTGAGCACACGCATCGCTCAGTGGCTGGGGTCGCGGGTGCCAGGGCTGGGCTTGGGGTGCAGCGGGCTCCGTCCTGGACAGAGGGGCTGCAGTGCGAGCTCATGCCCACCAGGGGGCGGCAGAGAGCCAGTCCTCAAAGCCGCTCCAGGCTCAGCCAGGGAAACTGAGGCAAGGGGCGCTGTCAGCTGCGCCCCCAGAACCCCATGACAAGCCCTGGGACGCTTCCCTGGGACGTGCATGGAACCGGGCACGGCGGGACTGGGAGCCTGTGCCCCCCGTGGCCTGCCGGAAGGGAAGGGCTAAGCCCCCGAGTGTGTGTGGGGACCCTGCACACTGAGGCCGGGCCGGGCGGGGCCTTCACTGCTGACCAGCGCTCACCAGGACTCAGGAGCCATGGGTCCTCAGGACCAGGGTCCATGCAGAGAGCTGAGGGTCTCTGCATGGGGTGAGGACTGGGGAGTGAGTGGGGTCCTGCCCGCCCCCAGCCCCTCCTCTTCTGTCCCGGCCAGTCCTCCCTCCTGCTGCCTCAGAGGCTCCCCTCAGTTCTGCCTTGTACCCAGATCTTCACACCCCTAGATTTACCTGGTGTTTGCAACTTCCCAGGTGACAGCCCCACCTGGACTGCCTCCAGCAGGTGGGCAAGAGAGCCAGAGTGTGGGGGTGAGGGAGGGAGAGTGTGTGAGTATGAGGGAGTGAGAGTCTGAGTGTGAGTATGAGTGAGTGTGAGCATGAAGAAGTGTGAGTGAGGGAGTGTGAGTATGAGGGAGTGAGTGAGGGAGTATGAGGGAGTGTGAGTGAGGGAGTGTGTGAGGGAGGGAGTATGAGTGTGAGGAAGTGTGAGTGTGAGGGAGTGTGAGTGAGTGAGCGCCTGCCTCCCCTTCCCCGGAGCCTGCTGTGTGGGCCCCCCAGCCCAGCCGGGGAAGTGTGAGGGAGTGTGAGTGTGAGGGAGGGAGTGTGAGGGAGGGAGGGAGAGGGAGTGTGAGTATGAGGGAGTGAGTGAGGGAGTATGAGGGAGTGTGAGTGAGGGAGTGTGTGAGGGAGGGAGTATGAGTGTGAGGGAGTGTGAGTGTGAGGGAGTGTGAGTGAGTGTGAGGGAGGGAGTGTGAGGAAGTGTGAGTGTGAGGGAGGGAGTGTGAAGGAGGGAGTGTGAGGGAGTGTGAGTGAGGGAGGGAATGTGAGGAAGTGGGAGTGTGAGGGAGTGTGAGTGTGAGGGAGTGGGAGTGTGAGGGAGTGTGTGAGAGAGTGTGAGTGTGAGGGAGGGAGGGAGAGGGAGTGTGAGTGTGAGGGAGTGAAGATGAGTGACAGTGGGAGTGGGAGCAGATGAGGGGGTGAGACTGTGGAGCAATGAGTGAGTGGGCCTTCGTTCCAGTCTCTCTGTGGCCTAGAGCAGAGGGTTTTGGTGCCACTCAGCCAGACCGGACTCCGTCCCGGGTGCAGTCACAGTCCACAGTGCTCTGCTGTTGCCCCGTGAGCTCTGTGGCTGCCCATGGGTCTGTGTGTCCAAGGCCCCCAGAAGCTCGCTGGTCCCTCTGGGCGAGGACCCCTCCTGTGTGGGCCAGACTGGGCTCTGTGGCTCACGGCCTATGACATGGACACTGGCCTCTGGGCCCCAGAGAGGGCCTGGGAGCAGCCCCAGGTGGGCCTCCCCGAGCAGATGCCGGTTCCGCTCTGCAGAGCTCAGTGGCTGGGCGCCGACAGCCAGGATGGAGCGTTCCAGGCCAGGGGTCCACTGCCAGGGTCAGGCTCCGCGCCACCCCCCCCCAAACTGGCCACGTGTCCCGCCCCCTTCCCCAAGGGTGTGGCTGGATGAGTGAGTGCTGGGGGCAGGCCATCTGTCCCTGGCCATGCATCAGGCGAGTCCCCGCGCAAGCCTGGTGCTGGGCCGCCGTCCCCGCCTCCTGCTCTGCCCTGGGCACAGCCCCTGCCACCCTCTGCCCTTCCTCTGCTCCCGGCTGATGGCTGATGCTCCCCCAGCGCCTGCCTCCCCTTCCCCGGAGCCTGCTGTGTGGGCCCCCCAGCCCAGCCGGGGAAGTCCTGCCTCAGGTGACCCACCGTGGCTGTGGCGACTGAGCTTCGTGCCTGGGCCTGGACGGGGTCCACAAGACTGAGTTCTCAGCAGAGGGGGGCTCACCGGCAGCACAACAGGGCGGCAGGAAGGGGTGGGGGAGGGGCGAGGGGGAGAAGAAAAGGGGCAGGGGAGAGGCTGGCCCGCCCCGAAGGCCTGGCAGGACTCCAGGCAGGTAGACTTCTGCAGGCCTCCTTCCCCTGGAAGTGGGGGGCCCTGGGGACCCTGCATCACATGACCCGTCAGCTGACAAAGCAGGATGACTCAGCCGGCAGCTGTCGGCCCCTGAAATAATGACAAAAACAATTAGCAATCCAAGCAGTAGCCTTTCCTTAATTATCTCCTCCGAGTTTAATTAACTAGCTAAATTATCAGCAGTAATGTAAGCATTAATTATGTCAAATTACAGTGTAAAACTCACCAAGTGTGGAAAATGTCAATTCAGCTCCCTCACCTGCCAGGCAGGGTGGCGGCGCCTACCTGTGCGGGGGCAGGGCAGGCCCGGGGCCACAGCGACGAGCTGGCGGCCCTGGGGACCGTGGCTGCGTGGTGCCCAGGGTGGCAGGTAGGGAGGCAGTGGGGACAGGGGGACGGGCCGTGTCTGCCAATGCCGGGGACAGCGGTGGAAGGTTGTGCTAGGCTCTCCCGAGCAGATGGTCAGGGTGCTGAATTATTAAATTATGAATATTAATACAAATCAGACACAAAAGAGGTAATAATTTTGCTGCCCTACAGAAATAATTAACATAATTTTGATAAATTACATGATAAGAGAATCTCAAAATTGAGGTAGATTTATCTTAATTAATATCTCAGACCGGCTCTGAGAGGTGAATTGGTCCCGAGGCTGGGGCAGGAGGGACCCAGCCCTGCCCGCGAGTCTCTGGTTCCGTCCCTCGGCTGGGCCCAGGGGGCAAGAGACACAACCAGGTGTGCGTGTGGCCCCCCTGGGCCTCAGTTTCCCCTCTTGAAGCCTTACACTGGCCAGAGCTCTGGCCAGCTCCTGCCCCAGACACGGTGGCCGGCTGTGCCGTCTGCACACCTGCAGGAGCTCCTGCGCGCCCCTGGCATGGGGAGGGCGCCCCCGGCAGGCCTGCAGACACAGTGCCCAGAAATGGGGGTCGGGCGTGGGGCAGGGGGCACCTCCTGGGGCCTGGCCGTGCACATCTGCTGTCGTTCTGGGGCCCCTGTCACCTGGGTGTCCCTTCCCTTTGGGGTCCCTGCCCCCAGGGGCTCCTGTCACCCACAGGCTAGCTCGGGGCTGCCCTCCGCCCACTCCTGCCCACTGCTGACCTCAGGGACCCCTGGAGGGTCCCTTCTGGGTGATGCCTCCCACTTGGATGGGCCTTCCTGGACAGCTCCTGGCCCTTTGCCTCTGGTCCCGCTCTGCACTGACTGCTCAGGCCTCTGCGCAGCGTGGGGGCGCCCTGTGGTCACAGGCTGACCACGTCCGGGTGGAGCTGCAGGACTGCACTCTTGTCCACCCCTCTGCCCCGGGAAGCCTCAGTTTCCCCATCTGTACAATGGACGGATGGCACCGGCTCACTGTGGGTCCAGGAGCCAGGTCGGAGTCCAGTGCTGCCCCATGCCTGATGGCAACCTCCCCACGCAGGACTGTGAAGGTTGCAGAGCCTGGCCCGGCCCAGCGGAGGACAGGTCAGCAGGGCCTACGCCAGCCCTACGTGACACGAGGGCCGAGCCCCAGGGATTGGCTGGACGCTCTGACGTCAGGGGCTGGGCCCCAGGGATTGGCTGGGCGTTGCGATGTCTGAGGGCTGGGCCCCTAGGATTGACTAGGCGCTGTGCACCCTGGCCAGCTGTGGGCTGCGTTCAGAATGCCTCCTGTGGGGTCAGTCCCAGGAGGCGGGCCCCGTGCAAGTCCGGTGAGTGGACGTGCGTGGGCACGGTCCCCTGGGTCTTCTCCGTGGCCTCTAGGTTCCTTCCCTTCGGTATCTGGAGAAGCGGCTCAGAAATGCTGGCGTCCACCCACCGCCCATGAGCCGGAGAGCTGACCAGCTGGCCGCCGTCCCCCTGAGCCCCCGTCCCTGCCTGGGGCCCTGGCCCTGTGCCCCCACTACAGGCTCGCGGCTGCAGGGCCGCCTTCTATCTCCTGGGCCCAGACCCCCAGGAAGGGACTCCTGCCCTCATGCTCTCTCTGGCCACATCAGCCAGCTGTGACCCCTGCACCTCCCTTGCCTCCTACCTCAGTTTCCCTATCTGTGAACTGGAGCTTACAGGGGACATCCAAACATCAGACACCACAGGGAGACCTGCTTTTCTGCCCGCGCCCCATGGTCCCTGCTCGCTGCTTTCTCGTCTGGGGGCTCGTCCTCTGCTGGTCTGCACACCTGCCCACCTACCCACCAACGTCCAACACACGCCCATCACTCACATCCCCCCGCCACCCACCACATCTCATCGCACACCCGTCACCCACCCACATGTCGTCACACATTGTGCTGTTCATCTGTCTGTCTGTCCTTCCTTCCTCTGTCTGTCAAGTCTATCCAACCGCCACGCTGCACACACGTGCAGCTCACTGGCTGTCAGCCCAACTACTAAAGCAGGTCCCCGCCTGGTAGACGCAGTTGGGGTGGGTGGGTGCAGGTGTGAGCCTGGGGGCCAAGCCCAGGCAGACAGGCCGGCAGCTGGGGTGTCGGGCCCAGCCCTGCCCCTGCTCTGTGGGTGGACCTCCACCCCCACTGAGCCTCCTTCACTCCCTCTGTGGCCCACCTGCCTCCTGTCTGTTGAGGGTCCTTCCTCTGTCCAGCTCTCACCCCGAGGCTAGGCGAGGGCGACAGGGTGGGTGGGGCCAAGGCCCTACCCCCTTGGCTGCCCGGTCCGAGCTGCCCATCTCTTCCTCGGGGAAATGGCTATTCCAGTCCTCCTTGGCTCTCTCCCAGCTTCATTTCTCTGGAAAAACAAAAACCCAGCAACGGTACAGAAGGAGAAAACCCCGCCCTGGCCGCCTGCTCCAGACCCCTGAAGCGCCCGCTTCCTCTCCAGGAGTCGTCGCCTTCCTGCTCTGCCGGGCCAGCGGGGGCTGCGACCCTGGTCCCTGTGTGCCTGAGGCCAAAGCCCTCCTTGCTCCTCTGCTTCCCTGGACAGGCCACACGGCCAGCCAGACCCCAATGATGCAGGCCCTGGTGGCCGGCCACCCTTGGGCTCAGGCTCCAAGTACACTGCCCCTGAGCATCCCCTGCCCCACGCCCTGCCCAGCTAGTGAGCAGTGGAGGGTCCAGACTGCAGCACCACTTCAGGGCACTGGGAGAGAGGCAGGAGGAGCTGGGAGCAGAGGTGTAGCCATGGCCCAGAGCTGGTTCCAGTGCTGGGACCCTGTGTGGGGCCCGATCCCCTTCTCTCAGCATTGCTGTCTCTTGCAGATGAGGGAGGAACCTCTTGCAGGAGATGAGGGGATTGATGAGCACCATTGATGAGCACTGTTGGTGGGCACCATTGATAAGCACTGTTGGTGAGCACCATTGATGAGCACCATTGGTGAGCACCCCCGTAAGAAATGCAGATGGGGACAGGACCATGCACACAGCAGCCGCGTCCAGCCTGTAGTGCCCTGCGCTTCAGCTAGGGCCTTTGAAATGTCCTCTGACCTTTGAGGCCTCATCAAGGGTCAGGATCCTGTCTGAGCGGAGCGAAAAGGGGCGGGGAGGAGCCAGCATATGGAGCCACACCCTCTCTCACCCAGGCCCCGCCCAGCCATGCTATAGGCCCCGCCCCTCCCACACTAGCTTTTGCCCAGCCCGCAGTAGGCCCCGCCCCGGCCCCCCGCCACACGGCCCTGCCGCGCGGAGCGTTGCCGGCAGGTGGCGCTGCGCCATTTCCTAAGGACCGGGAGGTGCGGTGCAGGTACTCTGGGTGCACAAGGTCCCGGGGCGCGCACACCGGCAGGGCACTGCGGAGTGACTGGTCAAGCCTGGGACCCATCGCTCCTCCCTGCAGTCCTGCTCAGCACACGGAGAACTCCACGCCCGGGTGGGGTGGCCGTGGGCTGGGCGCTGGGCCCCTCCCAGCCCAGGACTCCCCATTTGGCCGGGCAGGGCAGCGCTGAGACCCGCCTAGGACAGGTCACTTGCTAGACTCTGCCCTGGACCGGAGGACACCTCTGTCCTGGGTTCCAGCTTCCTGCGGGAGGGAGACAGTGACCAGTGCTGTGGCTGCTCATCCTCCCCCGGTAGCCGGAGCGCCTCCCTTCACACAGGCCCTGGCCTCAGTTTCCCTGAATGTGCCAGGGACATTGTAGCCACCTCACAGAGCAGCCCAGGACACCCACTCAGCAGGGTGGAGATGGTAGCGAGCCTGAGCCTCCCAGCCACGGAGACGGCAGTGTGTACACGTGTGAGTGTGTGAGTGCCTGAGTGCCTGTGTATGCACGTGTGCATGCATGCATGTACACCACGTGTTCAGGTGTGTGCATGCCTGAGTGTCTGTGCACGCGTGTGCATGTGTGTACACCACGTGTTCAGGTGTGTGCATGCCTGAGTGTGCACGCGTGTGCATGTGTGTACACCACATGTTCATGGGTGTGCATGTGAGTGTGTGCATGAATGTGCTCAGAGTACACACGGAACAGAGGCAGCATTGGTGAGCACCCGCCAGCCCACACGGGGCAGAAGGCTGGCACCCCATGCCCCACGGCCCCCCAGACGGTATCTGTGCAGGTCAACAGCTTGCATTGTCTGCATGGCGGAATTGTTCCAACAGCCGGATACGCCGAGAACACGCCGTAATTAGATTCTGCAGAAGCCGACACACACCAAAGATATTAATATCAACGGCAGTTTACACAGATCAGAGAACATTTTGGGTGCAAAGAGGTTGTGTGTGATCTTTGTTACTGTACAGGGAGGGGTGGGCACCGGCTTGGCTGGGCCCCTGTGGGGACAGGCCTGGGGAGGCCTGGCCAGGGGGCAGTCTGGAGGAAGGGCGGGGACTGTCAGTCAGCCTGTCCTGCCTGACTCGAGGGAGACTCGCTCTTGGGTCTCGCCTGTGTGAGGGCAGCCGAGGTCCGCATGGCTCCCTTCACTCTCTCCCTCTCCCAGCCCTCTCTGTGTGGACAGGGCTGCAGGTGCGAGGCCGATTCGGGGTGACTGCACTGGGAAGAGGTCATTTTGGAGGGTCCCTGATGTCCTCTGCAGTAGGCAGGGGTCTGTGGGTGCATGGGCAGAGCAGGGTCGTGGGTGGCTACAGTGAGCAGAGCTTGAGCTGAGGCATCCTGGAGGCAGGAGCGTCCCTGGCCCCTCTGGGAAGACGCTGCTTCTGCCTCTCTCCCAAGTGGGGGATCCGTCCGCCGTGGTCCGGGGTGGGGAGCTCGCCGGAGACTGTAAGGCTGTGCAGCCCCCAGTGACCTGGGCCACCAGCACCATCCCCGCGTACACCCCTAGCCTGGGCCCTGGTCACACAGCTGGTCTCCAGGACGCACTCGCCCCACCTGGTGCCCACGGGCCTCCACCTGCACCCCTGCAAATCACACCACAGTTCCCCACATCCCTGGACCCCATACCCCACACCCCCATGTCACCACACCCCCGCACCCCTGCATCCACCCTCGCACCCCGCACCCTGCCGTGGCTCCTTTCTGGGCCTTGCATCATCCAGAGCAGCGTGGAGCACCCACACCTCCTGCCCGCGGAGCTGGGCAGGCCCCAGAGGCCCTGGAGGCTGTCAGTGGCCCTCACTGTGCAGCCCTGGCCTGCACACTCCGGCTGCGGGGGATGGTGACACGCGTGTTCCAGGCACGTGTGGGGGCCCTGGGGACCCCCACGAAGCTCAGGGTCTGTGGGCCCACCAGGCTGGCAGTACAGGGCGAGGCCCAAGGACGCGGCGCCCCAGCGGGGATGGACCCGCGCAGGACTCCTGCCCGGACGCTTGTCGGGGAAGCTCCGAGGGCTTGTCTGCAGCGCTGGGTGAGTGTCCTGCGCCCACGGCAGGTGGACACGGGGAGCCCAGCCCTGAGCCCTGGCAGGCCTGGAGCTGGGGGGACTCTGGCCCAGCCGGGCAGGGCTGCACTGCCCCCTTCGGGCCCCCTTGGACTCCTCCCTTTGACCCCTGTGTCCCAGGGGACGCCCCAGCACTGCCCAAGCCCAGCAGCCCACCCCGACCCGCTCTGAGCCCCCCACAGGACCCCTGTCCTGCCGCACTTTGCAGGGCCGGCTCACCGGGCAGTGAGTGAGGGCGGCCTTAGCTCAGGGCACCCCCTAACGGGCCCCTGAGCTAGTCCCCCTGGTCCAAGGCCCCCGGGACTTCCTGTTTGCCCGGCACTACTGAGTCCTTCCCTCCACCCTCTGCCTGCCCTGCTGGGCACATGTCTGGAGCAGCCCCCTTGGGGCTGGACCCCGCCAGAGCCATGAGGTGTCCCGGCTGGGTGGACGGCCTGAGAAGCCCGGTATCAGAAAGTTCTCTGTGTGCAGTTTCCGTCTGAGTTCGGAGAGGGTGGCCGTGGTCGGGCCCCTGAAGTATTCAATTATCTGTAATTTATACTGTAGCCGCTGGAGTTTCCAGCCCCAAAAATAATAATAATAATCGCATGACTTTCCTCCCAGCCCCAGAGACAAATTAAAATAATGCAAGTGAGCTCCTAATTGGCGTGGGCTGCGGGCTGGCGGCCAGGGAGGCCTTTGGGGGAGGTCCCACAAGAGGAGTCTCCCGGGGGCGCGTGGGTGAGCTCGGAGGACCCCCTGGGCACCCCCTGCCCCCAGCAGCCCTGGCCACAGCACCCAAGACAGGCCGGGCGGGAGTCGGGGGCCAGTGGGGGCCCCAGGCCCAGGCTGGGGACGGGCAGCCTACTCTCTCCGCCTACCCCAGGGCCCCTGGGACCCCAGCGCGGAGCGGGAAAGCCCTCGGGGCCCTCGTCTGAGCAAAACAATCCCTTTTCCCGCAGGGATGGGGTCCCTCATGACACATCCACTGCTGACTGCACGTTGGGTGCCTGGTTGGGTGCCCGTGTCCTCGCACCCCACCCTCTGCCTTGACCCCAGGAGGTGGGAGCGAGAGGCACAGATCTAGGCCGACCCACAGCTGTCGCCTCCGGGAAGTTCTTGCAGGCCCGTTCCCAGTTCCCGTTCCGGAGACCCACCCTGAGGGGAGCCCGTGTCAGAGCTGGTTCTGGAGGAGCCACGGGCCCTGGGTCCCCGACCCCACCACAGCCCCCGGCTCTCTGAACCCTGACTCTCCACCTACCCTCACGAAGCCCCTCTGGGTGCCCCTCTGCCCGCCTGCGGCCATGCTGGTCCTGCCATGATTAGCATGCAGGTCATGGCCAGTCCCCACGACCCCTGCAAGGGCACAGGAGCTGGACAGGGGCAGGCCAGTGGGTGGCGCAGGCCCTTGGCGAGCAATGCACCCACAGGTGCGGGCAGAGGGGAGGCCGCCTGCAGGTGCTGGGAGGCTGGCCTGGACGGGAACGACTGGATCACCCACCAGTCACGGGTTCTGCCCTGAGCCAAGGGCACGGCAGGAGCAGGGTCCTGTGTGTGGCCACGCCCAGACTCACTAGCCCCTGTGATCTCTGACCCCTGACCAGCTGGTTACCTGGCGTGGGCAGAGCTGGCGGTGGGGGGGTCCTTTCTCTGGGGTCCCTGCTTACCACATGGGGCCACAGCCCTGCCAGGTTCTCTCTCCTCCCCTGCACTGCCTGCCCAGGTCGCTTGGGGAGACCCTGCCTCCATCTGTGCCCCCCGCCCCCCCTGCTGTCCTCAGTCTCCCTGCCACCTTCTCGAGCACAATTACAGCTAATCAGATACCTGAGCCTGCGGAGCTATTAGCAGCCCCGCGGCCCGTGGGAAATCAGCTGGCTGGACAATTAGCTTTTTAGTGGCGACTCAGATTCTGATGCAAGCGATAAACAACTCAGGGCCCCTCTCGCCCCTCCTGTGACCCCCTCCCACTCCTCAGCACCCAGTCACCCCTGCCCCCGCGGAGAGATGTCCAGGGTCCAGGTCCATGCCACGGTCCCTTCCCCCACCCGCCTGCTACGGCCGCCAGCGCTGCCCCTCACCACCCCTAGTTCCACCCACCCTGGTGGGCCCACAGGGAGGGTGGCAGCGGCACCCTGGGTGGGGGTCCCTGTGCCCAGGGTCCCCAGCTGGCCGAGGCTGGACACCCTCGCTACTGGCTGCCGGTCACGCGTGCGCATGTGCGAGTCTGCTTGTAATTAAGCAGTTAATTGTGGCGGTGCTTGATTAGCTGTGGGGGAGGGGAGCACGGCAGGACGAGGCGCTGTGTACAGTTCAGAACCATTTAGAGAAACTGGAGCTAATTTTGCTGTCTGCGCTTATTACCGCATTAATTTAATTTGGGTTGCTTTTAGCTCATTAACACATCTAATTAATTCGTTGACATCACTATTAAGATGTCTCTTTGAAATTGGCGTCTCCAGATAATCAGGACGGAGTGGCTGACACGCGGCCGGCAGAGCTGCCTGGGAGGGCGGCGGGGGCCAGGGCTCAGGCCCTCCCACAGCTGGGCTCAGCGGAACTGAAACAAAGGAGCACCGCTTGATGTCCACGCTGGACACCGGGAGAGTGGACAGCGCGGGGTCTCCGGCGGCCACCGCGGCCTGTGCAGGCAGAGGCATGGCTGTGGGCCCTTGAGGTCAGCGAGGGGTGCCAGGTGTCACCACGTTTGGGACGTCCAGTTCAGATCAGGGGTCAGCCTCACCAGGGTGATGGGGCGTGGGCAGGGTTCCTGCCATTTCTCCACACCGAATCCACGGAGACTCCCATTAGGTGGAAACAGATGTTGGTCGCTGATGTCCCAGGCGTGAGCGTGGGGGAGGCCGTGTGACCAGATACTGTTGTTTGGCCACACCAGGCAGTGCTCAGGCCTGACTCCTGGGTCTGTGCTAAGGGGACGGTATGGGATGCCAGGTATTGAGCCTGAGTTGGCCATGTGCAAAGCAGCACCCTCCCCACTGGACTATCACTGGGCCCCGACAGTGAATTCTGAGTGACGCTCCCACTGGGTCTAGGCGGCCTCCTGCAATGCCCAGGTTCCCCCTCCTGACCCGGGGCAGGGCACCGGCCAGGTATGTTCTTGTGGGGAGGGGACAGGGGTCTGGGGTGGGAGGGGCAGGTGGGAGGGGCGGGGTGTGGGGCTACGGGGCTGGTCTCCGGCCTCGCCTGTGGGTCTGCCCGGGGGTGTGTGCCCACAGAGGCTGTGTCCTTCAGGCTTTCGGGCTGGCTCGGGCTGGGTGCCCGCCCCTGTGCCTCACTTCGCTCAGGCGAGTCAGGCTGAGACCGGGCCCCATCTGACAGGGACTCGGTTCTCCTCACGGCTCTGCCTGAACTCGGCTACAGGGTTGGGGCCAGTTTGCCCCGGGCCCCCCCCTGTGGCCACTCCTGGCCTCGGGCCCTTCCTGGCCCCTTCCCACCCCACAGTTTCCTGGAGAGGAAAGGAGGTTGGGTGGGCAGTGGCCGGACAGGGCTCCCTCCCGCAGCCTGGGGTCGGCCCCGTGGGACGAGGCAGGAAGTGGCTGGTCCTGCGTGGGGGTCCAGGCCGTGCCACCCGCTGACCTATAGCCACCGGACACCAGGCCAGGAGTACCTGGCCCCGCCCACCCAGGCACAGCAGGCGGAGTGGGGGTGGCCAAAGCTGAGAGTGGACATTTGCCTCATTTGTCTCTCCTGCCTGTCACCCTGCACCTTTGCAGGGATGCCTGGAGGCCTGTCTCCTTGTGGGATGGACGAGGTGTCCCAGGGTCTCCAGCAACAAGCAGACCAACCATGAAGAAACCAGAGAGGGCTTGTGACTGGGCTGACAGCACACAGCAAGAGCCAGCCCCAACTCTGGGGGCGATACCCACACCCAGGCCCTCAGCCTGACCTCCCTCTCCCCACGCGTGGCCCCAGGGACCCTCAGCCACCCACAGAGTCCCGGGGCCCTTTAAGGGGCTCCAGTGGAGGGAAATTTCAATCCAATAATCCAAAACTGCAATAACCGTTATAATTAATTTACACAAAAGACTTGATGAAATGGCACTCGGCGTTCGAAGGCTCTGTGAGGTGTGCTTCCCAGTTAAGCTACGGGCCTCATGAAGACAGACGGAGAAGAGGCATTTCAATATTTCTCATAATTCTATATTCTCCCTAATATCTCTCATGCTAATTTCATTATGCAATACAGTCAATGCGGTGATGTAATTATTGAAAAGTAATTTTGCAATAAATGAATTTAAATGTGTTGGAGTTCGTTGTAAATTCAATCTCATGGTGAGGGTGGCGGGTACAGCAGGCGGCCCCTGGGCGGAACCTGAGAACCCCCCTGTGGGCCTGCCAGAGGCTCCCCTTACACCCGCCAGGCACCGGTGGGCGTGAGGCCCATCTGGGCCTCTCCTCTGGCCGCTCCCTGGCCACCTCACCTGGGCCCGTGGACCCCAGTCCATCCTCCTCTGTGGAGGAACCCAGAATAAGAGCCAGACCCCCACTTCACCCACCTGTCCCCTGCGATTTGGCGCTCCAGCCGTGCCAACCCCAGGTGGCAGCCCTGGTCGGGGAGAGGGGTGAGGCGGCTCTGGCTCGGTGGGAGGAAGCCCGAGCAGCTCAGCTAAGCCGCTTCCTCCAGGGAGTGTTGGCCCAGCAGACACTGGATCTTGCCTGCTTGGTGCCGCTCCCTTGCCCAGTGCTCAGAGATGGTTCCCAGAGACCAGGCAGAGGCCAGCACCATGCATCGTGGATGGGGACAGACTCGGCCCTGCTCTCTGGCCTCTTAGGGAGAGGAGCGGGGAGCACAGGGCAGGTGCTGGCTTCCAGCAGTGTCCACCCACAGGACATGGGCCCCAGAGGAACGATTGGGCTCACACCTGGACGGTGGGTCTCTGGGCTGGGGGCAGCCAGAAAAGGGCGTGTCTGCTCCACTGGCATCTCGGCTCACCCCCAACAGGCATTTAAAGTCACCTGGACTCACATAGGTGAGTCCGCATTCATTCACTGACCCACCCACCCACCACCTGTCCTCACCCACCTCTCCACCACTCGCCATCCGCCATCTACCCATCACCCACCAGCCACCAGCTACCACCCACCTATCCACCATCCATTGTCCATCCACCATCCACCATCCACCATCTGCCATTCTCTATCTATTCACCATCCACCCACCAGCCACCAGCCACCAGCCACCCACCATCCACCCACCAGCCACCATCCATCATTCATCCACCATCCACCATCCACCATCCACTCTGCACCCACCAGCCACCATCCATCCGTTCAATCCACCCACTCCCTACCCGTAACTCCAACTGTCCTTCTGCTTGCCTGTCCACCAACCCCCTTGGTCCCTGCCACAGGCATGCCTGCGTGCCCATCTTCCTGGGAGGGCCCCAGCTGCCCTCCCATCTCTCTTGGAGCTCTGCCGGGTTGGCACTGCAGCCCTCCCTGTCACAGGCCAAACTGAATTTGCAATTTGTTCTTGGGCGATGTGTAAATTGCCACCTCATTGATTATTAATGAAGTGCTAATTGCTCTTTGCAACCAATTTTGATGTAAATGCAGCTGGGGCTGTTTGTACAATTTTGCAGATTGGGATTTACAGCGGCTGGGACCTGGGATGGGTTTGGGGACACAGGGGCACTTTATAGTTTGCGAAGCTCTGGCCCCATCACCGGCCGGGCTGGAGTGTGCAGAGCTGGGGTGTGAGCCAGCCCACACGTGGGGCCACGTGCACCCACAGATCCCCCCCCTTGCTCTCTAGCTGGGTGGTGTCTCGAGGTGTGCTGCGGACGGAGGGTGGTCTCCTGGGCCCTGTGCAGGGGACGGCCCACACTCCGGGCGCACTTGCTGACGCAGTGGAAACTTGGGGCCTCCGAGGCTGGGCTGTGCCGTGCTGATGGAGGTGGTGGTTGCTGGGTGACTGGCTGTCGTGTCCCTGCAGGGCCCCTGGTGGCCCTGAGGATGCGCTCCCGGCACTCAGAGACCCAGAGGCAGAAACCTGCTTCCGCTGGCAGGAAGACTGGGGGGTGGGGGGGTGGGGAGGCTGTGACCAGAGACAGGCCGGCCTCCGGGAGAGGAGGCTGAGGAGGGAGACCCAAACCTCACCGCACCCACCGGCTCAGCCCCACCGCAGGGTGAGACTGGGGAAGGAGGTCGAGACCCTGGAAACCCTGGGGTGCAGCTGGCACGGACTGGGGCCAGGGCGTTTCTGCTCCTGTGTTCCAGGCACTCAGAGCAGGGCCGGAGAGACAGAAACACAGAGACAGAGAGGGACAGAGCAGAGAGAGAGACAGGGAGAGACAGAGGCAGAGACAAGGGGGCAAGGTTGGGGGCTGTGCGCTGGAGGGTGGGTCCCTACTGGTGGTCGTGGCTCACTGTCCCTCAGGGCCTGTCAGTGGCCCCTGCCCGGGCAGGGTGCGGAGGGGCCACAGCAGCGGGGGCCCAGGACAAGCAGACGCAGCTGGGCAAAGCTGGGTACCCTCTTCCTGTGCCCAGGAAGAAGCGGGTGTGTCGGGGCTCCTGGGCCCCATGGCTGGGGTGCGGCAGCAGCAGGTGCCTTGGGGGTGTCCCAGGCGAGAGGGTCTGGCTGGTGGAATCCCTTCTCGGGCGTCCCAGAGACCCTTCTTGGGGGTCGCAGAGAGCCTGGGGGCTGTGGCCAGTGGGTGCTCCTCTGGACGCTCTGATCCCCGCCTCCCCACATTCACTTTTGTTTTCACTTTTTTTTTCTTTGTTTTTCTGTTTTTGCTTTGTTTCTGGGCCACACCTGGCTCTGCACTCAGGGATGGCTCCTGGTGGGCTCAGGGGACCACCGGGATGCCAGGATGGAACCTGGGTCGGCTGCATGCAAGGAAAGAGCCCTCCCCACCCGGGGGCCAGGCCGCAGGCCTCGGCAGGACCTCCCACATGCCAGTGGGCTCCTGAGTGAGGAGGGCTTTGGGGGGTGGGATCTGCAGCAGGGGTGCGGGGTGGGGGCTGCGGTGGATCCTCAGGGCCCCACAGGGAAGGAATGTTTGGGGCTGGTTCTGCTGGCAGGGGACCAGGAAGGGGGGGTGCTATGGTGGCTTGAGCCTGTCCTGCTCACCACAGGAGCCCCCGCCCCCTCCGGCCCCCTCCGCCCCTGCACCCCTGCAGACTGAAGGCTGAAGCCTGGGGGCGGCGAGAGGGGGCGCGGGAGCTTCCAATGCATACAGAAAAGTAATAAATACTTAATTTTATTTTATTAACTACCAAATTGGCGACGGCTGACACTTTATTAAAGTGTCAGAGTGAGTGTTCATACACTCGAATTACTTATTCTAACGAGGGGGGTGGGCTCGGGGCACCCCCCAAGTCACAACTATTAGATTCACATTTGCACCTGGAGGCGCCTCATTACTGCCTCCCAGCGCCCCCAGGCCCCCAGACCAGGCTCCGCCTAATTGAATTCTGGACCCACAGATGCTGCATGGGCTGGGCTGGGCGGGGTCCCCCCACCCCCCCACCCCCCCCACACCCCAGACAGAGTGCCCAGGACTCACGGCCCCTCTCCTGGGTACCTGGTATCCAGGCGGCTCTTGTGTCTGGTGCTCACCCATCTCTCCCCACTTCCCCCCCTCCCCCACACGCAGGCCTCACCTCCACCACTGGCCCCTGGCCCCCCGCCTCTGTATCTTAGCTCCCGCCTTGCTCACCCACTTCTGGTCACTGGGAGCTGGTGGGCTTGTTCCCCCACCCTGTCTCCTCTGTACCCACCTGGCCCCCACATCTGTCCTTGTCGCACTTTCTCCTCTTCCCAGTCTGGCTCGAAGCTCCAGGAGAAGCCCGGTGTCTTCTGCCGCGTCTCGGCACCATCTCCGACCCGGGGGAAGGACGGTCTGTCCAGCACACTGGCTCCCAAACGAGTGTGAGAGCTTGGAGGCTGCGGTGGTCACGTGGCCTGGCTGGACACCACACCGCACAGGGCAGCCCCGGAAGGCTGTAAACAGGGATGCCTCCCCCATCCTCTGGAGACTCGGAGGTACCAAATCCACGAGGCCCAGGGCCCACCCGCAAGAACACGGCGAGCGGTGGGCCTGGGCACCCTGGCTCTCCCACACGTCCCTGCTCTCAAGGCCCTGGCCGGGGGTCAGTCTCGTGCCAGGGGCGGGGTTTGTCCCTCTGTGGCTGAGGGTGCTCTGCTGACCCTGAGCTGCCAGGGCCCCACACTAGGGGATCCCACTTCCAGATCCCCCTCCCCGGTTTGGGTCCTCCTGAGAGGCCCCCACGGGAACCTGAAGCACAGCCCGGTCCCTGGCTCTTCCCTCTGCCCACAGCCTCGTCAGAATCCCAGGGTCGCCCCCAGGGAGGGAGGCGGCCAGGCCTCGGTTTCTCGGCCTGTCAAATGGGAACAAGACACTCATGTGGCCAGCAGGGGGCGTCGCCGGCCGCTCTGGAGCTGCAGGGTTGCGGAATCGGCTCCCCTCCCTGGCCGCTGGTGTCCAGCTGCTCCTGTCCACACCTTTCCCAGGCAGCGAATAATTCACAGAGGCGACAGCTGGGCTCTGCCCCACCCTCCTGGGGCCTGGGGCAGCCCCATCTGCCCTGCCCCTCCTCCCTGACTTCTCACCCGGCTGAGTGCATTGAGAGCCGTCCTCCTCGCCCTGGGCAGGGCTGAGGTGGGAGTGCCTGGCCGAGCACAGACCCTGGCCCTGCCGAGGGGCAGCCCACAGCAGAATCGTCCCACTGGACTCAGTGGTCCCCGAGGGTGGGCATGACCCCAGGGTCAGAAGAGGCTAGAACTGATGTTGGCTGTGGTGGCCTGTGCTCGGGTCCCCCTGGGCCATAAGGGAGGCAGAAGGCTGTGCGGCTGCCCCATGGACGGGCTGGGGGGCAGGGCCCTGGACCCTTCCCACCACTGTCATGCCCAGGCCTGTCCCCAGTGATTTACGAGGGTCCCGTGGGGCCCGTCTTCTTGGAAAGCAATCTGGGACCTCCGATGGTGGGAACTTCTCAGGAATGATCCGAAAACCATGCACGGCCCAGAGCTCCGAGCCGTGGGCAGCTTTTATGGCCACGAGAACTGCACCGAGCCACGGGGGTGGTCAGGGCGCGGAGCAGGGGTGGGGGCGGCAGGCGCAGGCCAGGGGTCATCACAGCACGTTATGTCCACCCCCATGTGGCACGGGGGCAGCTGGGGGACCCTCAGGGTCGCTCCTCAGTCCTGTACCTCCTTGCAGTTCCCAGAGGGTCAGTAAAATCCCCGGGCGCCTGGGGCCGCGTCCTGGGTCCTGGTGAGGGCCAGGGCAGCCCAGCACAGCCCAGGGTGGCGTCCGGCTCTGAGGCCCAGCGCAGCAGGGAAGGGGCAGAGCTGCACCAGCCCTTCGGTGGGCAGGCGGTGGGCAGGGCACCGCTGGCCAGGAGCCACCTGCCTCTGGGCCGGTTTGCACCCTGTGAGCCTTTGGGGGCCCCCAGCAGGGGGCAGCAGGGGCCGAGGGGAGGGATGGCCTCTGAGGGTCATGTGGCCTGCCCCCTCCCCCCCCCCCACCACAGCACATGGGGTGGGGGAGTTGGGGAGCAGAGAGTGGGTTCCCCGCCCGGCCTGATGTGTGTCCTGTACCTGGCCTCTGTCCGGCGGAGGTGGCTGTGACCACTGAGTCCTGCAGAGCAGACACAGCCAGCCCGAGGTTTGAGTGGCCTCGGGGCCCAGGTGACCCTGAGACTGTGGCCAGTCCCTGCCCTATGCCCTGTCCTGCCATGAGAGGTGGACCAGCTCCCGGTCCTATTTCCAGCTTGATCTCATTGCTCAGGCAGTGGTGGGCCTCAACCCAACATCAGCTCCCGTGGTTGTGGGTCCGAGAACCCTCTGGGCTCCCTGCCACGCCTTCTCGGGACTCCATGTGTCTCTGGTGGACGGCGTCCAGGGCAGTTGCTGGTGTGTGGAGGTGCGTCCCCATTCTGGCTGGTGAGACCCCAGACCAGGAGACGGTGGCCAAGGCCTCCCAGGGACATGGCTGACCACGGCCTCCCTGAGCTGCTGTTGTCCACAGAGCCTGAGGGTCTGGTCAGCTCAGGACCCTCCGTCTGCCCAGACTGTGGCCAGACGGGATCTGGTCTCCAGGGCTGGACGGGCCAGTCCCAAATGCTCCTTAGGTGGGAGCAGAGGAGACGCAGAGCCCAGCAGGCCCTATGTGGAGCCAATGAGGTGACTGCACCTGCCTGACCGCCTCCTGTCACTGCCCAGGCACCACCGTGACAGCACGTGGCGTGTGTCCTGGCCCCGCCCCCAGGAATGGCCCTGGGGCTGGCACTGGCGGGCCTGGGCAGTAGGTCCCCTGCTGCGGCGTGGCCTGAGGCCCCGAGTGCTCCAGCTTCATCTTCACCAGCCCTCGGGCCTCTGCAGGCTCCCAGCCCCCCGCCCCCGCTCCTCTGTCTGGGGGCGCGGGACTGGCTTCTCCTGCGGTGTCCTCACCCTGCCCCTGTGGCTGTCCGGTCCCCCACCCGCTCCTTCACATGGCGTCGGTCCCTCTTCTGAGAAGGGGGTCCCTGTGGAACGCAAGCCTGGGGTGGTGTCACACAGGTGACCCAGGAGCCTTGTGGTGGGGCCACTGCAGGGCTGGAAGCTCCATCAGAGGAGACTGTGAGGGCCCAGGTAGGGGGGCGCAGGGGCCAGGGGCCAGGGCTGCTCACGGGTGGGTGGCTGGGCACTCCTCCCAGGCTGGGGAGGGCGCAGCGTCACAGGGATATTTGGGCAGCTCTGGGAGTGCTGCCCATCCTGGCTGGCCGCGAGGGCCTGGGTCTCTGCTGTGGAAGGGGCTGGGGTGCGGGAGGCAGGGACCGTCCCTCAGGTGGCACCCTTAGCCCGCACTTGGACAGGTCACCCTCCGAGTCATTCACACAGGAACGTCAGCAGTACTGAGGGGCAGCCGCCTCCCCACTGCCCCTGGGACTGGCCGGCCGTAGGGCGGGCAGTGAGGGGCGGGTGCTTGGGACACGAACTCCATTCTGCAGAGTCCGAGCCCGGGAGAGCAAACGGGCAGCTCCAGGGTCTGGCCTAGGTGGGCGGCAGTGGACGGAGCAGACAGGCCGTCAGGCGTGGCCCAGGCAGGGTCAGTCCCGGGGGGACGGGGGAGTGTTCGTCAGGAAGTGCTGGAGCAGAACTGGGCCGGGGGGTGCTGAGCAGCCGCTCCTGTGTGCCCTGTCATGGGGGTCGGAGCCCAGCAGGGCTGGCCAGACCCCACCCCGGGGGGCCTCGAGCACCCACACCTTCACGACCCAGAGCAGGGCAGCCCGACCTGTCCGCAGGGTGGGGTGGGCAGAGTGGGCGGGGGGGACATGGCAAGGCCCGACTTGGTGCATCTGAGTGAAACTGATGACCGAGAGAGACCCGTCCCTCAGAGCCGCACGGGGACTGTCGCCCGGCCCCCCCAGCGGCCCGACGGGTCCCCCCCAGGCCAGGAGCGGCTGAAGCACGCACGGGGCCGGCTGCGCCGTCCATTACGGAGCCTGTGGTCTTGCCTCAAGAATTCATTAGGGAGCGAAAACAGGAAGATTTGAAGTTATTTGTGGGCCTGACAGAGAAAACACGCCTCATGTCAGGCAGGAAATGTGTCGATTCCAGAGGAGACGGGGGGGCACGGATGCGTGTGTTGGGGGTCCCTGGCTTCACGCCCGTGCTCAGAAGCGCCGACACAGGATCCCTCTGCCCTCAGCCCGGGGTCAGCACAGGCTCAGGCTGGATCCTGCGGCAGGAAGAGGGCTCTGGCCCCACCCTCCTGAGGTGCTGGCACGGGGTCTCCCAGCCTCTGGCCTCCCCCACAGCCAGGGAGACTGCCGCCCCACGTCCTTCTTGCCCCCTCGTGGGCTGGCTCAGCCCTGGGCACCCCTTGGTTCTGGCCACAGCTGGCCCTTTGCCGGGGCCTGAGGTGAGAGGGTGGGGGAGGCGGCTCTTCCGGTGGGGACGGGGGACACATCAGAGCCCAGGTTCATGGCCCACAGTGGGCAGCGGCCAGGACAGGCTGGGCGAGGTGCCAAGACTCCCAGTGGGGACGATGGTCGGGGGCGCGGGGGGGGGGCGGGGGGTGCTGGGACAGGTGAAGGCACCGGTAAGGGCCGCCACGTCTGGGAGCCGAGGCTCAGGGCCTGTGCAGCCAGGACTGTGCCGCATTGGGTGACCCCCACCTTCCCAGGGCCCCTGGCGGCTCTGGGGGCAGGGGTGCTTGGGGCAGCAACCCCAGGTCGGGACCCACCACCAGCCCGCGTGCATCCAGCCTCCCCTAGCTCCAGGTCTTGCTCCAGGGGTGCCTCTGTGCCCCCTCCAGAGGCTTCCCCTTGGCTGCGCTCCCCCAGGTGTGTCCCCCAGGTGCGTCCCCCAGGTGTCTCCCCCAGGTGTGTTCCTCAGGTGTCTCCTCCAGGTGTGTCCCCCCAGGTGTCTCCCCCCAGGTGTGTCCCCCAGATGTCCCCCCAGGTGTCTCTCCCCAGGTGTGTCTCCCCCCAGGTGTGTCCCCCGTGTGTGCCCCCACACATGTCCCCCAGGTGTGTCCCCCAGTTGTGTCCTCCAGGTACGTCCCCCCAGCTGTGTCCCCCAGGTGTGTCCCCAGGTGTGTCCTCCAGGTACGTCCCCCCAGCTGTGTCCCCCAGGTGTGTCCCCCCAGGTGTCTCCCCCCAGCTGTGTCCCCCAGGTGTGACCCCACCCCGTGTGTCCCCCAGGTGTCTCCCCCCAGCTGTGTCCCTCAGGTGTGTCCCCAGGTGTGTCCTCCAGGTACGTCCCCCCAGCTGTGTCCCCCAGGTGTGTCTTCCAGGTGTGTCCCCCAGGTACATCCCCCCAGGTGTGTCCCCCAGGTATGTCCCCCAGGTGTCTCCCCCCAGCTGTGTCCCCCAGGTGTGACCCTGCCCCGTGTGTGCCCCCAGGTGCACCTCCTCTCCATGAGCCCGTCTCCTGCTGGACACTGCCGCCATGTCCAGAGAAGCTTCGTCAGGCCCACCCTGCCCCCAGGCCTACCACATCCCCTGCTTGCATCTTGGTGGGGGTCTCAGGAACCTTTTGAGGTCCCAGCAAGGGTCAGGCCTCAAGGAGACACATCTTGAGGGTCCGCTGGTCTCTGCTGTATGGGCTGTGCTGGTTGTGCCGGGGAAACTGAGGCAGGAGTGACAGACCCCCATCCAGCCGGGCTCTCTCGAGGCAGAGCCAACGAGCCTGAGTCTAAAGACTGAGCTGGGTCCTCCTGGGGAACTCAGGGACGTTCCCTTTTCTGCCTTATTTAAAAATTTCATCAGCACCACCTGCCAGCACGGGGGGTGAGTTGCAAGCCTGACTCTCAGCCAGCAGGGCCCGGGGAGCCCCCTCTCCTGGCCCAGCCCCGCCCCCGCCCTCCCACCGCCCGGCTCCTGCTTCCCCAGCAGCCCAGAGTGAGCCTGAGCTGCCCACAGCAGCACCCTGCTCGCTTCCCAGGGGCGGCTGGAGCCCGGCTGGACGTGGGCCTGGAAGTGGGCTCGGCCCGCCCTGGCTCCTGGCCTGGGAAGGCCCAAGGCCGAGTGGACCGGGGGCGTCTCTACGGGGATGGTGGGGCGCTGGCCATTGCTGCACCCATGGCCCTCATGCGGTGGGCAGGCGCCTGTCCAGGGTCCCTGCCCCCACTGCTCTCAGGCCTCACGCCTGGGCCTGGGGGCACCCCCCCTCACCACAAGGCGTGTGGGCTGCAGGAGGGGCTGGACCGTCCCCGAGGCTGCCCCGAGGCCCCTCACCCTGATGGGCCGCTCCAGAGGTGCAGATGAGCCCAGGCTGCTGGACAGGGCTTGTGCCCAGCAAGGTCCATGGCACGGACGAGGCTCCCAAAGTCCCCTGAAGGCGGACAGTGTGGTGGCAGGCGCAGGTGTAGGAGCCCCGGGCGGGGCCGGAGGAGGGGCCAGGAGCAGGGGGACGTGGAGGCCACGGTGGCCGCTGCCTCGCGTTGGTTTTTTATTTATTCGGAAGTGGGACTGCGCAGCTTCTAGCGCGTCTGAAGTAATTAGGCGGCGCTGAGGGCCGGGAGGGGCTGGCTTATTTATTACCCGCACTCGCCGGAAAGGTTAGAGGCTGCGAAGTAATTATTTCTCCTTCCTCTCCCCATCCTCTCGGTGGGAAGGGAGACTCTGCAGCTGGGCAGCTGCCAGCCGCCCTTTCTCCCTGCACCTCCCTGGGCAAGGTGCAGCCCCAGGGCTGCCCCAGGCAGGCTGGAGGGAAGAGCAGGGGCAAAGGTCCTGGGGTGGGCCTGGGCAGAGCCTGGGGAGGGAGAGAACGTGGACAGTTCGTCCATGCAGAGGGTCTGGGTTTGCGTCCAAGTGTCTGAGAAATCAGAAGGGGTACGGGTGGGGACCGTCCCAAACCCTGGCCTTGCTTTGCACCCCCAACCCTGCACTCAGGGACATTTTTCACTTCCAGAGAGCTGCCTCATGCAGCCTTGCTGGGTAGGAAGCTGCCACAGCAGGGACCAGAAGCCCGACCCTGGGCCCCAGAGCAGAGGGTGTCTCCCTTCGGACATGGGCTGCCTCAGCCATAGCGCCAGCTTCAGGCACGGCCTGATCCAGGACATGGTCATGTGACGACTTTCCAGGGGCTTCAGGGATGTCCGTGGGGCTCTCAGGACTGCCTGGGTATCCCTCGTCCATCCAACACACACGGGTATGACTGAAACTCCTGAAGAACCAGACAGACTGTGGGCAAAATGGGCCTGAGGCGGTGGTGGCAGACCCCTGGGGGACAAGAGGGAATCTCTGCTTCTGTGAGGTGCTCAGAGACTGACAGGGCCTTGAACTGAGTGGACAGAACTGAGTCCGGGGGCCAAGAGAAGATGGACCAGGCTGTGCTCTGGAAGGAGCCACAGCCTGTCGATAAAAAGAGACAGTGAGAGACAGAGACAGTGAGACAGAAACCCCTCGGGGTCAGCTTCCTGGCATCGGGTGCCCCCAGCATTCCAGGAGAGACCCCCCTGGGTGAAGCGACGCCAGGGATGGCCCCAAACAGATGACCTGAAGCAAGAGGCTTTTCAGCAAGGGGCGCCTCGGGTGGGGCTCCGGAAGGGCTGCAGGTTGCACCCCCCAGCTCCGAGGGTGGGGCACAGAGGCTCACGGGCGGCCAGCAGCCCCGCCGCGGGACACCTGCCCCAGGCTTGGCTCCCACAGGCTCTGGCTCCTATGAGGGGCTGTCTGGAGCCACCTGTGCCCCCTCCATGGTCACAGTGAGAGGGTCCTGCTAGCCTTAGGTACTTAGCCAGGGGTCATCCTCCTTTCCTCCCCGCCGCCCTGACCTGCATCTCCTCCCCGCAAGTGGTCAGCTGTTAAGCGCTGTGGCCAGCAGAGCCATGGACCCTAGTAGCTGCTTCAAAGAGAGACACAGGGCAAAGGGGAGGGGGAGGGAGTGGGTAAGGGGAGGGGAGGGGAGGGTGTGGGTGTGGCTCAGTGTGAGGGTGAGGCAAGTGTGAAGGAATGGTGAGTGTGAGTGTGAGAGTGAAGGGTGAGGGTGAGGGTGAGGGTGAGGGTGAGGGTGAGGTAAGGGTGAGGGTGAGGGTGAGGGTGAGGTGAGGGTGAGGGTGAGGGTGTGGGTGAAGGTGAGGGTGAGTGTGTGGGTGAGGGTGTGGGTGAGGGTGAGGGTGTGGGTGAGGCTGAGGCTGAGGGTGAGGGTGTGGGTGAGGTGAGGGTGAGGGTGAGGGTGTGGGTGAGGGTGAGGGTGAGGGTGAGGGTGTGGGTGAAGGTGAGGGTGAGGGTGAGGGTGAGGTGAGGGTGAGGGTGAGGGTGTGGGTGAGGGTGAGGGTGAGGGTGAGGGTGTGGGTGAGGGTGAGGGTGAGGGTGTGGGTGAGGGTGAGGGTGAGGGTGAGGTGAGGGTGAGGGTGAGGGTGAGGGTGAGGGTGAGGGTGAGGATGAGGGTGAGGGTGAGGTGAGGGTGAGGTGAGGGTGAGGGTGAGGGTGTGGGTGAGGGTGAGGGTGAGGGTGAGGGTGAGGGTGAGGGTGTGGGTGTGGGTGAGGGTGAGGGTGAGGGTGAGGGTGTGGGTGTGGGTGAAGGTGAGGGTGAGGGTGAGGGTGAGGGTGAGGTGAGGGTGTGGGTGAGCGTGAGGGTGTGGGTGAGGGTGAGGGTGAAGGTGAGGGTGAGGGTGTGGGTGAGGGTGTTTGTGAGGGTGGGGTTGAGGGTGAGGGTGTGGGTGAGGGTGAGGGTGAGGTGAGGGTGAGGGTGAGGGTGTGGGTGAGGGTGAGGGTGAGGGTGAGGGTGTGGGTGAGGGTGAGGGTGAGGGTGTGGGTGTGGGTGAGGGTGAGGGTGAGGGTGAGGGTGAGGGTGTGGGTGAAGGTGAGGGTGAGGGTGAGGGTGAGGGTGAGGGTGAGGGTGAGGGTGAGGGTGAGGGTGAGGGTGAGGGTGAGGGTGAGGGTGTGGGTGAGGGTGTTTGTGAGGGTGGGGTTGAGGGTGAGGGTGTGGGTGAGGGTGAGGGTGAGGGTGAGGGTGAGGGTGGGGGTTAGGGTGAGGGTGAGGGTGAGGTTGGGGGTTAGGGTGAGGGTGGGGGTGAGGGTGAGGGTGAGGGAGAGGATTAGGGTGAGGGTGAGGGCTTGGGTACGGGTACTGGTAAGTGCCCAGGAACAGTGGGTCCTGTGGTCTCAGTGACCTCCCATTGGGCTGGTGTGTGTGTGTGTGTGTATGTGTGTGTGTGTGTGTGTGTGAGAGAGAGAGAGAGAGAGAGAGAGAGAGAGAGAGCACTGCCCCCCTCCCAGCCCTCAGTTTCCCGATTGGGAAAGGGTGGCTCTGGTCCTCACCACACAGGAGCGCACAGTCAGACTGGAGGTGCCCACACTGAGTCCACAGGGGGTGGACTGTCCACTCGCCTGCTGTCTGCCTGTCTGCCATAGAGGTCACGTCTTCATCCGTCTATCTCCCTGTCTGTCCACCTGTGCACAGCAGCTGTGCCTGCCTGTCGACTCGTGTTTGTCTGTCCGTCTGTCCGTCCATCTGCACGGCGCCTGTCTCTGTGTACCGTCCGTCATTCTGTCTGACTGTGCACAGTCGTGGCGGCTGTCGGCAGCTGCAGGGCGCGCAGCTGTTGGCGGGCTGTTGGGAAGCAAACACGGTAACTGTTTAACGATTGAGCCACACTAATGAATATTGGGCCAGATATTTTCGAGGCCTGTTCCGACTGATTACTTGGAGAGCCGAGTACGCCTCCCAATTACCCAGGCAATTAGGCGACTAATTAAACACTTACCCTCCGCTTCAGGAACAGGCTCACGAGGGTGGGAGCCGGGCTGGCTCGGGCGTCTGTGGTGCCTGGGGCCGGGTGTGTCCCCGCACCCTGTCCGGGACCCGGGGGAGGTGGTGGGGTCCGAGAGCTGGGACCAGGTCCACCAGGTCCCAAGTTCTGCTCCAGCCTCTGGGGGAGACCCCAGCCTTCTGGGCCTTTAAGGATTGCCCCCTGCTCCAGGAAGTCCTCCAGCCTGCCCTGGCCAGGACTTCTGTTTGCCAACCTCAGCACTTGAGCCTCGTCGGGGAGGGGTCTCCTCCCCCAGCCCACACCTCACTTTTTGTCTGCTTGGAAGGGCGTGCCAGCAGGCTCACCCCTCACTCTGGGCCCCCGGCACACGCCCTGGGGGACTCTGCCATGTCAGATGTGGTGGCTCAGCCGCAGGGGCTGGAGCACGAGCAGCGTCCACGAGGCCCTAAGGTGCAGACCAAGCACTGCCGCGCGCCCTGCACTCTGCACGTGTGGTGTGCACCATGCACACCAGCACGCTAAGGCCCCAGGTGTGGGCCACGAGGCAAACACAGGACACAGGACGCACTGCAGCTCTTCGTGTGCTCACACTCGCACCCACGTGGCGCACAGGGACGCTCACAGGTGCCCTGACACCCGCGCACGCACTCTCACAGGCGCACGCTCCTGACACGTGCACACCCACACCTTGAGTTCACACTCACACTCTCCCACACACGAGTTCATGCTCAGACACACATGGGTGCACTCACACACTCACACAAGCCCTATCTCAGACCCACCGCCAGCCCAACACAGCCCTGTCCTCTGAGCACTGGCCCGGCCCAGGGGAGCCAGCGAGCTTCTGGAGCTGAAGGGAGGAGGCGGGAGGGGGACGGTCCTGCAGCTGCCCGGGGCTCAGAGGAAACACCGCAGTGAAGGAGGCTGCAGTTTGGTCTAACACACACGCACGTGTGCCACAGGGCAGGCATGTTCACAATATACACGTGCACCCCAGACACACAGATTCATGCACATGGAGCACATGTATGCATACATCCAATACACATGCACACGTGTTCATGGACATGCATACATGTTGCACGTGTGGGCCAACATGTGCATCTCTGAACACGCATACACATCTCCCCACAGATGAACTCGGAGGGTAGCTGGGACTGTGGGAAGGCCCACGCAGACCCTCCCCTGGGCAGCCACCGCCCTGCTCACCTCAGGAGCCTCCAGGAAGCAGCGCTGGTCTCAGCACATGTCCCGGCTGCAGGGGGCGGGGGTCAGGGTGGCCCTCCCTGCCTGGCCCCACAGCTGGGGCTGCTGCCTGGGCATGGGAGAGAATCAGCCCCTGAGTCGGAGCCTCCATCTGGAGCAGCCGGGCAGTGGGCCAGAGCACGCCTTCCACCCAGGGGGACACGCTCCTCCACCCACAGCCCTCACCCTGATTTATAACCCAGAGCTGAGTGCTGCGGGGCCACCCACGGCCGCGGCCCTCCCTCTCCCCTCTGCGCTCTTGTGTCAGACCCGCCAAGGATAGTGGAACGCCCAGGCTCCCAATCTGTACCACCAGCTGACACCTTCAGACGTGTGAGCACGGGGCCTGAGGCGATGCTGGCCCCAGAACTGTGGCAGGGCCGTGAGCAAGTGACACAGAAGGGGGACAGAAGAAAGAGTGGTGGGAGAGTGTGTGCGTGAGAGGGAGTGTGAGCAAGCATGCGTCTGTGTGTGAGGGTGGGTGTGAGCGTGGGTGTGTGAGTGTGAGCAGCAGGTGTGAGTATGGGTGAGCAGGGGTGAGTGTGAGTGTGGGCTAGCAGGGGTGAGTATGAGTCTGGGCGAGCAAGGGTGAGTGTGAGTGTGGGCGAGCAGGTGTGAGTGTGGATGAGCATGTGTGAGTGTGAGCGTGGGTGTGTGAGTGTGAGCAGCAGGTGTGAATGTGGGTGAGCAGGTGTGAGTGTGAGTGTGGGCGAGCAGGGGTGAGTGTGAGTATGGGCGAGCAGGGGTGAGTGTGAGTGTGGGCGAGCAGGTGTGAGTGTGAGTGTGGGCAAGCAGGGGTGAGTGTTAGTGTGGGCGAGCAGGGGTGAGTGTGAGCGTGGGTGTGTGAGTGTGGGTGAGCAGGGGTGAGTGTGAGTATGGGCAAGCAGGGGTGAGTGTGAGTGTGGGCGAGCAGGGGTGAGTGTGAATGTGGGTGAGCAGGGATGAGTGTGAATGTGGGCGAGCAGGTATAAGTGTGAGTGTGGGTGAGCAGGTGTGAGTGTGGATGTGGGTGAGCATGTGTATGAGTGTGTGTGTGAGAGTGGGGGTGAATGTGGACGAGAATGTGTGAGTGTGAGAGTGCTTGTGTGTGAGTGTGGGTGAGCATGTACATGCGTGTGTAAGTGAGCATGTGTGTGAACGTGAGTGTGAGCGAGCATGTGTGCGAGAGCATGTGTGGATGTGGTGTGTGGGTGTGAGCGAGCTGTGTGTGTGAGTGTGGATGAGCATGTACGTGTGTGTGAGTGAGCATGCGTGTGAGTGTGAGCGAGCATGTGTGTGAGAGTGTGTGTGTGAGCATGTGTGTGAGTGTGGGTATGTGGATGTGAGCGAGCTGTGTGTGAGGGTGTGAGTCAGTGTAAGTGCCAGAGTGTGTGAGCATGTGAAGGAGTGAATGAGTAAGGGAGAGAGTGAATGAAGAAATGAATGAGTGAAGGAGGAGCGACAGAGTAAAGAAATGAAGGAGCAAGGGAGTGAATGAAGGGTTTGTGGACGTGACAGTGACCAGGGGTCTCTGCCACCTCTGCAGTGCTTCCCTGTCCCTGCACTGGGCAGGTGAGGGGGGTGAGCGGGCAGGGAGGGGGCACCCCGTGGGAGGGGCCGGTGCTGCCACCTGCTCTGGGCAGGGCACCCGCCACGCTCGGAGCTGCAGGTTCAGATCGAATTTCTGGATTTTCCTGGTCTTCCTGAGCCCGTGGGACTGGGGAGCGCTGGGGGCTACGGGCAGGCGGCTGGCCCCCAAGTCCCCAGCCGGTGCCCGGCCCCTGCCCAGCGTCCGCAGACAAAAGGCCCAGTGTGGTCGCTGTATTTATGGCGCTTCAGGCCGGGAGTTTAAGAAAACAGGCGGGCGGTGGGCACGGGGCGGGAAGCAGGAGCTAATTAAACCGGGGCCACAGAGGCCCATTGTGCGAGGAGGGTGTGGATGAGCATTTTAAATATTTATTGCGGCTGAGGCGGGTTAGGAAAACAGACAGCCCTCCTTTCAACACCGCCCGCGTCCGATTCAGGGCTTGTCTGGCTGCTGAGTGATTTCGCAGCCGCCGGCGGCTGGGAGACGCACATCCATCAGCCCAGGGGCCGTGTCCTGGCCCCGGCCGCACACACCTGCCTGTGCTGACTGGGGGCTGGGGCAGGGCGGGCGGGGAGCTGCTGCGGCTCCCTGGGACAGACCTCAGTCTCCTCCTCCGGACAATGGGCGCAGAGAGGGCCAGCTGACCTGAGACCCAACCCCCTCATGTAAGGGGTGCAGTCGCTATGGACTGCACTCGTTCAGGGCAGGAGGCCCCGAGACCCCTACATGGGGTGCCAGGACTCGGGACTCCACACAGGGTCAGAGGCCCCGTGGCCCCCAGGGGTGCGAGCACTGGGGCCTTTCCAGGGCTGTGGTGTGCACGGGCCTCCGGGCAGTGAGCAGCAGTGAGCTCCTGGACAGCTCTGAGGCCCACGGTGTCCCCGGGGGCACCCCTGCACCCTGAACTGCTGCCCCGTCCTGCGTCCCAAAGCCGGGCTGTCCCCCTGGGCCTTCTTCTCTGTGTCCTTTGCCTGTCCATGTTCCCCACGGGGAGGGCAGTAGCTGCTGCCCCTCTCCCCACGGACCGCTGGCGTTTGGACACCCCCAGGCGGCCACAGACGGACCCCCGCTCCAGGCCTCAGACAGACACGCACGCAGTTGCCGGGAGGCACGTCGGCTGGTTAGCACGGCGGGTCGATGGGAGACGGCACCCCCCAGCCACGGCCCCCCGCCTCGGGGATCAATGACACTGCATGCAGGGCTGAGGGCACCGAGCGGGGGGTCCCAGCGCGGCCCAGCGGGAGGCGGCCCCCAACCGACCCAGCAGAGGCGGCCCACCAACCCACCACCCACTGCAGGGGCGCAGGGGCTCGCAGCTGGGGGCGTGGGGGCCTTCGGGGGCAGGGGTGTGATTGGCCTCAGGGGGCCCCGTGGACTGTGGGGAGGGGGGAAGAGGCGGGGTGAAGGGACACGGGGGGCAGGGGACCGAGTGTGTGGGGTAAGAGGACATGGGCTGGGTGAGGGGTACGGCGGCTGTTGCCGTGGGTCACCGTGGCCCGTATGCCTTAAGGCTCAGAACCCCCAAGCCGTGGGGGGCCGGGGCCCGGGGGCAGAGAGAAGAGGCAGCAGAGGTGCAGGCTCCAGCGCCTGGGCCAGGGTCCCTGTGTCTGGTCCCTGACCCAGACACCCCCCGACAGAACAGGTTTGCTGAGATGAGGGAAGCTGCCGAGCCTGATGAATGCCCAGGCTCAGGACCTCTCAGAGCTGGGGAAACTGAGGCACAGGAGAGATCAGCGCATTGCAAGTTGCTCCCGCTGAGCCCCAGAAAACCAAGGCACAGATTAGGGGCTCAGAGTCACACGTCCAGACCCCATAGAGTCCTCCTGGACCCCCACTCCCGCACTCACCCCAGCTGCGGCCACCCAGGCAGAACTGCAGCCGCTGCGGGCCGCACTGGGAGCGCACACTGACCTTCTAGAAGAGGACCAGGCCAGGCCGAGGTCACCTGCCTGCCAGACAGGAGGGATGGGTGAGGGGGCAGGAAGGGGGAGGGGAGGTTGCAGAAGGGATGGGGAGACAGGAGGGGTGGGGGAAGGACAGGAAGGGTAGGGGAGGGGCAGGAGGGGGAGGGGCAGGAAGGATGGGGAGAGGGGCAGGAGGGGTGAGGGGAGGGGCAGGAGGGGAGGGGCAAAAGGGGTGAGGGGAGGGGCAGGAGGGGAGGGGCAGAAGGGAGGAGGGGAGGGACAGGAGGGGAGGGGCAGGAGGGGTGAGGGGAGGGGCAGAAGGGGGAGGGGAGGGACAGGATGGGAGGGGGCAGAAGGGGTGAGGGGAGGGGCAGGAGGGGAGGGGGCAGAAGGGGTGGGTGAGGAGGTAGGAGGGGGGGAGGAGCAGGGGGCAGGAGGGAGGGAGGGGGAGGGGAGAGCCTGGGGCTCCCTCCCCAGTGCCCAGAGGCAGGGTGCAGGGTGTGGGGTGAGGGTGGCCGAGCCCAGTTCTCCTGGGCTGTGGAGGCCCCCGCGGAGGGGGAGGCTCGGCCATTCCCACAGCCTCCTGGCGCCTGGTGTTTGGTCTTTGCCCCAAAACCAATCGATTCCCCGCGGCCGCTAACAGGCTTTCCTGATGTGGCGGCCAGCGTCCCCAGGCCAGGGCGCGAGGAACAGACGAGCGGGCAGCCTCTGTCTCCCGGAGCCGTCCCCACCCCCATTTCCTGAACTTTACGTCTTCCCAGGACAGGAGCCCACCTGAGCCCATGGGACCCCCTGCTCCGGGCGTCCCCTCAGCTGCACCGGCCCCATGGACGCCTGTGGGAAAGACGCGGCGGGTGCTGGCCTGCTCGGGGGCCTCAGCCCTCTCTTGGGCGGCCTCCCCGACTGGCCTCGGGCTTGGGTGGTGCCCACGTGCCCCCGTACCTGTCTGGTGCCCACCCTCCCGCCGCGCAGACCCCACTGCCTTCGCCTGCCAGGAAAGCGCCAACCTGAAGGTCCGGGGGTGTCCGGTGCCCCCAGAAGCTCTGGGTCTCAGCCCTGTTCTGGTCCCCTGAGCCCGGCAGGAGGCCAGGGACAGCGAGCGCTTCTTGCGGGTCAGCGCCATGCCCGGCCACGGTCCAGTCGCCAGATGGCGGCTGTAGCCGGGGAGGCACCTGCCGTGCCGTTTCAAACCGATTTCACGGCAGCCCCTGGAGAGCCCAGCACAGCCCTGACAGCCCGATCTGTCGGGGCAAATAGGACAGGATTGCTCATTAGGCTGAGCTCCGGCGGGCAGCCGGCTGGACGCGCCCCTGGGGGAGCAGGGGCTGTGCCCACTAGGGCCCCGCCGTCCCCCTATAGCCACCAGTAGGACAGGCGGCAATTCAGGGGCGAGCTGCCCGCAGCCACCCCTAAGAGAGGGGCTCTCGGAACTGAGGACTCCTCGGGGGGCCCCACTCTGGCTGCCTCTTCGTTCCCGGGGCCCCAGCACGAGCTGGGCGACGTGTGGCTGCCCACCCTGCACGCCCCACTCCTCCCTGAGTGTCCGTCCTCCCGCAGGTCCTGCTTCTGGATCCTTCTCTGGCACCATGCGCCACACCCTGACCTGAGCCCCACAGCCTCACACCTGTCCGCCTCCTCCAGCCCCTGACGCCTCTGACACCTGGCTCCCCTCTGCCAGAACCTGCAGCTGCCCGCACCTGGCTCTGCTCCCGGCCCCGGCCCCCTCAGCCGCACCCAGGGCCTTGGCTCAGCCTTCACACAGCAACTCTCCGAGGGCCACCAGCTTCCCTGGACCCCCAACCATGCTGTCCCTGGGTTCCCCACACCCAGCCTCTCTGCCTGTGGCCCCTCCCTCCCCACATTTGATATGAACCCCAGGAAGGAGGACTTTGTCTTGTCAGCACCGAACAGTAGCACAGCAGGAGGCCTGCACTGCAGATGCTGACCAAGAAAGGATGGATGGACAGACAGACGGACAGGGCAGATGAACAAAAAGACGAGGATGGGTGGATGTGTGGGTGGGTGGGTGGGGGATGGATGTGTGGGCAAATGGATGGGTGGGCGGGTGACTGAGTGAAGAATGCATGGTGGAGAGGCGGGTGGTGGATGGATGGGTGGATGGACAGATGGATGGGTGAGTGAATGGATAAAAGACAAGAATAGGGGATGGAGTGATAGCACAGCGGGTAGGGCGTTTGTCTTGCACACGGCCAACCTGGGTTCAATTCCCAGCATCCCATATGGTCCACTGGGCACCACCAGGAGTGATTCCTGAGTGCAGAGCCAGGAGTGACCCTGTGCATTGCTGGGCGTGACCCAAAAAGCAAAAAGAAAAACCACAAGAATTGATGATAGATGGACAGATGGATGGACAGATGGATGAATGGATGCGTAGGTGAATAAACAGGATGAATGGATGGATGGATGGATGGATGGATGGATGGATGGATGGATGGATGGATGGATGGATGGGTGGGGTGGGTGGATGGATGGATAGAAAGAGTAGATGGGTAGATGATGAATGGATGGACAAATAGACAAGAATGTATGGATGAGTGGATGGACGGATGGATGGAGAGACGGGTGAGTAGGTGAATACAGGCTGTGTGGGTGGGTGGGTGAGCAGGTGAGTGGATAGATAGGTGCATGTGCGGTTGGATGGATGAATTAGTGAACTGATGGAAGGATGGATGGATGGGTAGACTAGTAGGAGGATAGGTGGGTGGGTGGATGGATGGACGGATGGTGGGTGGATGGATGGATGAATGGATGGGTGGATGGATGGATGGGTGGACTGGGTGGGTGGATGGATGGCTGTATGGGTGGGTGGTAATGATGGATGGACGGTAGGTAACCAGGTGAAGAACAGATGGAGGCATGAATAAGTGGCAGGTTAGGGTGTTTGGGAATCATGTGTAACGTGGCATCTGGGCTGAGAAGACTTCGTTTCAGCAAGGTGCTTCACAGGCCCGCGTAGCTCGGCCCGGCTGGAGCCTGACGCTCTGAGAACGCAGCGGGAGTTGGTTGCCAGGAGCCCCGGGCAGGTGACAAACTCATTCTTCTATTTCAGACTTGCTTATGTTTTAACTGCATTTTGAAATAGTTTGACTTTTTTTTTTTTTTGCTTTTTGGGTCACACCCGGTGATTCACAGGAGTTACTCCTGGCTCTGCACCCAGGAATTACTCCTGGCGGTGCTCAGGGGACCATATGGAATGCTGGGAATCAAACCTGGGTCGGCCGCGTGCAAGGCAAACGCCCTACCCACTGTGCTATGGCTCCAGCCCCTAGTTTGACTTCTTGCTGTGTCCTGTGGCCGCCTTCAGAAGCTTCTTTAAAGAGCCCCAAGATGAGTCTGTGCCCTTCCCTCGGGGAGCTGCCCTTTCGCTGTCACCCGTAGGTGCTTCTGCCTGGGCAGGAGGGAGGTGCCATGCGGGCTCCAGTGCAGGCTGTGCGGGACAGAGCTGGCTGAGGGCCAGGAGGAGGCCAGAGACAGCGGTGGCGCGTGAGGTGGAGCACTGCAAGGCACAGGCAAAGGCGGGCTGGGTGGGGGTACAGCGGGAGGTCGCAGCCCAGCCCCAGGCTCTGGGTGTCCCCCAAACCCGCACACAAGAGCTGGGATGCCACAGAGTTTCCGACTGTACTGACCTTTAACCCAGGGCCATGCCCACCGCTCAGGCACCCCCAGAACATACTGGGGACAAGTCACAGGGGAGCCACTGGAGTCAGGTCAGCAGTCGGGGCCAGTGCCCCCCCCTCCGCCGGCCCCACAGCCTGGCCCCTTCTCCTCCAGGCACAGGAAGTAGGTTGCTGTTGGCCTCTCTGGCCCAGGACCCCCGAGCCCGGGTGGGTGCGCTGCTCGGAGCCAGGGCAATGCTGGCTGGTTCCCCCTGCAAACAGGGGACGGGAGAGGGTCACAGGGCCCTCGGCAGTGCTGACCTCACTTCCCACCCTGCCCTCCCCTGGCTCCAGGGCTTCCCGAGGGCCCAGGGGTCACTGCTTGTCTCCTGAGAGCGGGGCTCTGGGGGACCCCATGATCAGAGACCCCAGGAAACCCTCAAACTGTCCCTGAGCCTATTTCTCTCCCTGTTCTCCAGTGGTGACCTCGGGGTACCTGTCCAGTGAGCAGATTCTGCCCCCACCCAGCTTTCTAGCAGCCTCCACGCCAGCCCCCTGCCCAGTGTCACCTGACCATGTCCCCTCAGCACCAGCACCAGGCCTCCTGCCCCCACTGGACACACATGAAGGCCTCTGTGTGTTGTTTTTTGGGGGTGATAATTAGCTGGAACAGAGGCCCAGCGGGGGGGCTGCCTTTCTCAGAGCAGCCAGAGGTCAGGGGTCAGGGAGGTGAGGACAGGCAGGGCCAGAGCAGGTCGGGGACTGCTGTGTGGGGGCAGCCTGTGCTGGGCAGTGGGCAGCGGCCACCCTGGGACTGGCCCTCCTAGGGTCGGGCCATTCAGCACTGCCCCCATGCCCACCAGTTACAGCCCCCTGGTCCTCTCTCAGCCCCTCAGCACTCAGACCCACGGCCTCTTTTGGGGACAGGTAAGGCCAGAGGGCGGCCGGGCGAGGCTGTGACCCTGACCTTGGCCTCACCTGTGTCTCTTGCCTGGGGGTGGGGCAGGGGAGCTGGTGAAGTGAGTTTGTGGTCTCAGTGGTTGCTGGCTGGGTCCTGGGAGACGGGGCTCCTGGGGACTCCTTGGGAGCAGGGACGGGACACCGAGACAGGACCTGGCATGTCCCCAACTGTGGCTGCAGCACTCCAGCCCCCAGAATGTCCCGGGGTGCAGCTCCTCCTGGGGTGCTCATCTGGGTCACCCCCGCCATAGATGCATCTCAGAGCTGGGTCACATGACCCCTGGCCCTGCCACAGTTTCTCCCGGTACACACAGGTAAGTCACCAAACCCATGTTCTTTTTTTTTTTTTTTGCTTTTTTGCATCACACCCGGTGATGCACAGGGGTTACTCCTGGCTCTGCACTTAGGACTCACTACTGGCGATGCTCGGGGGACCATGGGATGCCAGGGATCGAACCCAGGTCAGTCACCTGCTATGGCTCCGGCCCCCAAAACCATGTTCTGGTACTGACCATCAGAACTCTGCAGGGACAGATGAGGTGCTGGCCCCAGACAGGACTCCCTACCTCCCCACCCGCCACCCCACCGCTAGAGGGTCTAGAGTCCATGTCTGCTTAGACTGGACCATCATGGCCACAAGGCCTCAGCTTCTTCCTTTGAAAAACAGTCAGAGAAGGAAGGGCTGTGGGGAGACTTCAGGGAGGGACCCTAGAGTGATGGCTCTGGGGGCTCCCCGGGCAGGCCCCATTGGCCACCTTGTTTGGCCAGGGCCACCTTGGGCCTGTTTTCTGCAGTGATCTGGGAGCAGTGGGGCCCAGCCTGACAGACAAGTCCAGGGTTGTGCCTAAGACCCCGTTCCCGCCCCTCCCCGCAGGCCCCGCCCCTACTCAAGGCCCCGCCCCTACTCAAGGCCCCGCCCCTCTCCAAGGCCCGCCCCATAACGGTGGCCCCGCCCCTCACAGGTAGGCCCCGCCCCTCCCGCCAATCCTGGGAGCGTTTGCGTGGGTTTCCAATGGGGATGACAATGTCACTCCACAGAGAATGGGCTGGTGACGGCTAATTGATTTTACAGCAGTACCGAAGGACAGACAATGAAAGTGCCATCAATTTAATCCACTATTTAATGGTTCCAATTTAGCCTCTGTAAATGCTCACTAAACTAATTTCTCTGGGTTCAGCAATCTGAAAAGCTATCATATCTCTAATCTCCTTCAATATATTCATCTGGAAAAGGGAATTTAGCCAATTCTGATGTGCGGAGATGATCTGTTAGCACAGTGTAAATGTTTATAACACGGCAATCGAGTTCGTTTATAAGGATATGAAAAGTTTTATTGGGGCAGGCATTGGAGTGGAACCGCGGGTAATAGGCAGTTACCCAGCGGGCTCCGGGCGCCCGGGAGCGGGCAGGCATGCAGAAAAAGACTCGGATTTGCTCTAATCCCAAATTGTGAGCTCAACTTCGCTTGTGCAAATGCGCCTGGAACTTGGTTGCACAAAGGACCAGCCTGGCTCCCGCACAGGGCAGCAGCCGGCGAAGTGGGGTGGCCAGGACTTAGCTGCCCACTCGCTCAGGTGACCCTGGCCGTGCAGAGCTGAGCTTTCCCTGCTGGTCAGCCGGCTGACGGACACGGAGGGACCAGGAGGAGGGACTGAATCTCCCAGAATTTGGGTCCCCGCCCCACCCCAAGACCTGTTCTCCAATGCCACAAGTGACCTTTCTTGAGGCGAGTGCCCAGCTGGAGATGGGCAGGGGGACAGGACGGGGCTGCATGTGCCCCACAGAAGTCCAGTGGGTCCTCTCGGCCGCATCACTCCACACCAGGAGTCCCCACAGCTGCCTGTTAAGTGTGGCTGGGGACGCCGCTGTTTTCCCGCTTTCCTTCTGTTTTGAGAGAAAACACCACCCACCACGGCCACAGTGCAAATGAGGGATGGGGCGTCTGAGAAACGCAGATGGGGGGTCATCGAGGCCACAACATGGCCTGGGGCAGGACCCCTGAGGGAGACCGCCTGGGACCCAGGTGGCTGGTGTCAGGTCCAGAACCCCTCAGGGCCCAGCTACTGGGGGCAGAAAGACACCATCTCTAGTCCCAGGGGACCCCAGGGACGCAAACCCCTACCTTGGATGCTTTCCTGCTTCCTGAGGTAGAGGCTAAGAAGCAGGACCTGGCACCCCACAGCCCAGGGCCTAGGTCACAGGCACCTCAGGGTTCCCCTCAGAACCCCACAGGCATCTCAGGGCCCCTCAGAACCCCCACAGGGGGTCTCAGGACTCCTCAGGACCCCATACCAGGCAGAGTCTGGAGCCTGGGCCCAGGTGCTGGGGCCACTGCAGAGCGAGGGACGCCTCTCCTCTTCCCAGCCCTTCTTGACCTGGGGCTTCTTCAGGCCTTCTCCTACCCTCTGTGGCCATGGGGAACAAGGCCTTCACTCCGCAGAACTGGCCACAGGAAGGAGAGATGCTGGGAAGCCCCATGATGGCATGGGGGATCCTGCCAAAGCCTCTCAGCTTGACTCTGTGCCCCGGAAATGGTTCCTCTCCAGCCCACACACCCACTCCTGCTTGCAAGGGGCAGTTCAGGGAGGCAGGACGCATGACTAATGGGGCCTAAACTCAGACACATGGGGCCCCAAGAGATACACGGCACCCCAGTGACACCCACACCTGTGTACTAGCACACACCTATCTACACCTATATACACCGATATGCACCCATACACATCTACACCCACAGGACCACCCACACAGCTATACCCACATACACTCATATGCACCCCCCCCACACCAACGCCCATATACACACTTACACACATATTCCCCACATAACACCCACGGGCACATACACACACCTGCACACCTGCAGAGAGCCAGGCAGGGCTGGCTTCGTCCCTGCTGCTCTGGGGACTGTCCATGTCCCGGGCCAAGCATCAGTCTCTGTGATAGCAACACCTGTCCTGGAATCTCTGCCTTCAGCCTGAACTTCACAGAAGGCAGAGACCAACCTCCAGGAGCAACCGCCCCTGCACTGCTTTCTGAATCTCACTTTCAGGAACAGCCAGGAACATTTTATTTAATTAATTAATTAATTAATTAATTTTTTTATGCATCTCCCATCCCAACTGGTTCCGCAGCCAGGAACATTTTAGTACAAGGTCCCAGTGCCAGGAGCCTGTCGTACTGTCAGGGGCGGGTCTGTCGGGAGCAGGGCAGGAAGAGGCCCCGGGGGCCCGGCCTGCCACAGAGGCGTCCCCTGGCCGACGTCGGCAGGGAGGCCCAGGCCGGTGGGCCCCGGGGCAGTGTCCATGTTCCGGACAGGTTCGGTGCCCACTGGCCACTCGGGCACCAGTGGGCTGGGCCTGGCAGCCCTGGCCCCACCTGTGTGCCCGGCCCTGTGCCAGCCACCTTAGCAGCCTCGGCCCTCAGAGAGAAGAGCGTCGCAGGTTTATGATAGCGAGAACATTCTCCCTGTTGTAAATTATATTTAACATTCCACAGAACTTTATTGCATTTTGTGTTTGGGGTTTATGAAAAAATCTGTATTTAACTTCAAGCCCTGGTAAACATCTTGCTTATGTTGTTCCGCGCTTCCTTATTTGAGTATTCCGATTTAATTTCACAGTTCATATACCCTAAAGTTTGGGCTTTCCCCTCCCTTCCCCTTCATGCTGAGATGCTGCCTGGCCTTCCCTGACCCAGGGGTGCGGGGGTTCGACTGGGGCTGGGGAGGCCTAGCAACCTATCAAGGACCCCCCCGGGGTCTGGGCCATGAGGGGCCCACTGCTGCCCCGAGAGCTGAGGGGATGACCAGGCACCCACAGGGGCAGGCGGCTTGTGTGTCTGCAGCTCATTCCAGCACCAGACCTGGCACCCCTGCCTAGAGACAGGGCAGGGAGGTGTCTCCAGTGTCCCCCAGCCCAGTGAGGTCACGGCCAAGACCTGAGGGGGCAAGGAAGCGGCCAGGCCACGCTGAGCCCCGGCACTCCAGTCCCTGCACAGCCCAGAGCCTCTGCTGCACGGTCCGGGTCCCCGTGGGCGGAGGCACCTCTGGGTGCCCGCGGGAGGAGGGACCGGCCACCTCACTAGGCCGAGTCCTGGACACACACAACTGTCTGAGAGGCAGCGAAGATCTCAGCAGGTGGTCAGCGGGCACTGCATGCCAGGCCCCTACACATGTGCCAGGCCACTACACACGTGCTTGGTCCCTACACGCATGCTTGGCCCCTACACAAATGCCAAGCTCCTACACATGTGCCAGGCCACTACATATGTGATGGGCCCCTACACATGTGCTATGCCCCTACATGCATGCTCCCTTCCCCTTCATGCTGAGATGCTGCCTGGCCTTCCCTGACCCAGGGGTGCGGGGGTTCGACTGGGGCTGGGGAGGCCCAGCAACCTATCAAGGTTGTGCATGTATGTGTGGTGTGGCCCCTACACGCGTGCCAGGCCCTACACGCATGCCTGACCCTACACTTATGCTCGGCAAGCCGTGCCCTGCCCATCTCCCGTCATCCATGGCTATAGTGGCTCCCCCACCCCCAGCAGCACACGTCCCTGTCCCTCCTGCCTCAGCCACTATGTTGTCCCCCTGGTCACGCACCCCTGGGGGGTGGATGATGGGGTGGGCATGAGCCCAGAGGCCCGAGGTACTACAGCCCCCACTGGGCTCAGCCCCATCACACTCTGGGAGACGCTCAGGGTCGGGGGCGGCTGAGGTGCCTGCAGCTGCCTTCCAGCCAGACCGTCCAGCTGTGGCATGTATGTTTGATGTGGGGTTGCACATGCGTGTAGTGTATGTTGAAATATTGTGGTGGTATTTATACTACGGTATGTATGTCATGGGGTATACGCGTGGGGTATGGGGCAATGTGTGTGCATGTATGTGTGGTGTGGCATGTGTGGTGGTATGTGTGGTACATACATGTTGTGTGTTGGGGCACGTGTATAAGGTAGAACTGTATATTGTCCGTGTTGTGTATATGCATGATGGGGGTCAATGTATGGTAATGTATTGTGTTGTATTGGAGGGGTGTTTTGTGTGTGCTGTGGGGTTGGTGTGGTGGGATGTTGGGTATATGTGTGTGGTGTACATCTGTAGTATGTGTGTGTGGTGGGAGAGGTGCCCTGGTTTGTGTGGTGAGGTGTGTGGTGTATGTGAATGTGTGTGTGTGGTGGGTATCTGTGATGTGTGTGTCATGGGGTGTGTGGATGGCGGGGTGTGTGTGCTGTGTGGGTGGCTTCGTATATGTGTGGTATATGTATTTGGTTGTGTATGTATATGTGTGTGTGGTGTGTATAGGATGTGTGTGATGAAGTATTGTGTGGTATGTGTGTTCTTATATGTGTGCAGTTGTAGAGTGTGTGTTGTGTATTGTGGGGGTGTGGTGTTGTTTGTGCATGTGTACGATCTCTGTTTGTGTGTGGTGTGTAGCTGTGTTGTTGTATGTGTGGGCCGTGGGGAATGCGATGTGTGTGGTCTGTGTGTGTGTGTGTGTGTGTGTGTGTGTGTATGTGTGTGTGTGTGTGTGTGTGTGTGTGTGGTTCTGCTGACGGGAGCATCCAGCCACCAAACACTTTCCCTGAGCACCGTGGGGTGGTAAAGGGGGGGTGGGGGGAGCCCAGCCAGGAGCCCCATCTGCCCAGGGTCTCAGTTTCCCCATCTGCTGGGGTGGGGACTTGGGGGAGCCCTGGCGAGCTGCCCAGGTGGCGAGGGCAGAGCCCGCAGCCAGGCCTGGCCGTGGTGCCCGAGGCACATCCCAGCGCATGTAATTCAGGCCTATTGTTTCATCACTTACCAAATCCAAACGGAAAAACAGTCGCAAATACGGGAGCCCAGAGGAGGTGAGTGTGAGGGCTCAGAGTGCGTCCGCGGTCCCCAGGCGCCTGGGGCTGGCAGGGCTGGGCAGGGGGCCCCTTGGGAGGAAGCTGGAGGAAGCCGGGAAGGAAGGCCATGGGGGCTACCCTGGGGGCCAGGGCACCCCCTCCCTCCCCAGGACCCCAAACGCCCTTGGCCCAGCACCTGCAGGATCTGCAGGCCAGCTGTGCACGCACCAACGGGCAGAGGTGCTGGGGGGGTCCTCCGGCGTATGGGGGGGGGGTCTGGTGGTCCTGCTTTGGGACCCTGGACAACCCTGCAACTCTGCTCCCTGGGTCCCCCCACCCTGAGTCTATGCCGCAGAGTGGGGTGCAGTTCTGCTGAGTCTCACTGTCACGAGCCGCCCAGGCTCACGCACTCGGTTTTGGGGGTGCCCAAGTGGGGCCCCCCCACACCCTGGGCCTGCCCATGTCCCTCTCCTTCTGGAGGAAGGCTCCGCAGCACCAATTACGGCCTTTGATGTGTGTAATGACAGGCCTGCGGAGATTGGAGCTGGATTGGAGCTGACACCGGGGAGGGCGCAGGGAGCCGGTGCTGAGGCCCTCGTGGGCCGGGCGGGGCGGGGGCAGGGCTGCGGGCGGGGCTCTGCGCCCTCTCCTAAGCACCGATCAATTACGGCGCAGACAAGCGGTGTCACATGTGATTCACAATGTCAATTTCATGCTCGTGGTAACCATTTAAGAAAGAGCCGGACCGGTTTTACATTTGATAAGGAATCAGCAGCGTTTGTGTTTGTAAAAAGACCGATCACGGCTGTGACAGGTCCCCCAGATTGCCAGCCCGCGTCGAGCCCGTCTGGACCGTGTCAGGGAACCGCCGTATTTATTTCAAATGGGTTCCCCGCTCCTGCCGCCCCCTCGCTCCCGCACGTGAAAATAAACTGTCAGTCTCTATTTACAGCTGTACAAGCTGGAAATACAGAGGATTTTAGGTTAAATTGTCAGTTAACAGAATTCAAAATAGAAAAAGAAGCGGGTTCCAGCCTGCATCACACGTGCTGATGGGACTTGGCGGGGGAGGGGGTCCGGGCAGAGGCCCCGCTGGTGTTAGGGAGAATTAGGGCAATATTGGGGCTAATTAGCCGGGGAGGCAGCTCGTGGTGCAGTGTGCCAGCTCGCGCCCTGCTCCCTGCCAACATGCGGCTGTGTGCTCCAGCCGCGTGGGCACAGCTAATCCGGCCCAGGACACCCTTGGGCGCTCTTGGCTTCGTCAAGAGAGTGGGCTGCCAGGGGCCGGCCTGCAGGTTCGTCCCAGGTGGCCACCTGGTCAGCAGATAGGAAGGTTTCATCCAGCTTGGGGTGCACGGGGGGGGGGGGGGGGCAGAGGGCAGGGCAGGCAGGCCCCTGGGCTGTCTCACTCACGCCTCCCCAGCACCTCAGTGAGAATACGGGCTAGTCTGGGGGAGGCGGGGCCTGGCACCGGGCACAGGGTGAGTTTGTTCGCCCGGCATCGCCAGGGCAACCAGGGACCCACCGTCTGGCTGCCCTGTTCCTAGGAGCTGTGGCTGCTGGCAGGGGCCCAGAGAGAGCAGGGGCTGGGCGGGCAGGGCTAGGAGCCACCCCATGAGCACGGGGCCTCCTGCTCTGTCCACATGGGGCTGGGAGCCCCAGCCTCAGACTTCCAAACCAAAGGGGGCCCCCAGTGCCAGGCAAGCTGCAGCCCCAAGTTCCGTGGGCACCGGCTTCTCCAGGGCAAAGGGCTCTGGCCTGCGGAGACCCCTGCACTGAGCGACCTGGACTCCTAGGAGCTGACCTCTGTGCCTTGTCCACAGCCCCCGCCATGTGCTTGGACCCCACCTGGCTCCCCCAGGGCCCTCCGCATCCAGGCCACATCCGGGGGGGGGCAGCGGGAGGTGGGACCATCGGCGAGAGACCAGGCACAGCAGATGGGAAGCAGAGGCTGGGCAGCATGGCCAGCCACGTGGTGTCCCCTGAGGCCCACTGGGCAGGCAGCCACGGGAGGGAGGGAGGAAGGGAGGGAGGGAGGAGCACTCTGGCCCGAGCCCCAGCGCTGCCCTCTGCCTCTGCCGCGGCCTGGCGTCCAAGGGCTGAGGAGGAAGCCAACTGCAAGGAAGCCGGTGGGAAAGTGCTGTGGGCGCGGCCGCGGGGTGGGGTGGTACAGCGACCAACTGGGGCTGAGGGGCCAGGCTGGGGACGGTGCTGACACTGGGAGAGAGAAGGAGCCCAGGGGCCTGCACACTCAGCCCCATCGATTCCTTAAGAGCTTCTGCCTTCCCCGGGGTGGGAGCGTCCATCTGCCCCGACCAGCCGTAAATTTCCATCTGGGCCGCCGAGTCCAGAGCCCCGACAGGCCCCTCTGAGAACTACAGCCTTGCCCCGAGGCCGGTCAGAGCCCACAGCAGCCCCTCAGCACCTCTCGGGGACACTTGTGCCGAGGCCTGGGTCAGGGGACCCTCCTAAGGAACCTCTCCAGGTTGTGCAGCCACTGCCCTGCTCATCCCAGGGAAGACAAGAGACCAGGACAGGGGTTGTCAGCTCCACACACCTGAGAGCGAGGTGAAGACCTAGGAGACACGTGCCCAGAGTGAAGGATGGTTGTGTGCAGGAGACACAACTGTGTACAGAGAGGGGCATGGGAAGAGGGGCGTGTGGAGAGGAGCATGGAGAGAGGGGTTTGTAGAGGGGCGTGCGGAGAGGGGTGTGGGGAGAGGGGTGTGGGGCGAGGGGAGTGTAGAGAGGGGCATGGAGAGAGGGGTGTTGAGAGAGGGGGGTGTAGAGAGGGGCATGGAGAGAGGGGTGTTGGGAGAGGGGGGTGTAGAGAGGGGCGTAGGGAGAGGTGGTGTAGAGAGTGGTGTGTAGAGGGGTGTGTAGAGAGGGGTGTGTAGAGAGGGGCATAGGGAGAGGAGTGTGGAGAGAGGGGGTGTAGAGAGGGGTGTATAAAGAGTGGTGTGTAGAGAGGGGCATGGGGAGAGGGATGTTGGGAGAGGGGGGTGTAGAGAGGGGCGTAGGGAGAGGTGGTGTAGAGAGTGGTGTGTAGAGGGGTGTGTAGAGAGGGGTGTATAGAGAGGGGTGTGTAGAGAGGGGCATAGGGAGAGGAGTGTGGAGAGAGGGGGTGTAGAGAGGGGTATGGAGAGAGGGGTGTGGAGAGGGACACAGGGAGAGGGGTGTGTAGAGGGGTGTGTAGAGAGGGGAGTGGAGAGGGGTGTGGAGAGGGGAGTAGAGAGGGGGTGTGGGGAGAGGGGTGTGGAGAGGGGAGTGGAGGGGGGAGTGGAGGGGGGAGTGGAGAGGGGAGTAGAGAGGGGTGTGGGGAGAGGGGTGTGGAGAGGGGAGTGGAGGGGGGAGTGGAGGGGGGAGTGGAGAGGGGTGTGGGGAGAGTGGGGAGAGGGGTGTCTGCACAGGACTGCAGGTCAGCTCATCCCCCTCATACTTTGGTTGTGTCTGGTCAGAGCGCAAAGCGGGGCTGCAGGGGCGTGGCCCGGCCGGCTGCCGCAAGCTGTGCCTGCACCCTAGCGACTCTGGCGGCTGTGGGGCGTGGGGTGGCCCCGGCAGCTCCCAGCTCTGGATGGCTCCGCACTGGAGTGGTCATCTGTGCCCAGCTGTGCCCAGGGCAGGAAGCGGGCAGCCCCTCTCCGCAGCCCACCCTGCTGCCTCCCTGAATCCAGGCCAGGCTCAGGGCCACGCCATGCCCTGCCCGCAGGTTGGTTGTGTGCCCTGCCTAGGCACCTGAGTCCTCAGAGCTCTGCCCTCCCACTGCTCACGCCTGGAGCCGAACTGCTTCCGTCAGAGGGGAGCCCTCATCTCTCTCAGCAGGCCTTGGGCCATCCGCCAATGAGGGTGGCAAGTCATGCTCAGGGCCAGAGTGACAGTACCATGGGCTCTTGCCTAGCACGCGGCTGGCCTGGGTTTGATACATGGCCATATGGGATATATGGTCCCCTGAACCGCACCAGGAATGACCCCTGAGTGCAGAGTCAGGAGTAAGCCCTGAGCATTGCCAGGTGTGACCCCCAGAAAAACAAAAAAGGTAACTTGAGGGCCAGAGGACTTGAGTGCAGTGGTCACCTGTGCTCCCCTGAGCCCCTCCAAGGTGGTCCCCGAGCACCACCAGTGCAGCCTAAGCACACACACACAACTGGGGGGGGGGGAAGTCACTTAAATGCTTGCAACAAAACTCACTGGGGTCTGTCCTGGGACCAGACCTGCGGCCCAGGCTCCACTCCCATTCATGCTGAAATGCAGAGATGATAGTTCGCAAAAGGATCCCCATTGGGCTGGGGTGATAGCAGAGCAGGGAGGGCGTTTGCCTTGCACGCAGCTGACCGGGTTCGATTCCCAGTATCCTATATGGTCTCCTGAGCACCGTCAGGAGTCATTCCTGAGTGCAGAGCCAGGAGTAACTTCTGTGCATCACCGGGTGTGACCCCCCAAAAAAAAGGATTCCCATTAATATGCCAGGGACACTTCATTTTCCTGTTTACTTCATTCCCCACAGTCCCCTCATCCTTCAATTTCCCTTTATCTTCTATTCTCCATCACCCTTCAGGCCCCATCATCCCCCGGGCTCCATCATCCCCAGATCTCCTCATCTTCTAGGCTCCCATTATTCTCCCAGCATCATCTAAGTCTGAACTTCGTCCAGATTCCATGAGCCAGGTTCCCCCGGCCCCCAGGTTCCCACATCCCCCATGGCTGCACAAAGCCCCGGGGAAGGGGGGCAGGAGGAAAAGGTGGCGGCAACCTGCTCTCCGTAGACAGCTTGACCTTGTGGGTCTGTGGGTGGGGAACTGCCGCCCAAGGGCCCCTGCAGGGATGCTAAAGGTGCTCCCAGGAGCCAGGCTCTCCGGAACACTCAGAGCAGGGAAAGAAAATTCCAGAAGCTCTTGAGTGGGCAGGCTCAATCCCTGCCCACAGGCCGAATCCCTACATTCAGGAAGTATAGGGATGCAGAGTTCCGGCTGCAGAGTCTGTGGCAACGACAGGGGCCCAGGACTAGTTCCCCTGCGCTAGACGCGCCTCTCGGGTGGCGATTTCTGGGTGAGCTCCATCCCCACTGTCCTGTCCTCAGTGTCCCCATCTGCACAATGGGACCATGGTCCCCTGTGCCCATCGCCTGGGCCTGGGCCTCTCCCAGGGAGCCCCCCCTGATTTGCAGGGAGGCGGCACCGTTGATAATGGTGATTAGCCCCGAGCTGGCTCGAGCAGGCGAGGGCCGGGCTGCAGCCCTGATGGGCCTCGCTGCTCAGCGGGCCGAGGCCGTGCCGGCTTTCCGCGGGCGGCACAAAGCACTTCAATTTCGTTAGGAAATGTATCAATTTAACCGACTGAGCGGCACACTGCAAAACCTAATGAATCTGGACTCAATTTTCCGCCACACTGCTCCTGAGAACGGCCGGAACAATGTCTGCGGTCGGAGGTGACGGGGTGGCCGCCGATAGGCCGCCAGAGCATCCCGCGGCCGCCCTGTCAGGGGTAGTGGAGAGAGACGGGCCGGCCGGGTGACAGCCGCCCAGCACCTCCCTAACAATGATGTCATTATAGGTAAATTGGCCTCTATTTCAGCAGGATGATGGTGCTAATTGAGTGAGAAAATATAATACAGGAGCTGTTGTCTGCAGCGGCGGGAGGGGGACGCGGACGGCCTCTGCGCAGGGTCTGAGCCACAGACGCGCTGCTGCTGATAACCACCAGTCGCCACCGCGGCCGGCCTGCCAGAGGGTCCCCAGGCCTGTCCCGGCAGGAGCAGGGGCGTTCTGTGAGCTGAACTGGTGTGGGAGAGGCTGCCCCAGCAGGCCCCAGTGTGCTTGCAGGGCCCGTCCCCTGGCCCACGTGCCCACACCCACGACCCTCTGCGGCCCTCCTGGGGTCCCGGGCCCAAATCGGCTCTTTCCGCCCTCCCTGCCCACACTTGCCCACTTGCCCCCGAGGGTGACAGTTGCCCCTGAGCTCCACAGAGGCACAGTCACTCACCTGCACAGGAGCAGGGGAGTTGCCCTGGCTCTGTTGGGGTGTTCGGAGATAAGACCACCAGCTGAGGCTCCTCTGGAGCTAGGATAGGCCAGAGACACCCAGCTCCCCAGGCAGAAGGAGGGACCCTCCCCCACCTCTGCCCTAGCATCCCCAAACACCCAAGGTGAAGCTGAGTCCTCCAGAGGGTGGTCAGCAAGGCTGGGGGCTGCAGGGCGGGCACAGAGCATCGAGAGGGCCGTGTGGTGATGCAGGCTGGGGCTGACCTCGGAGGCAGCTGGGGGTCGGGCACAAAGCCCAGGACAGCACCCGGCCCCCGTGGGCCCCCACTAGCAGCCTTGGGGTCCACCTGCTGATAGCACGGTCTCCTTCCTGAAACTGTGGGGGTCCCAGCACGGGTGCCCCACGCTGCTCACAACCCCAAAGAGAGAGGCCAGCCGGGGCCCTGCCCTGGGAATCTTCCTGACGCGGGAGGGGGCGCTGGTGACCTCGGGTGACCCACAGGAAAGGGATCCTGGGTGTGGGCAGCTGGCCGAGTCCCAGAGGGTTGTGGGTGAGGTCCTGGCAGGCAAGTCCTTGGCCCCTGCCCTCCATCTGGGGACTCCACTGGACATGATGGCCCCTCAGAGCCCACAGGCCAGCCTGGGCTGGATATTCAGGGTAGAGGTGTGTCCTGGCGGCCGGCAGCCCCCTCTGTCTGCTCCCGCCACTCGGTTATTTAAAGTCAGGCCGCGCAGGTGGCGGTGTGGCCGGCAGCGAGGACAGGGAAAGTTAGAAATATTTATTTGACAGGGTCAAGGTGGGCCCTCTCTCCCGTTCCCCAGGTCCCCTAGGTGTTGGGCTGAGAGACATTTAATCGCGGGAGTAGCGGTTTCATATCTATAACAAAAATCAAATAATGCAGGATGATTTACTCCCCCTAGCAACCGTGGAGCTCACCCTTAGCAACCAGGCTAGCCTCGGGCTGCGGTGTAATCAGCTTGAAAATATTTCAATTATTGTGTTGATTTTAGTGGATTTGAGAAGCGCTGGGTGGAGAGCCGGGCACATTCTCCCCGCGACCTGGAGAGGAAGATATTGATTTAAACAGGTGTCAGGGAGGGAAAGTGGAGGAAATTTAAATGCGGCGGCGGCGTGCGCGGCTCGGCCCGGGCGCCGATGACATTTGGTGTGCCGCCTTGAACAAGGGGCTGAACTGAACTAGAAATTTCACCTTGAAAACCATCAGGCCAGCCCACACCCCACACGCCACCTCTCCAGCACCTCGCAGCAGGCCCCGCACTCCATGGCACCCCCCAGCAGGCGCTCTCACCCTCCAGCCCTGCCCACCCCCTCAGCCCAGGAAGACGAGCAGAGCAGGGCCCAGAGCCTGAGGGCAGGGAGCCCCTCCTTGGCACATGGACACTGGGGAGGTGGGAGCGACCAGGCTCCAACGGAGTAGGGCTCCTGCTCGTGTGCCCACATGCGCCCACATGCCTATGTGTGCTCAAATGTGTGCCCATGTATGCATACATGTACCAGTATATACCTGTGCGTGCCCACATGTGCTTGCACATACCTGTTTGCCCGCATTTGCCTGTATGTACCTGGGCTTGTATGCACCTGTGTGTGCCCATGTATGCCTATTTATGCTCATGAGTGCCTGTATGTACCTATATGTTCCCATGTGTTCCATTATCTACCTGTGTGCCTGTGTGTGCCTGCATGCACCTATGTGCCCAGGTATGCCTGCATGCACCTATGCGCTCACATGTGCCTGTGTGCATCTATATGTACCCACGTGTGCCTGTGTGCACCTATGTGCTCACGTGTGCCTGCGTGTACTTATGTGCCCAGGTGTGCCCGCGTGCATCTATATGTGCCCAGGTGTGCCCGCATGCATCTACATGTGCCCTAGTGTGCCCATGTGCATCTCTATGTGCCCTAATGTACCTGTGTGCCTTCTCACATGGCCCCTCAGCCAGCACAGCGCCTTCCCCTGTGGCCCTGTCACGTGCCCCCTCACTCCAGCACAGCGCCTTCCCCTGTGGCCTGAGAGGTGTGTTTACCGGAGTATCTGAGTCACATGTCACCCATCCAGAAAAGCTCCCCTGTTTGCGCCCCCACCTGGCTGAGCCGCCAAGCCCTGGGGAGAAGCCCTGGCTGTGAGGGCCCCCACAGCAGACTGGCCTGGGGCGCACAGCACAGAAGGGCAGCTCCTCCCCCGTCCCGAGGCTGCATCTCGTCTGTGAGCTCAGGGCTGCAGACGCCCCCACTGACTCCCTCTGTACCATCCGGTTCCCGGGGTTAGCCAGACTTGACCTCCCCACCACAGCACCTTAGGAGGACAAAGCCACGGGAGGAGCCCCTCAAGTACCCCCACTGGCCATGAGCCTTCTCAACAGGACCCTCACTCCCTCCTGAGATGCACAGGCGGGGGCTTGAACCCGGGGTCCTGGGCTCAGCTGAGGTTCTGACTGAGAGGCCAAAGTCCTGGCAGAGAGCAACTCCTCCCTGTTGGCCCCTGCTCATCACCCAGAGCTGGCAGGAATCTTCACTCATGGGGCCTGCGGTCCTGGTGGGATGCAGCCAGCCATGCCGCACTTGCCACAGCCCCCAACACTCCTCACTGCCTCTCTCTAGGAGCAGACCCCATTGTCCAAGGCTTCTGCGGGAGAGGCCCCTGAGGACGTGCATGGGTCACCTCACTGACCCAGCAGTGACTGTCCCCGAGTGTCCACAGAGGTCCACAGGCATCCATGAGCATGCACAGGGTTCACAGGCATCCATGGTATTCAGAAGGGTCTGTCCACAGGCACCCACAGGTGTCCCTGAGGTCTACAGGACTCTACAGAAATCCATGGGTGTGCTTAGGGAGTCCACGAGTGTCCACAGGCTTTCACGGGTGCCCTCGGTATCACAGGTTTGGCCCAGATGGCAGAAGCCAGCCCAGGGGCGAGGACAGTGTCCCGAGGGGCTCAGTCTCTGCTCTGCATCTCCCCGGGGTCCCTGCCCGCCAGACCAGCAGCAGGCTGGACTCCCTGCTGGAGGAGTAGCCCAGCCCGGGAAGTGTGGAGACAGGAGGGGTCTGTGCGGAGGGTCTATGATCGGGCCCCGCTGGTGGTGGCTGGGGGCAAGCAGAAACCCTGGGGCAGGAGGCGTGTAAAGTCGCGTGTGGTGAAGGCACCCTCTCCACCAGGAGTGAGGCTTCAGGGGGCCGTGGAGAGCAGCTCACCCACTCTCATCCCAGCCCTCCTGGGTCTCCGCCTTTGGCAGCCATTTGAAGAGTGTCCATCATGAAGCTGCCGCCCTGTGTCCCCTGACCCCGTCCAGCTGCCCCTGCCTCCTCTCAGCCCTTCCTGCCTCCTGCGGCCCACCTACTGCTTCTTCCCCTGGAGCAGTGACACCACATGAAGGACCTTGAGCTCTGGACACCCCCGCACTGGGATTCTGAGGGCTGGGACTCCTCCAGGACGGGATCTCCCAGGACGGGATCACCTAGGACTGGATCCCCCAGGACAGGATCCCCCAGGATGGATCCCCCAGGACAGGATCCCCCAGGATGGATCCCCAGGACAGGATCCCCTAGGATGGGATCCCCTATAATGGGATCCCTAGGGTGGAATCCCCTGGGACTAGATCCCCAGGACGGGATCCCCATGGCTAGATCCCTTGGAACTGGAGCCCCTAGGGTGGGATCCCCCAGGACTGGATCCCCAAGGACAGGATCCCCCAGGACTGGGATTCTCCTGAGACTAGGTCTCCCCTCCCAGAACTGGATCCCTAGGAATGGGATCTCCCTAGGACCAGGTACCCATGACTAGACCCCCATGGCTGGATCCCAGGACAGACCCTTTCTCTGTGTCTGAGCCCAGTTCCTACTGGCTATCTGTGGCAGGGTCACCGTGACAGGCTCTGGCCCGCACAGTGGTGACAGATGAGGAAATGCCGCGCTGTGCTCTGAATGAAGGCCAGCAGCTGTCCAGGGGACAGTGACCCCTAATTCAGCCTGTGGTAGGGACAGTGGGGAGACACAGCCCCAGCCTGTTGCTGGTAACCCTCAGATTATAGAAGAGAATCACGTCTGAACCCTGAAGCGGCTCCCAGTAAACCCAAAGGTACGAGGAGCCCCCAACAGGGATTCAGGGCGCTAGGAATCGAGGCAAGAGAATGCCTGAAACAGGTGCCCAAACCTCGAGGGAGGCGGCCGGGGTGGGCCGGGGCAGGCTGCAGGTATGGGAGAGGGACAGTTCGGCCACTGGTGTGCTTGTGGCCCAGCCCAAGAGAGCACAGGGGCAGTGTCAAGGGGCTACTCTGCAGGGGGCTGCCCCCAGCCCCCTGAGATGGGGCGCAGGGGGCGGGGGTGGGGGAGGGGCCTCAGGAAAGGGATGACCCAGGGGCCCGCCTTGGTGCAGGCAGCAGGGTGAAGAGGCTCTCCCCACCCCTAGCACTTCCCGGTTCCCTAAACCTCCTGTCTGGACACCTGCCAAGGGGACACGGCCCTGGGGAAACATGACCGGCCATGGAAGCTTCTAGAAAGACCTCCTGGGGATTCGGGCTCCTGGCCCAAGCACCCCGCTCCCCATGCACACACTGCTGGCTTGTGAGATCCCCCATGCCAAATCCTGCAGACAACTATGTCTAGAAGCTTCTGTGCCTGGCCCTGGGCAGGGTTGGGAGACGGAGTCCTCCCCTCCCCCTCAGCAGAGGCCTTGGCGGCTCCCCACAAGATGATGAATTGTTAATGAGCACCTGTTACAATGCTAATGAAAGTGGGGTCTGTATGTAAATAAAGAAAATTTAATAACTTAACAAGGTGGATTAACATGCTGCCGCCCTCCTCCGCTGATCTGGGCCAAACGCTGCTCACGCACGTGCCTCGGCACACTTGCCAAAATATAATTAATATTTTAAAAATTTATAAACTGAAATCAGAGGTCTTGATTGTAACAAACAAAATATCCATCTTTAATCTGCTTCCCAGGGGTATCCCATGCCCCTCCCCCGACCCAGCTTCTCCGGCAAACATGTCCACAGTTGGGGGCTCGGCCGGCACAGACACAGGGCACAGTAATTGGGGTAAGGGGACAAGAGTCGGCTATGGGCGACAGGGGTCCGGGTATGGGGGACAGAAGTCAGGGTATGGGGACAGGGGTTGGGGTATGGGGGACAGGGGTCGGGGTATGGGGACAGGGGTCGGGGTACGGGGACAGGGGTCAGGGTATGGGGACAGGGGTCAGGGTACGGGAGACAGGGGTTGGGGTATGGGGGACAGAGGTCAGGGTATGGGGGACAGAGGTAGGGGTATGGGGACAGGGGTCGGGGTATGGGGGACAGGGGTCGGGGTACAGGGGACAGGGGTCGGGGTATAGGACACAGGAGTCGGGGTATGGGGGACAGGGGTCGGGTATGGGGACAGGGGTCAGGGTATGGGGACAGGGGTCAGGGTACGGGGACAGGGGTCAGGGTATGGGGACAGGGGTCAGGGTACGGGAGACAGGGGTTGGGGTATGGGGGACAGAGGTCGGGGTATGGGGGACAGAGGTAGGGGTATGGGGACAGGGGTCGGGGTATGGGGGACAGGGGTCGGGGTACAGGGGACAGGGGTCGGGGTATAGGACACAGGAGTCGGGGTATGGGGGACAGGGGTCGGGTATGGGGACAGGGGTCGGGGTTTGGGGACAGGGGTCGGGATATGGGGACAGGGGTCGGGGTATGAGGACAGGGGTTGGGGCAGGGGGGCAGGGGTTGGGGTAGGGGGACAGGGGTCGGGTAGGGGGACAGAGGTCAGGATATGGGGACAGGGGTCGGGGTATGGGGAAAGGGGTGGAGGTATGAGGACAGGGGTCGGGGTATGGGGAAAGGGGTCAGGGTAGGGGGACAGGGGTCGGGGTACGGGAGAAAGGGGTCAGGGTATGGGGGACAGAGGTCGGGGTATGGGGGACCGGAGTCGGGGTATAGGGGTAGGGGTCGGAGTATGGGGGACAGAGGTTGGGGTATGGGGACAGGGGTCGGAGTATGGGGGACAGGGTTCGGGGTATGGGGACAGGGGTCGGGGTTTGGGGACAGGGGTCGGGGTATGGGGGACAGGGGTCAGGGTATGGGGACAGGGGTCGGGGTATGAGGACAGGGGTTGGGGTACGGGGGCAGGGGTGGGGGTATGGGGACAGGGGTTGGGGTATGGGGACAGGGGTCAGGGTACGGGGACAGGGGTTGGGGTATGGGGGACAGAGGTCGGGGTATAGGGGCAGGGGTGGGGGTATGGGGACAGGTGTTGGGGTACGGGCGCAGGGGTGGGGGTATGGGGACAGGGGTTGGGGTATGGGGACAGGGGTCGGAGTATGGGGGACAGGGTTCGGGGTATGGGGACAGGGGTCGGGGTTTGGGGACAGGGGTCGGGGTATGGGGGACAGGGGTCAGGGTATGGGGACAGGGGTCGGGGTACAGGGACAGGGGTCGGGGTATGGGGGACAGAGGTCGGGGTATAGGGGTAGGGGTATGGGGGACAGGGGTTGGGGTATGGGGACAGGGGTTGGGGTATGGGGGACAGAGGTCGGGGTATAGGGGTAGGGGTATGGGGGACAGGGGTTGGGGTATGGGGACAGGGGTCGGGGTATGGGGACAGGGGTCAGGGTATGGGGACAGGGGTTGGGGTATGGGGGACAGAGGTCTGGGTATAGGGGCAGGGGTGGGGGTATGGGGACAGGGGTTGGGGTACGGGGGCAGGGGTGGGGGTATGGGGACAGGGGTCGGGGTATGGGGACAGGGGTCAGGGTATGGGGACAGGGGTTGGGGTATGGGGGACAGAGGTCTGGGTATAGGGGCAGGGGTGGGGGTATGGGGACAGGGGTTGGGGTACGGGGGCAGGGGTGGGGGTATGGGGACAGGGGTTGGGGTATGGGGACAGGGGTCAGGGTACGGGGACAGGGGTCGGGGTACGGGAGGCTGCGCCTGGTGCTGACCTCCTGTCCCAGGCAGTTAGCGGAGCCTCAGCAGGAACCGGTCTGGGTGGAAGGTGGGTGAGGGCAGGTATGAGGGTCTGGAGGGTGGTCTGGGGGTCAGAGGTAGGTTGGGGGTCTGGGCAGATGTGGGGTCTTGGACAGGTATTGGGGCCTACGGGTAGGTCCGGGCATCCAGGCAGAGGCTCTGCCCTGTCCCGGGCTCTGGAGGCCTCAGGTCTATCTCTGGGGCCAGGGCGCTCAGGGTTCTCTGCAGGCTGTCGAGGTGTGGCCCCTCCAGGCCTCTGCTCCCCTCATGCCCTCCCCCCAGGAGTGGCCTTTGTGGTGGGGGACAGGCCTGTGTGGATTCTGAGCTGTCAATCAAGGTGGGTGAGAGGGACCCCTGGTGCCCCCAGTGAGATGGTCTGAATAGCCTCTGCTGCTAGGGTTGCAGCTCGTGTCCCCACCCTGAGACTGGCTGGGAGCACTGCAGTGCTCCACCTCCACTCACACACGTACTCATACATGCACACATCCGCACATGCATACATGCACGCACATGCGCATGCACACATAAGTACAGATGCACACATGCACACACATGTACACACATGTGCACGCACACATGTACACACACACATGCACATGCACACACTCACACACTCCTTGGCACAGTCCTGGCCAGCCTGAGATTCGCAGGCTCTGGTGGGGGAAAGTGGAGGGGTCCCCTAGGGCCCAGCTGACTTCAGCCCTAGAGACAGGTGACACAGTGGCAGGAAGAAGCCACGGCCGCCTTCTAGGAAGGAGCTTTCAGGAAGTTCTTGCACCACCAAGTGGGATGGAGCCCGTGTGCTGGTAACACGGGGTCGGCTGGCTCCTGGTGGCAGGGACAGCACCTCTGGTTTGGGACCTGAACCCCTGGGGGCACGGTGGCCAAGGCCAGCATGCCCACTGGCCACTGCCTGGGGCCTGCAGGAACGGGCAGCCACGGAGCCATGACTCCAGCCATTTGTCAGCGCCTGACCTCACTTTTAATTAGAGACTAAATTATTCATGCCACTTGACAGGCGAGCGGTGCAGGCGGCTGGCTGAGTCCGGCTATGCCAATCAAAGCCAGGGCCCAGAAGCACCTACCCCGCTGTGCCTGCCCCATGCGCCCCCAGCAGGCACACGATGCCAGCAGGAATGCTGGGGTTCTGGGGGTCCTCACTCTGCCTGAGGCCAGCTTTCTGCTGCCCCTCGGGATCTTCTGCAAGAGGACCCCCAAAGGCACGTGGGGTGGGGCCCCAGGAGACCCAGGTCTTCAGTCAGGTTACCTGGTGCCTGCACTAGTACTCCTTGACCTCACACGTCCCTGAGCACCAGCTGGATGAAGGAATGTGGGGACACTGTCTGCCCAGGAGGGTCTCAGAGAAAAGAGGTCCTGGAAGGTTTCCAGAAGGGCAGAGGGATGGCTCTACCTCCTCAGCATCTCCACAGCTCTCGGGTTCCTCCCAAGCCTCAACTCCTGCTCCTCCTCCTCCTCCTCCTCCTCCTGAGGTTCCTCCCCTTTCCTTAGGCTCCTCCCCATATCGAGGCTCCTCCCCTTCCCTGAGGGTGCGCCCCTTCCTGAAGCTCCACCCGTTTCAGTGGCTCCTCCCTTCCCTGAGGCTCCTCCTCCTTCCTGAGGCTCCTGCCCTTTCTGAGGCTTCTTTCCTTTCCTGAGGCTCCGCCCCTTTCCCGAGGCCCCGCCTCTCTTTATGCCCTGAGTCAGCAAGGCTCCCACACTCCCCCCTCCCTGGAGTCCCTGGGCACAGATCCCAGTTAAGACCTTGGGGAGACTCTTGCCCCACACAGACGTTCAAGGCTGCACCCCTTCTGAGGCAGCTCTCACCTTCCAGAGAGAACCAAAGCTGAGACCTTCAGGACTGGCCCCACCCGCACCTAATCCCCAGCACCCTTTATCAAATACCAGTCGCTTCAAGTGTTATTAAATGCCTTTTTTGGATTATAATTTTTACTCTTGATTATATGATGACTATATAATCAAATATTCATTGGATAATGATGATTAAAATATATAATCCCCCAAAAGATGTTTAGAACAATTTAGGCTACCATTGACTTAATTAAGGGAGTTAGGGGATTAGAGGGAAGGGAAGGGGTAATTCCTTCAGAACTAATTTCCTACTTGCTGAGGCTCACGAGCAGAGGGAGAAGAGGATGGACGCAGGGACAGGAGATGTGGGGACAGTGGTGACCCTGCTCGGAGGCTGGGGGCAGGGTGGACAGCAAGAGTGCAGGCTCTGGGCAGCACTGCGTGGGCCTCCTGTCAGGACAGAACAACACCCTCCAGGCTGAGACTGGAGTGTCTGTGAAGGTGCATCTGTTTGGGGGCCAGGAACTGTCCCCAGAATCCCCACTGCCACTCTGTCCTGCCACTCGAGGGCTGAACCCCAGGACCTGGGTGTTGAGGCCCCCCTGCTGATGAAGCACAACCAGAAATTCAGACCCCTGTGCCCACACAGCCCCTCGGGCTGCTGAGAGGAGCTGCTGGCTGCAGCCTGGGCCAGTCAGGAGAGGGGGTGGAAGCCAGGCTGAAGCACCCATCACTCAGGCTGCAGCCCCTCCCTGCTACCCCAAAGGCACACCCTCCCCACCCTCACCCTCTCAGGCACCCCACCCCTCCCCTGGACCGCACCCTCCCCTGCACACCAATCTCCTTCCCTGCACCCCACCCCCTCCAATGTGCTCCTCCCTGCACCTCCAACACTTCTTTGCACCCTACCCCTCCCCTATACCGCCTCCCCTGCACCTCCACCCCTCCCTTGCACCCCACTTCACCCCTCCACCCCCTCCTCCCCTAACCCTGTATTCTGGATACCTGGGGACAGTCCTAACAATGGCATCTCACCTATCCAGGACCAGCCCAGGTGGGCTCCTGCACAGGCGGCCCTCCCATCTCTTACTCTCTGCCCCCTCCCCTGCACTGGACTCTGCAGCCCCAGTACAAGGGCACCTGGGCCAGTCCGGCTGATTTATTCAGGCCCAGCAACCCTGAAGCTACTGGACTGACCAGCTCTGTGGCTGCCCTTCCTCAGAAGGGGCCACTTTCCCCAGAGCACTCTGCCTGCCCCCTTCCTCCATCCCTGCTGGGACTCTCAGGGTGCCCTGTCCTGTCCACCCTCCATGAGACCCAACCTCATGTCTGAGCCACACGGGCTCCAGAGGCTGAGGCACTGGGGGGGGGCGGGCGACACCCGTGCAGGACGGAATGAATCTGGGGGAGGTTCTGCACCCCAAGACTCAACCAGGGATGGGAGTCTGCAGGTTTCTGTTGTTGTTTTGTTTGGGGTCACACCTGCCATGTTCAGGGGTTCCTCCTGGCTCTGCTTTCAGGGACCACTCCGGGCGGTGCTCAGGGGTCCACATGGGATGCAGGGATCAGATCTGGGCTGGCTGTGTGCAAGGCCAGCGCCCTCCCTGCTGTGCCGTGGCTCCAGGTTCCTGACCAGGTGAGGGGCACTCCTCACTATCCTGCTCTCTCCCCAGGTCCAGGCTAGCGGCAGGGTGCTTGTGTCCTACACAGGTTCAATGCCTGGTACCCCATATGGTCCCTCAAGTCATCAACAATCCCTGGACACAGAACCAGGAGTCAGCCTGAGCACCAAGAGGTGTGACTCCCAAAGCAAAACGAACCAAAAGCAAGAAGAGGGGTCTCTGGGAAGCCTAAGAACCCTGGGGGGCCCTCCTGGGTAGGAAGGGGGCAGGGACGGTGGGCCCAAGGGAAAGGGTGATGGGGGAGGGGAGAACTGGGTTGGTCCACCTTCTTCCTGCCCTTCAGCGGCCTCAAAGGGAGGAGGATCCTGATGGGCCAGGCAGAGCCACCGCCCTCACCCCAGCCCCGCCCCCAGCCCCCAGTGCCAGGCTGTGCCTGCCGCCTGGGGAGACAGCTAGCAGCCTGGGCTACTGAGGAGGAGGGGCGTGGGCACTGGCCTGGCCGCAGGGTGGGGGCGTACCCCAGAAGGCAAGAGGGGCTACCCTCACCTCTCCCTTCTCGCGGAGTGGCCCGAGAGCACCACGGACACAAGCAGGGACGCCAAGCAGTGCCCCTCGGGAAGTGCTCCGGGGGGCTGACCTGGGAGACCCGGGTCCCCACGGAGGAGGAGAAGCGGGGCGAGGCGGGCAGCGTGTCCAGGAGGAAGAGCGGCGGCCAGAGGACAGGCCGGCGGGAGCCGGGCTCTGAGACTCCCGCTGGCGCCTTCACGCCGGCGAGGGCCTGTTGTAGTTACACTTTTTAATTAAGTGAATAATTAAAAAGAGGTTGATTATCAATTAGCGAGTGACGCATCAGCTATTTCGCTTTCATATTCCCGCTCTCCCCCTAATTTTCTAGCCTCCCTTTTCCCCTTTCCCTGCTCGCCTCCTTCCCCCCTTTTTTTTTTTCCCTTTTTGGTTAATCACTGTGGCCGCGGTAATGAGCCGCCTCGGGTTGCCAAGCAACAGGCCCAGTTAAACAGACGCAGCTGCCTCCCGCCGGCGCCCCAGCGCGGGGCGTCCCCGCAGGGGAGCCGCCGACACCCACCGTGGGGACGCGGACCCCGGCGCGCGCTCGCAGCTCCGGCCACCCGGCGCGTCCGTGCCTCTCGGCCTCAGTTTCCCTCCCGCGCGGGCTCGTGCCGAGGCCGCGGGGACTGCGGAACGGGCGGCTGGAGGCTGCGCGTCCAGCTCGGGGAGATGGCCCGGCGGGGACCCCCGCGGGGGCGCGGGCGCGCGCTCCGCCGTCTCGGCCCGGCGGAGTCGGGGGTCGCGACGGCGCGCGCGCTCGGCCGCACGCCCCCAATCCTCCGGAGTTACTCCTTTGTTGCGCGTTGTTTCCGTGCCCCGAGGCCACGCTGTAAATGAGATGTTACATCTGCACTGAGCTAAGTAAACACTTTAGAAATGAATAAATAAGTGAATAAATAACGAAATCTCAGGCTCCGGATGAAGCTGCCAGGCCGGACTGGTCGCGCGGGGCGGATGAGCGCCCTGACGGGGACCCGGGGACCCCCCGACTCTAGCCGCTACACAAATGCATTTCCCTGTCCCCTTCACTCTCCGCATTTCTCTCAGCCCGTGGCACTGGGGGAGATGCGTTTTGAGGTTCACCCTCGTATCTCCCGCTTTTCATATCGCTAAGGTTTTGATGAAGGCAAAGGGTCCAGCTGTGGAGCAAGTGTGTATGTGGGGGGGACCCCGCCCCACCCCCGGGGTTAAGGCTAGTGTTAGTGGACACTGTCCAACCACACAGGAGCCCTAAGGGTGGGCGGGCCAGGAGGGAAAAAATTCACACAGGAGGATAATTTCGGGTGTGCAAACCACCCTCCACCCAGGCCAGCCCTGCGCGTCAGATCTCAACTCCGGAGAAGGCGAACTTCACAATTATCGTGGATAACGAGAACAAATGAAAAAGCACTCATTGAGTAACTGATATCAATTATGAAGGCGGCTTTTGGAGTCTGGAATAAATGATGGGGGAATTGGCCTGAGAGTGAAGGGGCACAGACATGTTATTATTTACGCCAGATTAAGGCAAGTATCCAATTTGCTGCCCCCCTCCCTCCCCGTGGGAACTAGCATCAATTTTATTATTGTTCCTCCGATTTTAATATTCTTTAAATGAATTACTATTGAGCAACGTAGTTAGTCAATAGTTTAATGCAATTAATTATCTTTAAATCGCTTTGTTATTTTTTTGGAGTGACTTAACTCTGGGAGGCAGGTTCTTGCAGGTGATGGACGCTTGGGTTGTGTCTGCAGGCAAGGAACAGACCTGGGAGGGTTCTGGCCGAGGAACCACTCTTGGCCACTGGGCTGGTTCGTGGTCAAGAGTGGACAGGCGGGCTCGGTACTGTCCACACACAGATCATCACAGCCTGGGCTTCCCAGTTCTATTTTACTGGAGTGACACAGAAATCTAAGAACAAGAAACTCACAGGCTGCTCTCAGGATGGTCCCTGGGCTGTGGTGTGGGGCCAGCAGCCAAGCCGCTCCCTCGCCCCCCCAAAAAACATACACACAGAACAGCACGGAATACTGGGAAACCGACCAGGGAAAACTAGTGTTGGGGTATCAGGAGCTGAGTGTTCCCCAGCCCCCTCTTGCTGGGGCCGGAAGCTTGGTCCCCCCCTCTCAGATACTGAGGGTACCCCTACAATCTTGATCTTGGAGCTCCCTTTGAGGCTGGGTCAGGTGGGCAGCTTGGAGCCAGGCTGCGAGTGCGGGAGGAAGCCTCCTCTTTGGAGCTGTCCTGTGAGACTCCGGAGGAGGCTGACCTGGGCTGCAAGTGAAGCCTCCAGAAGCGTCCTAGCCAGCACTGACCAGGCCTGCTGCAGTCTATCCAGAGGTCTGCAGACCAAGGGTTGGTATTGGTCACTTCTTCTGTGTCCCAGCCAGTTTGGGAGGACCTCAGAGGTCACAGATCATAGAGGACCCAGGAAATGCACCTCTGGCCAGCTGGAAAACCAGAAATCAGCCATGGTGGAAGGCACGTCGTGGGATGCAGGCACACCCACCCCTCAGACAGCCACAGTGCCTGTGTGTGTGCTTGGGGGGGGGACACCGGAACCACAGAGTGGGGCCCCTAGAACGGGGCCAGACAAACCCAGGGAATGTCCCCCTTCCTCCCCTGCAGCCTCTCACTACCGCTGTTCAGGGAAAATTGAATTTTCCGAAATAGCACTAAGGGTGGGACCCTGTATTTCATAGTGTTTTAAAAGTAATATTCCATTTGTCGGCGCCGTGAAATAGGGTACCGGGAACTCTAGGAAAAATAAAAGAGTGATTTCCCACTGTACACATTCCCTGTCTCCAAGGAGGGCCTGCCTGCCTGCCCGCTGGGGACCTAGGCCCTGCTCCTTTGGCCGGGGACCTGGGCGGCCAGGCCCCTCCCGCCTTGCACATCTGGAATTGGCATCAGGGCGCTGCCGCTCAGGAAGTTCTCACACTTCACGACTCATTAAACTCGGGGCTTGGATTCCTCGGGAAAGGGGCTGAGGGTGAGAGTTAGGCTGGGGGTTGGGGTTGCAATGGTGCCTCCCCACAGCTCTCTCCCCTGAGGCCGGATGGAGGGGGCCCAGGTGCCTCATCTCAAGGGACGACACTTCCCCCAAAGCTTGGGAACTTTAGGGTGCTCACCTTGCCTGGTGGAGCGGCCTGTGAAACTGGGTAAAGGAGGGGAGGAGGCTGGCTTCCCACCGGAAAGGTCTGCGTCCGGTCGGCGGGTGGTGGGTCCGGAGGGAGGGGGGAGGCAGGGGCCCTGGGGGAGAGGGGAGCGGGGTCAGCTCACAGGCAGCCGCTCCCTCCTCCCTCTAAGGAGGGTCTCACAGGGACCCAGGAGGGGTGGTGCAGGCCCCCTCCCCCCACCCTGGCCCACCACGAGACTGCCTGAGCTCCCACCGCCTGGCGGGGGTTGGGCCCCCGCTTCTATGCCAGGCCCCGTACCACTTTCTCCTCTGAAGAGGATAATACTCACAGCTTAAAATTACAATCTCTTCTACTCAAGTTTATTTGATGGCCAGAGAGCTCCGGTTATACATTCGTATATGGGTTTTCAATATCTTAAATGTTTAAAAAGGTTTTATTCTGTACTTACACTGAGTGAAATTAAAAAGAAACAGTAAAATGTTTGAAAATGAAGTGCATTATGTTTAATAAATTTAAAATGAACAAAGACTGCGATATTGCAGCGATCTCTCCCTGCCCAGGGGCATTAATAAAGACTGGAGGTTTGGAAAAACAATATTTTCTATTAAAATTCTGCACTGTGTTTCAATATTAAAAGGGTATGTGATGAATTTTCAGCGTTACCCAGACGGGGTCAGAGATTAATTTCATTTCTTTCTGGTCAGCATTCTGTCGATAATTAATCAAAAGCAGAGTTTCTTAATGAAACACTTTTCATAAGGTGATAATTAGCAGGAAAGAGGCGGCCACAGATAGTTCCGAGCTGTCTAATAACCGGCGAGGCGCGGGGCTGCGTCCTGGGGGCGGTGGCGGGGACCGCGGGGACCCTGCTCCCCCGGGAAGGGGCCACGGCGGGGGACGGCCAAGTGCCCGTCTGCCGCGCCGGCTCCGCAAACCCGCTCGGGCCGCGCGAGGGGGCGGC